>NC_056032.1:2715425-3047773 GCF_004379255.2 Salvia splendens
GTCTAGAGATTCCCAAGGTTTTTGGTTACGGCGGTTAACCGTGGAACCGTAACCGTGACTCCGCGGGCCGGTTCCGGTTCCGGTTCCAAATTTTACGAACCGAAACCGTGCCGGAACCGCCGGTTCTGGACGGTTCCAAACCGAAACCGTGAAAAACCATCGGAAAACCGTGAAATCTAGCCGGAACCGTGAAAAACCGCCGGAAACCGGTGGTTCGGAACCGGAACCGTCGGTTTTCGAACCGAAACCGAAACCGGAACCGGAACCGGAACCGTGAAATGGCCTCACGGTTCGGTTCCGGTTCCACATTTCTCGAAACCGGAACCGCCGGTTTACGAACCGTGGGCATGTCAAACTGAGTCAATGATTAAAACTTAATCGAATAGGAGTATATAATTATTTCAATTTCCGTCTTCAAATTCCTCTTAGTTTTTATAAAGATCTACAAAAATAACTAGTAATACGCGCGAGTCGATTTCTTAATTTCTATGAGAAATAAAATTCCCAATAAAGAAAATAAAAAAAATTTAATGTTATAATATATATTATGTCAAAATTATTATTAACATCATTTATTTTAAAAATTACAGTTAAATATATTCATTAGATCTCTAACATCAAATAAATAAACTAAGTTTTAATATATGTAATTTAAAAAATAAATAAGCATTTAATAACAATTTCAACGTATTTAGAATCAAAATAAATTTATAAAATAAATACGTCACATGGAAAAAAATATCTATTTTCTATTTTCGTATTATTTTGTTATGAATATAATATGCATTATTATTGCAAATCTTGATTAAAAAAATAGTTAAATTTGATGTATGAGATTTAACAATGGATTTTAAATGAATAAACTGGAGTATGGTTTTTTTAAGTTTCAATGTATGAATAAAGTTGTTATATTCAGTTAAAAATGTGTGCTCTTTACTGAAAAATATAATATGTGTCTGTCCATGTACGCAAAATTGCAAATAATGTATATAAAACGTATTTAGAATTCTCAAAAATTTTATATTCAAGTCGGAGGCAATAATACTAATAGGAACGCTGATACATAGAGCAGCTGTCGCATTTTTTGACTCTATCTTTGTGTGGTTATTATTTCTGCATTGAATTGCTCAGATTTTAAGGATAATGTTTCATATTTATTAGTATATTTTTGTATTTCCGTTGAAACTTAAGTGAGGAATTTTATATTAATTATTTGTAGCATATAGTAGAAATATATGAAATATTATCGTAGAGAAATAGTATACTACTATTTATGTGAGCATCGCTCTCATTTAAATTACATTTAGTATTATTCGTTTCGATTTATATATTGATTCTACTACATTCAAAAATGTTATTGAAAATTTTAATTTCACAAAATTTATAAAAATCAAAATTTGATTTGATATTTTGTTAATTTATTTGAAATTATAAAATTCTGCATTTTTTTTTGTCTAAATCATGCATTTAATGAAGCCATCACGTTGTGATATATTTATGGCAAGACTTTGGAAGTGGTTGGCGTATAAATTAATTCAGTTTGATGATCTGAAATTGATTGATCGACACTGCATTTAAACTCTTTTTAAAAACTATTGGAGCTTACTTGGTAGAAATTTCAACTTTGGCTCACATGCAAGAAGAAGCCAAGACTTAACCAACTTGCAAAATTATTGCTAAATGAATTTATAGTGAAAGAAGTAAAAACTAAATTGACTTTGTAAGTTCACTTATTTATTTAGATAGACTATTTGATTTGCAAGATTGTATCTCATAGTTGAATTTATATATTTCGTTCATAAGATTGAATTTCACAACTTAATCTTATATCCATAATAATCCTTTGATAATAATTATAGCCATCCTCCAACTAAAATAAGATTACAAACTTAATTATATATGGAACATTGAATATATATAGTCCCTGCATTTCCCATGAATATAATACACACACAATAATAATAATAATAATAATAAGTCTGATTAATAATATGTAACAAATAATAAACGAAAATTCCAACAATTGGAAGTAGAAAATTCGATCTTTGAGACACCTTACTCTTGGAGAAAAAATAAGGTCACGACGAATAAATGACTATTCAAATATAAAATTATTTTATGACATTCTTGATATTTAGTTTTGATTACGACCAATATATAGCCGCCTACGTTTAGAACATATAATTGAGGGTTTTAATTTTAAGTCAGTCCAAAATGCCTTTCAATTTCCACATTTTATTGATTATTATCGGAATCAAACAAATATTCTTTACATTACTCCTATCAATGAAAAGTCTTAAATAGTCTATTTTTAATTTATACCACACTTTTGCAAGTCTCTAATTGACTCATAATTTTAGCCTAGTAGAATCTCAATTAAGTTGTGCTATATTTACAATTTATTTATTTTTCTCAATAATTTTCCGTTCGATTACCAGTTTGATTAGGTGATAAAATCGGAATTATATTTTGTTGATGTAGTCATTACATACATTGCACCGTGTGATCATATTTTTCAATAACATATTTCTAATTTTAATATAATAAGAAGTGGAAGTTATCCCTAATAATATACGCACTCATACTTTTATGGACAGTCAGCCAATCTTATATTTCCAATCCACTTAAAACATCACTCAATTCAGTCGATTGATAACTAGTTATTAATATATGGAGGGAACATCATTTTAGGTGTACGAACTTTGTCAAAGTATCATTTTAGGTCCGTGAACTTTGAAAATATCATTTTAGGTCCGTGAACTTTGAGTTAGTATCATTTGAGGTACTTTTTACTATTTCCAAGTTTTTTTGGACGAAAATACCCATAATACCTTAAAGTGTATATATTTTTAATAAATTTATCATATACTCATATTTTTTATAAATATCTTTACAATATATTTTTGATAAATTTTCTAAATATAATTTGACCTTAAATATTATCACTTAATTTTGTGACATTCAAGTAACATTGCTTCTTCAATTTTTTATATTATTATTTTTTTAATTGAATAAAGAACTTTTCATTAATAATAAAAAATTGAATAAAGATCTTTTCTTGCATGTCACAAAATTAAATGATAATATTGAAGGTCAAATTATATTTAGAAAATTTGTCAAAAATATATTGTAAAGATATTTATAAAAAGATCTTTATTCAATTTTTTATTATTAAAGAAAAGTTCTTTATTCAAATTTTTAAAAAATAATATAAAAAATTGAAGAAACAATTTTGCTTGCATGTCACAAAATTAAGTGATAATATTTAAGATCAAATTATATTTAGAAAATTTATCAAAAATATATTGTAAAGGTATTTATAAAAAAATATAAGTATATAATAAATTTATTAAAAATATATATACTTTAAGGTATTGAGGGGTATTTTCGTCCAAAAAAACTTAGAAATAGTAAAAAGTACCTCAAATGATACTAACTCAAAGTTCACGGACCTAAAATGATATTTTCAAAGTTCACAGACCTAAAATGATACTTTGGCAAAGTCCGTAGACCTAAAATGATGTTCCCTCTAATATATAAAACGACTATTATATTTAATCATACCATAACATCGAATATGAATGCTCCTAATCTAGTACTTCATCAAACTTAATAAAACCTACTTCATCAAACTTAATAAAACCCCAAAATTATTTGAATAAATCCCTCAATCCAGCACTACTTCACTTAGAGCATCTCCACTGGGCGGATGTCCCACTCGGACATCCACTAGGACATCCCGAAAACACCTCCCGCCACGTCACTAGGACTTCCCATCCCACTGCCACGTCACTAGGACATCCCCTTCACAATTCGCCCTTCCCATCGCCCTTCCCACTAGGACTTCCCGCAATAAAAAAAAATCACAAATTCACAAATAAAACAATTTACGTTCACGGAAATAAAATTTCAACACGATTACGAACGGGAAAAATTAACAACTTCATTTAAAAAAACATACATGATTTGAAAAAAAAATTACATAATAATAAAATAAAAAAAAAGTACTAACATCAACGTCAACCCTTCCGCGTCCAAACCTCTTCGATAATATCGTTCTGAAGTCGAACATGGGCATCTGTTTGCCGCATGTCGGCAAATGCACGCATCCGCTCGACCTCTCCATGAGGTACCCCCATAGTCACATTCGCGGTGGCCACGCCGTGACTTGGACCTGCACCCGTATTATCTTCATTGGTCCACTGAGTCAGTTCCGCACCTTCATTTTCGACAATCATGTTGTGCATTATGATACATGGGTACATGACATCGCCGATGTTGGGAATATACCACTGCCGTGCAGGACCCTTGACTACCGCCCATCGACTCTGGAGCACACCAAATGCCCGCTCCATATCCTTGCGCGCTGCTTCCTGACGGCTCGCAAAGTATGACTTCTTTTGTCCGAGCGGATGCTTGATTGTCTTCACAAAGACGGGCCAGTTTGGGTATATCCCATCCGCCAAATAGTATCTCATATTGTGCTGGTTGCCGTTGGCGACGAAACTGATGGCGGGACCAACGCCATTGCACTGAGCATTGAACAGGGGCGACGACTGGAGAACTTTGATGTCGTTGTTCGACCCGACGACTCCAAAATAAGCATGACATATCCACAGCCGGTAGTCAGATACAGCTTCTAGGATCATCATGGGATGCTTGGCTTTGAAGCCAGTAGTGTACATCCCCTTCCAGGCGGCGGGGCAGTTCTTCCACTCCCAATGCATACAATCTATGCTGCCCAACATCCCAGGGAACCCGTGCACCGACCCATGCATATCTACCAGACTCTGGCAGTCTTCGGAGCTCGGACTCCGAAGATACCGCTCATCGAATATCGCTCTCACTCCCGCGCAAAAATTCTGCAGACACTCGACGGCTGTCGAATCGCCAATGTGGAGGTACTCGTCGAACATGTCGGTCGCGCCTCCGTACGCCAGTTGTCTGATTGCGACAGTGCACTTCTGCAAGGGCGTGAGTCCGGGTTTGCCAGCTGCATCCTCCCTGATCCTAAAATACAGGTATCTTCTCTCTAAAGCACCCTCGATGTGCAGAAACAGCGGACGATGCATCCTAAAGCGTCGCCGGAATAAGGCTTCCCCAAAACGCGGTTGCGGAGCGAAGTAGTCTGCATACAACCGAATATGTGCAGCAATGTGGTCACGGGGTACTGTAGTTCGACGATGGATCGACCGAGGTACCGCAGCCTGCTCCCGCCGCTGAGCCCTCTGCTGTAGCAGCCTATCTATCGCACCTTCCACAGCGACCTCCAATTCATTCTCGCTATCACTGTCACTAGACATTCTAGATATACTTGAAATTAGAGATGTAGAGAGAGAAACTTGTTAACACAAGTGGTGCGAATGAAATAAAATTCAACGAGCCGTATATATAGAGTTTAAAAAAAATTAAAAAAAAATTAAAAATCGGACGTCCGACCCACGCCACAATGGCGGACGTCCGCCCGCCCGTCGCGCCGACGTCCTCACGGGACATCCGTATCCGACCTCCCCTGCCATAATGGCGGACGTCCCGGTCGCCCGTCGCACACGTCCGACCGGACGTTCGCCATTGGAGATGCTCTTAGTACTTCCATTTAGGAGTGTCATTCTTACATGGAGGCTATACTAATTTTATATGTGTCGTTCCAATTTTAGGGGTTGTCTCCAAAAGGACACTCCAATTTAATTGATTTTTTACGTATCAAATATTAAATTAAAGATAAGGGAGGACACTCCAATTTAATTGATTTTTTACGTATCAAATATTAAATTAAAGATAATTTTAGTATGATTCTATTAAATCTGTATCAAATATCAAATTAAAGATAATTTTAGTATGATTCTATTAAATCTCAATTGCACGCTTCTTACAAAGCAACAACAACTCCTCCGCCGTCTCCTCCACCGCGGCCTCCGCCTCCCTCCTCATCCTCTCACTCAAATCCCGAACCCTTCTTCGTATCCCCTCCGACCCAACAACCTCATCAATCGCGGCCGCCACCTCCTCCCCACTAAAACACCCATCCCTGCCCCTGACCACCTCCACCCCGACCCCGGCCGCCGCCACAACCCTCGCATTTATCGGCTGATCATACTTGATCGGCATCGCCACCACCGGCACTCCAGCCCACAAACTCTCCATAATCGAGCTCCATCCACAGTGCGACACGAATCCACCGATACTCCCATGGCTCAAAATCTCCGCCTGCGCCGCCCATCCCTCCACCACCAGCCCCCTTTCCCTCTCCCTCTCCACAAACCCTCCGACCACCGCCTCCTCCGGCAGCCTCACCACCCACACGAAATTCGCCTTGCACATCTCCAAACCCTTCGAAATCTCCCTAATTTGATCCAAGGATATGAAATGTTCGCTGCCGAAACAGACGAAAACAGTCGAAGATCGTTCCTTTCTACTCAGCCATTGCAGAATCTCTGAATTCTCTTCTCCGATTCGACGATTGGGCGCGTGAATTAGTTGACCAGTCGCCACAACTCTCTTGTTGCAGAGCTCAGACATATAATCGAAGTATTTCCCATCAAAACCTCGAAAACCTCTGATCAAAACGACGTTGTTTGACAGATCGAAAACCCCAAACGAGAAAGCACCTTCGTCTTCCTCCGCGTCCTTGATTTCGAACTTAATCGGAGGGCGATTGTCTCCTTTTTCACGATCGGTGAGGTATATCTCTTCGTGGGGGAAAGGTCGACTCCCGCCGTGCTTAAACAGATGGTAGAAGTAGGAAAACGGCGCTGCTCCGGCTGTGGCGAAGTAAACAGAGGGTATGCCTCGTCGCCGAGCTTCCTTCGCCGCCCATGGCTGGAAGTAATCGTAGATCAGCAAATCGGGGTTGGTCCTGTTCATGATTTCGTTGAAGGCGGAGGATGTTTGTTGAAATGCTTGAATGAGAGCTGGGGTGAGATTCGGCGGGAGATTTTTGGTGGTGTGGAGGTGGGGAGGGAGATCCGGCAGCGGCGGGAAAGGGAGTTCGATTAGATCGACGGCGGTGGGGGGATCTTGTGCGATTTTGCTGCGGATGGAGTCGAGATTGACGGCGGAGGAGCAGAAGAGGACGTGGAAGCTTTTGGCGGAGAGATTGTTGGCGAGTTCAAAAAAGGGGCGGACGTGTGAGTAAGCTAGCCATGGAAACATTAAGATGGTGAATTGTTTAGTTTTAGCTTCCGCCATTGTTGAATTGAATGGAAGTGTTCCCTCTGGTTTGCTTTCTTCATATAGACATTTTAACAAACAGTTGGTGGAGTAATTTGATCAGCGAGGTCACTGTTTTGATTCCAATAATTTCAGTGGAAAAGTCGAGGTGAATTCGATGTCACAATAATTCATTGCATAAAACTAGTTATCCATTTTTAATCTTCTTTCCGACTAAAATAACACATTTCTTATTTAGAACTAACTAAAAAAAATAATGAAATGAAGTAGTATCATTTTTATTGAGACCAACGGAAATAACACATTTCTTATTTAGAACTAACTAAAAAATAATGAAATAAGTAGTATATATCATGTTAGTCAGCTATAGTTCAGTCACATTGCATGCAATATAGTCATTTTACTTATGCCTCATTCAATTTTTCAGTTTTATTAATTTTAAATTACATATGTACTATTTCATTTTCAATATTTGAAAAATAAAAAAAGGAATTAAAAATGAAAACAACTTAAAATTATTTAAATTATAAACATACAAAATTTTAAAAACTGTATAAATTAAAAATAGGGAAAAAACATATCTCAATCCCATTTTTTTCGAACGACAGAAGGGGTTCTCATGGCGTTGTTGCTCGAAATTGGACATTGCCGACTAGTCCATCTTAAGCATCAAATTATACGTCTTCGGCATAATCGCATTGCCCATAAATCAAACGTTGGCATCCAACTCAACTTCGAGGGGGTTGTGGATGGTCTTAATCTCAACTTTTAATTCTTGGTCTATAATCTAGTATATAAATGACACTCTGTATAGCATTTAGTCATTGGCTAAATTTATTAAGTTATCCTATCCCACTTTATTTCTTTACTTTAAAGATTTGCAAATCATTCTTTAAATCTTATCACCAGGGAATGGTGTAGAAAACACTAATAGGAAATGCAGCTACCTGTAAGATTCATTCTTGAGTAAGTTGTTGAGTATATCGTGCTTGTAGGCGCTTCGTGTAAAAGCACATCATTCATTTTCTAGTCAAAGTGTGCCACATAACTCACGTGGGTACATCTATATTACTAATATTTAGAAGAAAAAAAACAAATTTTACTAAATAAATTGTATTAATGCTAAATTTTAGTGCTCAAAAATTACGGGTAATACTTAAAATTACGTAAATAATGTAAATACTTAATTTATTAGTGCGTGGCGTTTTGGATTGGTACGAGATGTTGGTCTTATTTTCGATGGCATAGTATATAAATAGAGATGTACTATAAAAGAATATTGAGTGTTTATATTTTTGCATTATTGGGCCCAAGTAGGGGGCCCAGCAAAATAGGCCTAAATTAATTGGATTAGATTTTTTGACCCAATTTAATCCTAAAATCAAGTACTCCACTTTGAATCGGCCCAAATAGAATTCAACAATAAAAAACTTAATATACGGAGTATTAAATTTAAGATTTTACACTCCAGAATCCATGTATGTGACTTCTATTTTATTGTAAATTTATTATGAAAAAATATGCATAAGGAAATATGAGAAAAATCTATCACACTTTCTTTTCTCACATGCTCTCTAAGATGAAAAACATGGGAATATATTATCACGCAATATTACATGAATATTTTGTACGTGACTCCTTCAACACAACAATTGTATTAATTAGTTTAATACAATTTATTAGTTTATATGCAATTACTTTATGACCTTTTGTAGGTATTAATTCGGAGAATAAGAATCAACTAATTAAGATATTAACTACCCGATAAAATAAAATTAAGATACGACTTAATGCTAATAATTATGCCAGGAATAAATTATAGTATTAGGTAGCTTAAAGCCATAAATCAACAAACATAGTATTTGAAGGCTCAAAACGATGGGTATATATATAATAATGAAATCTCTAAATGCTTAGCACAATAACATTTAAATATATGTTTATAAATATTTTTAAGTGGACTTTTAATACGAACATTTTAAATATTTTGGCAGAAAGTAATTTATTAAAAAAATATGATTTTTGATAAATGATTTATTCTCAATTTTAAAATACCGAGAAAAATGTGTTAGATTGAAGTTCTACTGAGTAATTAAATACTAAAAAGTAACCACTAAATTTAATTAAAGTATGATTCCTGCACAAAATTTCCCCTAATAATTAAAGTAGAATTCACTTAAAATAGTTTATTTAAGTAAGATACTGATAACAGTAATAAACACAAATTATAATTTGCACTTTTATAAAATATATGTAAGAAATTATTGTGGCACTTTTATAATTATTTTTATTTTTAGAATTCACTTAAAATAGTTTGGCACTTTTATAATTATTTTTATTTTTAGAATTGTTCTCACTTTTCTCATTAATTTAATTAAAAAATTAACTAAAATTGATTATCTTGATATTGGAGAATTCGTGCCAAACAAACAAGCCCATACTATCAAGATATTTCTTTAATTTAATTTGTCTATCAATAAATTCGAAACATACAATAATAAATTTTAGTCAAAAATCAATAAATTCGAATTAAAGCCTTATTTAACCCCATAATTCTCCCTGGCTAGTTAGCACCCTAATTATAAGTTGATTATTAATTAAGATATACTGATTATAGACATCCCCACATTTTATGGAGATAATTAATGTGCCTAATATAAAGTTACCCACCAAACTAGCTAGTTTAATATTAGTATGTAATTATGTATACAGTTGAGGTCTTCAAATTAATGACGAGCTAGCAAAGTTAGGTGCTTTTGATGGTACAAATTGACGATTTTGATTTCTAATAGCGTCTCAACGGGAAGAAGGTATATAGAAAATGTATCTTATGTATTTACCTTCTTAAAAATGAAATATACTCTTCTAAAAAGTAACACATTTCAAAGGAAAAGGTATATAGAAAGGTAAATTATTTTCTAAAAATAAAATAATAGTACAAAATGCATTAAAAAATATAAAGTGTAATACCTTCTCAAATACCTTTCCCCTTGGAGAAGGATTTTTTATAAAAAGAAGACAAATATGGTAGTTATAAGATTTTACCTCTCCATTGATGGGGAGGTAAAGATACCTCTTCAAAATGGAAAAATGTATAATACCTTCTCAAATACCTCTCACATTGGAGAATAAATTTTCATGAAAAAAAGATAAATATGATAGTTATATTAGTTTACCTTTCCATTAACCTCTCCTCGCTATAATAAAATCAGTCAACATTTGTCTTACATTACAATAATTACAATGGAATAATTAAATAGTAGTACTACTCCTAGTTTGCTTGTTTGTAGAAACCAAGCTCTATTAAATTTAATGGATCGACAGCAGGGGAAGATCTTCACAAGATATTTCTCAATTAAATTTCTCTAAATATTGTTTATGTGTATTGTTGTTTCTTGTTAAAGTAAATAAAATTATGGTTATTTTTTTATCGAGATGTCTCGAACGTCTGACCTATTGAATGAACTAGAAGTATTTTATCAACTAAATCACTCTCTCAATAAAGATTTTTATCTTTATTCTTTTGTTTATATGTTGGATTGATCAGTTAATTCCAATTATAAATATTTTATTAATTGGAATAATATTTGTAGCTTGAATTTCCTTTTTCTTTATTTCCCTGCGTGCATGTGCGCTTCCGCTTTGTCAGTTCTTAGGATAATGAAAAGAAAAAAAATGGTCATGGATTCAAGAAATATACTACCTAATCATGTTATTTATTTAAAAATAAATATCTGGAATATATTCTATTATAATTATGATTTATTTGATTTCGTCAACTGCAGTAATTAAGAATTCAATCTTTCACGTTCACACACATTGGAACATACAAAAATTCAAACTGTTCCATTCCCATAGTTAAGCAAAATAATAGTCAATATATAATACATAGTTGTAACCGTTTAACTTAATTTAAAACAAAGTGAACACAAATAATATACTACTACTATAATTAAATCATTTTGATAGAAATCGGTGGGTTCCATCCTAAAACCAATTGGTGATAGGAGGAGGGGCCCATGAGACTTATATACTAGTTTCAGTTTTCTATATATTATATTTTTAGTTTCTATTGCCAACAGCCTCCCTCAAACCCTTCAAGGTGAACCTTGGAGGGGTTGGACTTTTTTTTCTAATCGATTGGACAATCGGTCCAATTTTTTTCAATCGGTTGGGACCACTTGGCCCAAATTTTCAGCCCAGTTATACTGCTGGGTCAGTAGTTTTTTTTCAGTTTCAGCCCAGATATACTGCTGAGTCAGTTAAATATGACCCACAGTCGGCGACCCGCTTTGATACCATGATAGAAATCCGTGGGTTCCATCCTAAAACCAATTGGTGATAGGAGGAGGGGCCCATGAGACTTATATACTAGTTTCAGTTTTCTCTTGACACCGATATGGGACCGTTATATATTATATTTTTAGTTTCTATTGCCAACACATTTAAATGTCATGGCCAAGTATCTTGCATCCACATTATGACCACTATCTCAACAAAATAAACAAAAATAAGCTTATTTTATTCGTATTGTTTTTCAATTGACCACTATCTCAACAAATTAAACAAAAATGACCTTATTTTATTCAAATTGTTTATAATAGAACAAGTTGCTTGGGCGTGGAGGAATATCCAACCAAATGAAGTCCAAAGATCACGTCCATTCCATCTCTATCGATATGTTACAAAACACTCAAACACAAAAATAACGAGCTATGAGCTATCAGCAAGAAGTCATTCAAAATAAAATAACAAAATCATCATATAAACATTAATAAATAAACAAAATAATTAAATTTGCGCAACTTTGATTTAGAAAGTGATATTGGTACCATTATGAATATACATTTGATACATATAATCAAACATCTATTATTACTATTATTACAAGTTGATTCTGATAATATTGATTTCGCCTATTCTACCACTATCTATTTTATTTAATGATATTAACATTGTAATTTCGTAGGAGTATTATATAGTACTACTTTATAATTATACACTAGGATATTAGGAGTATATTATACTACTAATTCAATAAAAAAATACTTATCTTTTAGTTAAAGACACAAAAATTGAGACCCAATTTTTTGTGTTGGAAAATTTTTAAACATAGTCGTAATTTAAGATGTGAAAGAAAGAATTTTATAAGTTGATGATAAATTATCTGAATCTTTTGGTTTTTGCTTACGTTTGTATTTGTGTTCCCTTATTTTAGTTGGGACGAAAAAAATAAGGACGTTTTTTAAAGCGTTGGTGGTATATATAGAAATCCAAATTAACGTCCTTAAGTGTATAAGTATAAAATATTTTTAGACGTTATTGTTATAGTGTAACTCTATTCATCTCACACAAGCTCATAGGCTTAACATTTAATGGATTTATAGCCTTTTGTTTTCTACTTATGAATGAGACATTTCCTTCATCAAGTGGTGATAAAATCTAATTTTCTAATTTCTATAGTCCTTAACTTTTGATTGTAAGATGTAACATTTCTATGATAACATAAAATGTCTACAACATTATTTATAACTTCTAGGCTTTTAACATTTCTATGATAACTTAAAATGTAGCATTATTAATAGAGCTGATAATTTTGACCTAATATAGATACGGATTTGTTGCGTGTACGAGTCGTGTTCGCGTTTGCATTATTAGATCGAGCTGATAACAACCAATTCATACAATTTATCAGCTCATTAGCTGGAAGATCTGTCATTACAGCCACTAATTTCATTTTTGTTCACTTAATTAAATCTGTTTATATATTTTTATACCGGCCTACAAGGGTAAAATGGTCTTTTCCTGCACAAGATTACTGTATTTATATATCCCATAATCTTAGAAATGATCTCCCTACCCTCATCAAACTCCCAACTTTGGAAAAACAAGCACACAACACACAGTAACAGCACATACACATATCCATGGCATCGACAGCTACAGAGGTCGAGAAGGCGGCGCCACCTCCAATGCCGGAGGCGAAGGACAATTTAGTGGTGGCGGATGTGGTGCTGAGATTCTTGGTGTTTGCATCAGGTTTAGCGGCTGTTTTGGTCATGGTGACTAGCAAAGAGACACAAGTCGTTGGCCAAATACCAATTCCGCCCTTTCTCGTTAGACGAACCGCAAAATTCAACCATTCACCGGCTTTCGTGTGAGCAACGCTCAGTATTTTTCATGTTACATCTCGTATTTCACTATTATGTTGTCTAAATATATTGCATGTATTTAAGTCATAAGGCGGACGTATAAATTTGTTTTGATATAATACGGTTATAGTATATTCCGAATTTTGAATTCTGAATTTCGAGACGCGTTTAGTCGCAGAGTACTAAAAACTAGACGATGTTATGGAGAAAAAAAAAATTTACTAGCTAGGTAAAATTGAGTGGCATGAATTCGTGCTTACTAAATGCTTGTTGCTACGTATAAAAAATTACTGAGCACGTAAAGAAATCTCGAAATTGCCCTTTTTCCGACTTAGTTGTTCGTGTTTGCTACTCTGTATTTAGCGAGGATATGTAGTGTCGCTGAAGCCAGTTTTTTTTTTGTAGCGTAAGAACCATAAGTTATCCGAAAATTGAGATTTATGATTGAATGATGCAGATTCTTTGTAGCAGCACTGTCAGTTGCAGGATTGTATGGCCTCTTCACAACCCTCATCTCCCTCTTTGCTCTCTCCAAACCAGGCAGCCACACAAGGCTCATCTCTCATTTCATCATTTTCGACGTCGTAAGCTCTCCAAAATTCCATCGTTTTCATGCCAAACACTGATCATTAGCTCATCTAGCCAAAAAAATATATGTACTCTTGACAATGTACATATTATGCAGCTATTGCTGGGAATCACGGCTGCAGCCACGGGAGCAGCAGGCGGTGTTGCTTACATAGGTTTGAAGGGGAACAAACATGTCCAATGGAACAAGATCTGCCACGTGTATAGCGACTTCTGCAAGCACATTGGGGGCTCAGTTGCTGTCTCCTTGTTTGGATCCGTCGTGCTGGCACTGCTCATCTTGCTGTCGGTCCGCTCCCTGTCCAAGAAAATCCCAAGACACAACCACTCACATTAAGTCAGAATCTATGAAACACAATCATCCTTGTAGTCCTCTATTGTTGTGCTGTGTGTGTGCATATGTAGAGCTAGAATTCATCGTCTTGTATTTGCTTCGTTCGAATTTCTTCCTGTTCAGATTGCTGCTGTGACAAATAATTTCAAAGATTTCTGTGATTTGTGATGGCCTGGTTTGTGATCAAGAAAAGTAGATTGCACGAAAACCTCTGCGATTTCTGGTATGCTACAGCTGAAAGACAAGTTCTCAACAATCAACAAAGAATATGCAACATTACGCGATAGATAAAGAAGCATACAAGAATTCAAGAACATATCATATAGCAACTTCATCAGAAATTAAGAACAGCTAATGATTCAGTTACACATGCTTAAAGAATTTCAACAGAAGATCATTTGCTCCAATAACTTCTGTTAACATTTTCAACGTCAACAGAAGCTTCGCACTAGAAGATGAAACATAACGCGATGCAGAGCAAATAACCAGCATTCAAACACAAGAAGTTAACTCTCATTTCCATTTTGTTGCAACTAATGATGAATCAAGCACAGAAAATGAGTCAGATAAAACACATGCTTCTTTAAAAATTCTCACATTATAAGCAAGAGCATTCACATAGTAGGTACATAGTAAGCAAAATTTAGAAAGAATTTCAATCAAAAGATCATTTGCTCTCCTAATTCTTGGCCATCTATTCCCTTTTCTAACACCCTCTTAAAGAATTCCTCCAACGTGTCGTTGCCATAACTAGGCGTGCTATCAGCATCATACTCGCCCGTCTTAGGATCCCAAATCAGCATACTCTCAGCAGCATAGTACCTCCCAATCTTGCCAAACTCGGCTGCATCTTCCAATGAGGGGAAGATCTTGACAAGGAAATCAAGAACTCCAATTGCAAAATCCATTATCTGTATAGGCACTTTCAAGAACTTAGGCTCTTTCCCAGCAAGCCTAAACAGCATCTCCCCTTGCTCCAACGGGGTCACTGCCTTCCCCGGCCCACCAACTGGGAGAACCTTATTCACCAACTCCTCACTCAACACACAATCTGCAATGAAGGAAGCCAGGTCCGGCTCACTAATAGGCTTGCACGCGCATAGCCTCCCGTCCCCAAACATGACATAAGGCTTCCCATCCTTTACCAGCTCAACCTGCCCTGCTAAGCTCTTGAAAAATGCAGTAGGCCTAACTATGCTATAACTGAAACCCTCATCTCTCTCAGCCTCCTCTATCAGCTCCGCCTCGAATTTCAGCTTAGCGCGCTGGAATTCGAGGAGGGGCTTCTGCACACAGATTGCAGACAGCAGCACAAAATGCTTAGCCCCAAATTTCCTACCAACAACAAGGCTATTCTTGGTTGCCTCATAATCAATCAGCCAAGAATCCTTGACTCCACCACTCCTACTAGCTAAGCAAGACACAACAACATCAATTGAAACCCCAAGGCACTCAATGCTTCCCTCCAAAGATTCCAACTTTGTCACATCGGAGAAACAAGCATTTGCACCACTCAACAACCCTAGTGTCTCATCCTTGCTGTTCTTGCCCTTTATCCCACTTCTCTCTCTAGCAACGGCTATCACATTAAACCCTCTCCTCACTAACTCTTTCACCACAAAATTTCCAATGTAACCGGTGGAGCCCACAACCAGGACATTGATATCCTTTGGGTTTTTGCTTCTGAATGAGGTTTTGGGAGATTCAAGCGCTGGAGCAGCTGAAGCTGTGACAAGTTGGAATCTTTTTCGATTGGCTTTGCAAGATTGGGACAAATGAAGTGAAGGGAGAGGAACAGTGTGTGGGATTGTTTGGCTGATGAATTGAGATGTGAGAAGGTTTTTGAAGGTGTTGGATTTTGAGGAGATGGGATTGAGACCATTGCAGTTGAAGGGTGTGCAAATGGACATTTTCTTGATTTCTTGAAGATTGGATTTTTATTAGGTGAAATAGGATTTATGAATGTGAAGCATTTCCAGGACATGAATAAAATCTGAAGGGAATGGTGAAGAAATAGCATAACCAGTGATTCTATCATGGTAGAATCCAAATGAATGGTTGATATTTGATGGGAAGATCATTTTCAGTATTTCTTAATCCCATATATCTCCATAAACTATAAATCGCATTGTGGTATTCTCAATAAACACTATTCACTATGACCATTAAAAATTTATAATTATTGTCATGAAAATTTATGAAGTCCAAAATATAAGTTTTCGATACTTAACGACTTTAAATCTCAAATCACGAAATAATATATTTATAGTACTATTAAATATTTGTGATCTATATATACTGAGAATATTTTCAGTTTTTAAAGTGTTACCCAAAATAATTCACATTTCTTACCTCTATTTCTTTATCTACATTGTTTTATACTTCATCCATCCCTAGGGGTGGGCAAAAAAACCGAAAACCAAATATCCGAACAGAACCAAACCAAACCGACATTTTGAAATTCGGTTCGGTTTTTTTATTTTTAAAGTTCGGTTCGGTTTTAAAAATACAAAAATTTCGGTTTTTCGGTTCGGGCGAAAAAAACTTAAAACCGAATTATATTTTAAATATAATATTATATATATTTATTCTATTAATTTTATATTATATATATTAATATTTTATTAGTATATATAAAATAAAATAAATTTTATATATATATATATATATATTAATATATAGTACTAATTTTTTCGGTTTTGTTCGGTTTTTTAAGTTCGGTTTTTGGTTTTTCAGTTTCGGTTTTTCGAGTTTGGTTCGGTTTTGGCAAAAAACTGAACCGAAACCCGAATGCTCACCTCTATCCATCCCCCATAAATAGGCACCGTTTGATTTGGTACAAATTTTAAAATATTATAGTAAATTTAGCCCTGATTTTAAGAAATATAGTAAAAAGTGAATGAATAAAATTAGTGAAATGTGAGTCAATACTTTTATATATTCCTATTAATTTTATAATAAAATGTGAATATGTGGTTTATGGAGTAGTAAAATATAAAGATGTGAGTTAATTAAGGATGAATGAGAAAAGAAAATTGGTGTTGATTAATAGAAAATAAATAAATTACTATTAGTCTACTACTACTTTACATTTATATTCATGTGTGTAATAGTGGTTTCCAAACTGAATCGGACCAGGACCGGCACCATATAGCTCCTATTTAGCTACGTCACGTTTAAATCAATATTGACTTTTGGAGTAAAGAGATGAAAAATAGACACAATCCCACGTGTACACTATACCTGATTACTGTAAGGTAATCCACAATAGGAATAGCCCAATAATAGGTTAGTCATAGCATAGCCATAAATTCCTCCTGCCACATCATCAACACTAAAAATCATCCTACCACATCATCAAAACAAGCAAATAGCCCAGCCATAGCCTAGCCACATCACTCAAAATTATATAAAACAAATAATTAACAATCACACAAAATACGGAATTAAATTTACGACACAGATACAAAAAAATTCAATAATATTATTAAAATTTAAAAAGTACATTAATTAAAAAAAATTACATAATTAAAAAAAAACTAACGCCGTGCAGTCCTCCGCGTCCATAACTCTTCAATTAAATCCTGTTGGAGTCGAATATGAGCCTCCGTTTGGCGCATGTCGGCATGTGCTTGGAGGCGGCCGTTTTCATCGTGAGGTACCCCACTCCGTACATTGGGGGCGGCCACGCCGTGGCTTGTATCGTCGTTGGTCCAACTAGTCAGTTGTACACCTTCATCTTCGACAATAATGTTGTGCATGATAATGCAGGCGTACATTATATCAGCAATGCAGTCGACATGCCACAAACGCGTTGGACCCCTAACTGCCGCCCATCGAGACTGGAGCACACCAAATGCGCACTCCATGTCCTTGCGCGCCGACTCCTGCCGTGCCGCAAAGTAGGCCTTCCTCTCATCTGATGCGCATCGGATCGTCTTCACAAAGACGGGCCACCTAGGGTATATCCCATCCGCCAAGTAGTAGCCCATATCATGCCGATTGCCGTTGGCGACAAAACTGATGGTCAGACCGACACCCTGGCACTGCTTGTTGAAAAGTGGCGACGAGTTGAGGACGTTGAGGTCGTTGTTCGAACCGGCTATCCCAAAATACGCATGCCAAATCCGCAGCCGGTAATCAGCTACGGCCTCGAGGATCATCGTGGGATTCTTTCCCTTGTAGCCGGTAGTGTAGAATCCCTTCCAGGAAGCGGGACAATTCTTCCACTCCCAATGCATACAATCTATGCTGCCTAACATCCCCGGGAACCCATGTTGTTCCCCGTGCATCCGCAAAAGATCCTGGCAGTCTTCGGGGGTAGGGATTCGAAGATATTGATCACTGAATATTTCAATCACGCCCAGACAAAAATACTTCATACATTCAAGGGCAGTCGTCTCACCGATGTGGAGGTACTCGTCCCACATGGCTGCCGCGCCTCCGTAGGCCAACTGCCGGATTGCCGCAGTGCACTTTTGAATAGGTGTGTGGCCGGGTCTGGCAGCCGCATCGTGCCTGAAGCGGAAATACAGATATCGATCCTCCAAAGCGTTAACAATACACATAAACAGGGCCCTGCTCATCCTAAAACGGCGCCTGAAATGGTTGGCGTTGAACCGCGGCTCCTCTACAAAGTAGTCTTCGTATAGGCGCTGATGTGCAGCTACGTGATCACGATCAATCACTTGTCGGCGGTGGACCATTGGGCGAGGTCGAGGTACCGCCGGCTGCAAGGCCCTCTGCATCCATTGATCAATCTCACGGTTCGTATAGGCCTCTAGCCTTTCGTTCATTATACGATCGTACTCCTCAGCATCCCCACCACTACTACCACCGGCGTTACTCATTTCTCGGTGTTGATCTTGTACAGAAATTAAGATAGAGAGAGTACTCGTTAAAACAAGTGGAGCGAATGAAAATGACGTGCAAACCGCGTATATATAGTGTTTCGAAAAAAAAATTCCGCTCGGCGGTGCGCTAGGCGATCCGGGAGCTGCAATAGCGCCGAGCGGATCGCCCAGCGCACCGCCTAGCGCCGCGAAACCGCCGAGCGCTCGGTGGTTTTTAATTCTGAAATCCGCTGGGCGGTTGCAATGGACCGCCTAGCGCCGGCGCTCGGCTAGGCGGTGCACTAGGTGTCATTGCGGATGGCCTAAGAGCATCCACAACCGTGCTCTTGCCAGCGGCACGGTTGTGGGCCCGGGCGGTACTATTCATGCCTGCTCTCTGGCAAGAGCACAACACCCACAACTGTGCTCTTCCGCAAGGACGAGCACAATTAATATAAAATTCAATTACACAAAAACATTTCCATAATATTAAAATTCATTTAAAACCCACAATAAATATTACAAATGACAAATAAAATTAAACATTGCATAATTAAAATCCTAAAAATTAAAAATTACATAATTAAAATCCTAAAAATTAAAAATTACATAATTAAAATCCTAAAAATTAAAAATGACACTACTCGTTGCCGAATTTCGCCCACATGTGGTTGATTAGGTCTTCTTGTAGTTGATTGTGGATTCGAGTATCGCGCATTGTGTGTCTTGTCTCGATCCTCTGGCCAACCGTCGTATGCTTCGTAAGCGGCACGATGTTGTTCGTAGTATTCTTGTTCTTCGCGTTCCGCTTCCGCCATAATATGGGTGAAATCCATTTGAGATTTTGAGTGGGTGATGAATGTGTTGATAGTTTGTATGAGAATTATGAATGAGAGATGAATGAGAGATGATTTGATGTGATAAATGGATGATGAATGTGTGTATTTATAGATGATTTTGGGGAAAAAAAAATAAAAAAAAATCAAAAAAATTCAGAAAAAACGGGAAAAAAACGGCCATATTTTTGGGATTTGGAAAATATTTTTTTTTTTAGCATTATTTATAATTAAATACCAATTTTTAAAAAAAAAATAAAAAAAGTTTAAACACAACGGCTATGCCGTTGACGAATGGGAGCGCGCCACGTGTGCGTCCGCTGGCACGGACGTGCTCGATACATCGAGCAGCGCCGTGCCAGCGGCGCGGCTGCAGCGGCGGCGGTCCTGCGCCTTGCCAACGGCGCGGACGGCGGTGGCGTCTTTCGCCACCGCTGCGGATGCTCTAAGAATCTCTATCCCACCTTGGAAAGATAACAGAATAACATACACAATCTCCTCATTTTCAACATTTTTAATCGGTCATCTCCCTTTTCTCCCTTCATTCCAAGATTTTTTCTTTAAACATCCCACCGACATGCATCGATCAATCAATATACAGAATTCGCTGCCTTACGATATTGCCCTCAAAATCGCCTCATCTCTTCAGGTACTTTCTTTCTCACACAAGTATCAATTCTTTTTTACGTTTTTCTTATTATTTTGTCTTAATTGTGCTGGAAATCGTTTTTGATGAAGTGGGCTTTGAAAAAGACTTGATCTTTATTTCTTTTTTTGTAGGTTTTTGATGTGTGTTCATTAGGAAGTTGCTCGAGGTTCTGGAGGGAGCTGTGTGGGTCTGATTGTGTGTGGGAAGGTCTATGCAAGGACAGGTGGCCTCTAATTTTTGAGGATCAGAGTGAATCCAACGATCAGAAATTGACCCCCAATTCCAAGGTTGTTTTTTGTTTTTTGGAGAAGTTTGAGTTTGAGTTTTTTGTTGTGGTTTGATTCTTTTTTATGCTGTTGTAAAGTTCAGATTTTTTATGTTTTGGTTTATTTTTGCTGAGTTTTTTTTTTCTGAATGGAAATTGAGTGACCTTGATATTTTGGGGTTATAATTAATTACTAATGCTATGCTTGATTCCCTTCATTTGTAAGTGGAATTAGGGACTTTGAGGTTCTTGATGTTCAGATAAAATCCTCTAATCCATTTCAAATGGGACCTTCAAATGATGGTTATGCATTTTTATGATTAGGGGTTCATTTTGTTCTGTGTTATACTTAAAGTTTCTTTCTTGGTAGAATGGGATATGAAACGGTACGAGTAGTGGATTGGAGGGTTGCCTCGTGTCGTGGAGTAGTAGAAAGGCAATCAAGATTATCTTAGCACGAGGATATCTCTGTTATAAATAGTGGACTAATCCTTGTATGAGTTTTTCTATTACTCGAGTGGGACATGAAATGTTGTACAAGTTGTGAATTGGGGAATCTTGTGTTTCTGCCTCGTGTTGTAGATCGACTAGTAGTAAGGCATTCGGAATGATCATAGTGCTTACGATAACTCGATCTTGATTTATGCATCAATCTTTGTATGAGTTGTTCTGTTACTCTTATCCGGCTCTTAACGTAGGTTCTTGCGTTGTTTGATCACTGTAGAGATGGAGAGGTTTGTACGTAAGCAAGCACAACGAGATGGCAGGAAAAGTAGGGTCAGTCGCGGATTTTATCGAAAGAGCTTTAGCATATGAGTCCATCGAGGTTGGGAATTATTTGAAGGCAGTTGAACTATTGAACTCGCATCAGGCTGGATTCAAAGATGTTCAGATGTTCTTGCTCAAGCCGGAGCTCAACGTGCTGCTTAACTTGGTCGGCTTGCATTACTGCGTCGTTTGGCTTGAAATCCCGGTAACTTGCTACCCCTGTTGTGCCCGTTTGATTATAGTCCGTGCTTCATTTTGACGGATAACAGTACTTGTTAAGTTGCATAGATCTGTGACAAACTTCAAGAAAAAAATTCACAGAGATGCATTTGAATTGTGATTTTCTTGCTTGTGTTGATGTTAAAGTAGTATTGTATATTCAGGCTGAGAATGTGATCGAAGCACTTGATAGCAGCGAGGTCTCGGAGAGGCAGGTGTGCGTCCAGTGGTGGAAGCTCGGGAGATGGTTCTACGGGTTTCGCCTAAGGGACGAGTTCCACTTGAGGAACGTCTCGTTGGGGGATCTTGCTGTGTCCAAGGAAGAAGTCCTCGGCGTGCTTCATCGTGGCGCAGTCCACGAGGTCATCCGTGTACAGATCTCTGCTGCTAAGTCAACTCACACCTCCTGGTCTCACCAAGTTGCTCATGTGTAAAGATATGAAAAAGGGTTTGATTTTTCAACAATGTAAATATATGGGGTTGCAATTTCTTCATTTTCTTTGTAAATGTATAATAATCATGTAAAGTTTAGATCAAACTGATTGCAGTATGCTTAAAGATAAAATGTGTTTGTACATTACAAACCTTTGCAGCTTGTAATTATTCTTTACTTACAATCCATTTTCGATAAATTTTGATTACGTGCAATAGCTTGCAAACCACAGAAGTTAGAGGCGGAATTCGTTGTGGTCGTGTTTCACACCTCTCGGATTTTTTGTGTAAAACGATCTGACGGGTCAAGATTCGTTGTCAAATTAGGATTAAGTCCATACACAATTACATACTTATAAATCTAGTTTCTTTTTTCAAGTATTAAAAAGGGCTCAAGAAGTTATTTCATATGATCAAGGATATTTTTATCTGACAAATACATAGAGGATATGTGAATATCTGAAACAAATACAGTTGGGAATTCAAATCTTCCTCAATCAAACTGGATTTATGTCCAGACACAATTAAAGTGAAAATTGAATTTGAAAAAGAAAAAGAAAAACAAAAACAAATGAGCCATGAGTATCATTTCACAAGGCTAATCAGTAATCCAGAAATCTGAAAAAGGCAACAAAGAAACAATTAGTAAAAGCAGTTTAATTTTGAATTGTTCACGTCAATAGACTCGACTCAAATACAATTAATTTAATAGTATTAATTGCTACTTTCACAAATTATGAAATTTGATTTTATAATTATAGTTTTTTTAATTTGTCGAGCATCTCATTACTGACAAATTCAACAACATTAAGTCAGGATACTCTGATTATAATTATGTTTGGAGTAATTACAATAAAATTGAAGCGATTTGTGACAATCCAACTACCATATAATAATTGATATAAGGTTGTAGAGGTATTCATCCTCAATTACAAAATAATTGTTACAGAAATTGATAGAAGACCAACATTATAAGCTTGTTAAAAACTAGTACTATTTAAAAAAAAATAAAGATTACTGTAACAGCACAAACGCATTTGATTCTTGGGATGAAACAATGCAATGTTTCTAGCAATAGAAATATAGGAGTAGGTTTTATTTAGAACATATATCTATTGAAAATTACACACTGCAATTCAACATAATCTACCATTTTCATAATCAAAACTCACATTCCCCACACACACACAGCACAGAGAAGAAGTGTTCAAAGATTTTTCATACCGATTTTCTTGAATTAACAACGATACACATACGTAACACGTTTTCTTGGCGCCGGCATGCATAACGCCATCAGTATGACTGCAATCAAAATCGCAACGAGAAGTCTTTGGATGTCGATTCCGCCATTGTCAGACTCACAGCAGAGCTTCCCCATTGCAGGTTAGTGAGAGAGAGAGAGAGAGAGATGAAGGGCAGAAATCTTGGTCTAGTACAAATTACTTATAGAATATTAGAATTGGAAGTGGTAGTTAGTTTGGAGGTTGTTTAATTAAATAATGTCACAAACTACTCAAACATCTTTGTCAATATATACATGTTGTTTTTACACATTATTCATTATTTTGGGGTCAATGTATTTTATCAATATCTATATATATAACTACTGCTGGATTCTTTCCTCTTTTCTGCAGTTTACATGTTGCAAATATTTTGAGCATATATATTACTCCTTGTTATTATTGAATTTGCAACAAGGTCAAATAAATTCATTAATACTTCAACAAGAAAATTTCAATGAGATGAACAAAACAGAGTGATTCTTAATTTATAGCCCGAATCTTGATCTCATGGTGATTTTTAGCCCGAATCTAAAACATTACGAAAATAGCCCAAGTTTTGCACTGATGTCAACTTTACGGGCCGTGTTCAAATTACCAGCCACGTAAAGATGACATGGACCGGCGGATTGATGTGGAATTATTTAAAAATAACCAAAAAAAAACAAGAAGATCAAAGGAGACTGCATATATTGACATTGAAATTGAAATACTCTCATAGATCAAGATTACTGTATGTTCCAATGGAAAGGGGAAACCTTTCAGTATATACAGAAACTGTAAATATTCTCTTGATCCCAAACAAAAAATATAGAGAAACAAGAAATGTGGGACAAATTTTTCTCTCAAAGAATTGCAGACTATACGGCCGGGGAAAGAGATACAAATAGAGGCACATACCAGGAAAAGAGCTTGTGCCGTCTCTTGTGAGGTGCCTCCGAGTTGATTAATTCAGTACAGAACTCTTCTTGGACTGCTTTGACTTCCTTCTTGAAGCCCCGGCACCAGCAGGGTCAGCCAACGGGCCTGACCATGTTTGGATGGGTTCTTTGGCATACGAGAAGTTCATGGAACTGAATGGGACGTCAGGAGGATCAAAGGCTGGGTCAATTAGATGTGACGACCCCAAAGTGTAGCTGAGTCCTCCATCTTGATGTGGAGGGGGGAATTTCTCGCTTTTGCTCTTTGCGTTTGCGTGGTTGATCAGACGCCGCCTCTGTTTCAAGGAGTGAAACAAAGTTGATCCAATTTAAAGATAATGCATCACACGGAATGAACTTTAAAATTTTTATGCTACAAGACTACGATTCCCGCAATAGACATGAAACTCTATATTGTAAACTCTCCTAGCAAAAATTTTCGTTTGTTTTTGCATTTATGCTATCATAGAGAATGAGTAGTATCCCAGCATCAATTATTTGAGAGTGAATTTATCGGAAATAAGATCATGTTCACGGTTCACCAGAATTTGCAACTTTCACAGGACTTTTAAAACACTACAACTACAACATCCCCAAAATTTTCAGCAAAATTTCTCCGATGTGTACTGGTAGAAACGTAAGACGAAGTCAGTTTACCATTAAAACAATAATAAGCATTATTTCAAGGTTATGATCACAAACTGCAAGCAGATAAAGAGGTGATTGAAAGACTAATCTTACATCAAGGTTGGCTTGCAGCTCTGCATTGGCTTCAGGGGCATGCATTTTCCGCATTGCTCGTTCTCGTGTCCGTGGTTTCTTCACACCATCTGCTTTTGTCTTACTGCCAGCTCTCAACCTGCAATATTTAATAAATTACATGTCACTCCAAATAAACACAGCCTGAGCTTATTTATATGCAATGAGATAAATTATTACTATAAGACACTTGAGACTATCAAGCCAGACCTTCTAGCTTCTTCATCTCGACGCTTAGCATCCATCTCTTTACTTGGTGGGTACTTGGGAAGGCTTGAAGGATCACATGCATAAGGTTTTGTAGTAAAGAACTGTCAAAAACATAAAGCATTAAAAGCATATTATCTAACAACCACATAGAAAAGAGGAAGTTGATCAGAGAAAGATTTGTGCACGAGGCAAATTAGAGATCAAAGACATGAACAGAAGAAACCATAGAGGGAATAGAAGGGAAGCTATCGATTTCATACATTGGGAGGATTGCCTGTCATATAAATAGTGTTTACAGATTTTATTCTTTTTATCATATTTAGCTAGGCAAGCTTGATGAGAGTGAGTGTGTGTGCATGACGCACAGAGAGAGAGAGAGAGAGAGCTCACGTCGCTCCTTAAAGAAGCTGTGGCAGTTTGACGCTCAGCTGGATCAATAGCAAGCAGTGTCTCGGTCAAAGGCAGTGACGACTGTGGGAAATCCTTAAATGCCTCTGCTATACGCCTTTTGTATGCTTGCTGTGGCTTGAATATGGTTGCATGCGGTAGCTTCGACTTTTTCCAATACTCATCAGACGGAGAACCACATAACTTAAAAATCCTGTGTAGTTGTTCCACCTGAGCACAAAATTTTAGTAAATCAGCAATCATCACATAGATTGAACATTGTGAGTTATAATAAACGCCCTGAAGAGCCTAAAATATTATGGCTGCAGCGTTACCTCTGTCCTCCCCGTCATAATGGGCTTCCCAGCAAATAGCTCGGCTAAGATGCACCCAGCGCTCCACAAGTCGATTCCCACACCATAGTCAGTGGAGCCAAGAAGCAGCTCGGGCGCTCTATACCACAAAGTAACCACACGGCTTGTCATAGGCTGTTTGTTGCTGGGGTCAAAGGAGGAAGCCAACCCAAAATCAGCAATCTTCAAAACTCCTTCGTCGTCAATTAGAAGGTTGGAACCTTTAATATCACGGTGCAAAACATAGCGGCTGTGGCAGTGTTCTAGGCCAGACAATAGCTGGTGCACAAAGCATTTCACCTGCAGTATCAATTTAGACGAAAATCTTCAAATTCTAGCGCAGAGGCAAAATATTAGATCACACCAATGGGCAGAATCCTACCTGAGGCTCTGTAAACTTGATGTTGGGACTCGATGAAAGGCCAGCCAAATCATGCGGCATATAATCAAAAACTAGGTATAAACTACATGACATCCTCGAGGTTACCAAACCTTGCAATTTGATGACGTTTGGATGATCCAAACGGCGCAGGATTAAAATCTCCCTAGCCATAAACCTTATGCTCTCTGGCTCTAAATTATCGAATCTAACCTTCTTCAACGCAACAATGCTTCCGGTTAGAGCATCTCTAGCTTTATACACATTACTGTATGTACCTTGTCCAATCTAAACAAACATAAACACACAAAATCAACAAAATAAGCATTCCAGTAAACTAGATAAACACACTCAAAACATGACTATAACTGAAAATCAGCTTGCCTTATCGAGCTTCTCGAATGTATCAGCCCGGCGGGGGATCCAACCGCTGAGAGCCTCGCCGGCAACTGCCACAAGCCAAGAAGGCCATCCAGCAGCCACTTGCTCACCATGAACATTATTACGTGGGTTACTTAACCTAGGATTCGGCTTCACCCTCCTCTTTTCGTTTCTCGATTGCCTTACAATCCCATCCTTCAAATCCTCCTTCTTAACCCCACCATTCTGAACCTCACCGCCATTTGCTTTACTTACCGAACTCTCTACTTTTCTCTCCCCACTCTCAGCTGTCACTGATAACTCTCTCTCCCTTCCCTTCTCTCTCCTCCTATCAACAACACCATTCCCACTGGGTGAACCAGACTCAGAAATATCTTTCCCAAAAGCACACCCCATCTCTCAGTCACTCCAGCCCTCATTTCTCACCACATAGCAAAATCTTACCCCTCATTCAAAACCCCACCAAAATATCACCAAATAACTAAATTCAAAATAAATATTCAAGCATGGAAAGAAGCAAACTTCAAACTACAGCTAAGAATAGGAAAAATAAAAACACAAATATTACTAAATTCAAATATATATGCGAATAACCTAAATGGGGAATTGCTGAAAACAGTGATATGAGTAATAAAGCACGAATCTTTGCAGTGTTAATGGAGCAATAAACCCTAGATTTATGAATTATGAGTGCCCAAGAAAGCAAAAGCAGCAATTATGATTTTGTGAAAGCCCGCGATGAATGGCGGTCAAAAATGAGACTAATGACATAAAACCATAAAGCAAAGGCAATTATACAGTGAATTATTGGTCGCTTTTCTTTGCTTTACATATTTATCCTTTTTTAGGGGAAGTTCTAATTTTTTCTTTTTTCCGGAATTGAAATAATCATAAATAAATAGCTAAAAGTTGAATCCCTAATTTGAGTTTGAAAATGAATAACTAGAATATAAATGTTACCTAATCTTTCACTTTCGCACATAAATGATACCTGATTTTTATTTTATATCGTTTTTGGTACCCTATGACAAAAATAATCCTATGTATCAAATATGTGATTTTTTTGTTACGGGATATTTTTGAAAATTTCAATTAAATAGAACCAAATATGTGATTTTTTTTCTTCCTTTCTTATTTCTTTTTTTCTTATTTAGTTTATTCTTCTTTCTTTTTTCTTCATTTTCTTCTTTCTTTTTAGTATTTTATCTTCCTTTCTTCTTTCTTTTTTCTCCGTAGTTTATGTTTCCTCTTTTTTCTTTTGACTTCTTTTTCTTCTTTCTTTTTAGTGTTTTATACGTACATCTAATTGCATTCATAATATAAATCAATAACAAAACACCTAATTAAATTAATTATTTAAAGTAATTAAATCAATTGAATATTTTTAATTAAATTATTTATACTCATTTTAGGGTTGAAACACCTAACTAAAAATATTCAACTCTTTATCATTATGAATACAATTCACAATTTTAAATTTTGATTAAGACTATATTAATTAGTTATTAATTTAATATAAAATAATTATTATTTATTAATTACTACTAGTTTTTACTATTATAACAATAATATTATTATAATAATTAAATATAATTATAACTATAATTATGATTAAGTATATTTAAATGGTATGAAAAATAAATAAATTATTAATCAATAACATCAAAATAATAATAATAATATTGATTAATAATAATAGTATAAAGAGTGAGGAGAATGAGAGAATTTATTATAATATCACTTTTGGTACTAGTTTTGTCAATGCTCAAAATATCATTTATGACACAAATGGAAAAATGAATTTGTTTAGAGGGTATTTTGGGGTGAAAATTGCACCAGGTACAAAAAATGTGATTTATAGGTATAAAAAACGATATAAAATAAAGATCATGTACCATTTATGTGTGAAAGTGAAAGATCATGTACCATTTATGTAGTTTACTCTTTGAAAATTCCCACTTTTTTCTTTTCTATTTTTTCCTTTTTCTTTTAGATCAATTTTGTTAACATGATCTGAAAAAAAGATTCGGGCCGGGCCTATACCTTATGGGCCTAACTTGGCATGCTAGACTATTATAGAAAGGACCATTTTCATGTAGCTGAGAATTTTCGAAAACAGTTACTAAATCTAGATAATTTTAGTGAAAAAAATGATATTAGTGTGAAAGGAGAGGATGACACTCTGTAGTTTAATTTTCAAACTAGTAAGTTATATGCATTGGATAAAAAAAATAGACAAAATCTCTATCATCAGTTTTAAAAATCACAAATATAAATTGAGGTCTAGCTACAATTCCATAAAACTTATAAATAGTATAGTATAAAAATAAAACTATTTTTTAGTCAGATCAAAATACAATATGCAAGTGAAATAAATTTATTTGAATTGTTTTTTTATCTATTAATAAAACAATACAAAATCTTAAAAGAAAAAATAATAAAAATCGTTCAAATAAGAATAGATGTACATGAATAAACACTAATTATGCTCAACTAGTTGTATCGGGTGGTAAAGTACATAAATGCAATGAACAGACCTACATCTATTTTCATCAAAAATTTATTTATTTCAAGAAAAGTCTCTAGGAGTCAAAAGAACTCAGAATTTCAATTCATGTAAATAATAAATTCTTTAAATTCTCTAAACTTCAATTACAATAATATATATTATAAACGTAAATTCAATAGTTCAATTCATTCTCATTCATGTAATGTCATTATATTTATACATAAAAATTTGATAATCCAACGCCTAAAACTAACAATTCAATTGCTTGAAACTACAACAATATCCAATAATTATGCGCAATCAATTCAATGTAGGCAATAATATCTAATAATTCAATACTTATGGTAGTTAATGTCCAGATTATGACTATGCACAACATCATCAACGATTTAATTAACCACATGTATATTAATAATGTTTTTGTATTTTATAGTGCTATGTCGAATTACATTTATGATGGATCCGCGAATTTTTGATGGTGATGAATGCTCGTAAAAATAAAGGAAGATCAACACAGAGATTTACGTGGTTCGATTTACTGAGGTAAATCTACGTCCACGGGAAGAAAAGAGGGCAGAGTTGTATTGCTTGATCTGTTTTCTACAGCTAACAATACAGACTTGCTATTTGCTATTTTCTCTCTAGAGAGCTTAACAGAAGTTAACAGAAAACCCTTATCTATCTGACCTAGGTTCTATTTATACATTGAACCAAGATCGTGGCATGCAGCATTTATTAGGTAGTGGATGTCGTGGAGGTCGTGGCGACCTTGCATGGGTCCACTATCCTGCATGAGTTAATGACTGCTTGACACCACTAAATAGATCGTCGGTGTAGCGGAGGTGGAAATCTTGCATGAGTCCACTATTTCCTAGTTCGGTCGAATACTGAGACCGGACTGCTGAATTATTGCCGAGCAGCTTTTGCCGATCTGAGAGTAGAGCTTGATGCCGACCAGAGAGCAGAGTTTGATTGGTTGGCTTTTACCGAGCTGTAGGCTGGGGCCGAACTCTGTGGTTGTGCCGAACTGAACTCTTGAGTCATGCCGGACTGATACTCTTTAGCCATGCCGAACTGATACTCTTTCTTGGGCTTTACTGCTGTTGGGCTTGTTTAGTATTTGTTTAGTACGTACTCCATCACTACCCCCCCCCGAAAAGTGAAGTGAATCACTTCGGCATTCTGGATAAAGGTACGGGGTAAGTTGATGTTTGTCCTCGGTCTGATGAAGTGAACTCTTCTTTGACCGGACTTGGTTTGTGTCCTAATTTGGCGAGTTTTATCGCTCGGATCGAACTTTCCGTTGTCCTAATTTGGGGATCGAACTTTCCCTTGTCCTAATTCGGCGAGTTTTATCGCGTGGATCGGACTTTCCCTAGTCCTAATTCAGGCAAGTTTTATCGCGAGAATCAGACTTTTGTTGCAGTTCGTTTCAGACGAAGTGCTTGATTCTTAAGCTGAATTGTGGTCTTGTATCTTCTGTAGAAGCTTGGACTTCACAATCGTTGGCTTATTGCAGCTCGTTTCAGACGAACTGCTTGTTTAAGCTGAATTGTGGTCTTGTATCTTCTGTAGAAGCTTTGACTCACAATCGTGGGCTTGTTGCAGCTCGTTTCAGACGAACTGCTTGTTTAAGCTGAATTGTGGTCTTGTATCTTCTGTAGAAGCTTTGACTCACAATCGTGTGCTTGTATATGTTCTAAGAAGGGGATCAGCCTTCGAAGAACAAGATACCTCAGTAACATTTGTAAGAGACGACACGCACAGAGACAGACAAAACACATAGACAAAACGCATAGAGGCAAATAAAAAGCACATAGAGAAACAAAGATCAAGCAAACCAAATAAAGCACATTGACCGGACAGGACTCAAGACTGACTGACCGGACTGTCTCTTACAAATGAAACTTCTTGAGGTTGGAAATGTGCCATGTTCGGGGTACCTGTTCTCCTGACATGTGAGCCAATTTGTAAGACCCTTTGCCGAGGACTTCTGACACCCGATACGGACCTTCCCATGTGGGTTCGAGCTTGCCCAGCTTTTCTGCTCGGCTTACTTCGTTGTTTCTCAGGACGAGATCTCCCACTTGAAATTGCAGCTTCTTCACCCTTTGGTTGTAATACCGGGCTACTTGCTCCTTGTACTTGGCTGCTTTTATGCATGCCAATTCTCTTCTTTCTTCGGCAAGATCTAGCTCAGCTCTCAGTCCGTCATCATTCATTTCTGAGGAGAAATTTAGAGTTCGGGGACTGGGTACGCCGATCTCCACCGGAATTACGGCTTCAGTGCCGTACACAAGGCTGTACGGAGTTTCACCGTTGGAGGTTGTGGGTGTAGTTCGGTAGGACCATAGGACTTGAGGGAGATTTTCTACCCATTGTCCTTTGGCTTGTTCTAACCGAGCTTTTAACCCTTTCACCAGGATACGATTTGTTACCTCCGTTTGTCCGTTTGCTTGTGGATGAGAGACCGAAGTGAACCGCTGTTGAATATTCAGCTCTTGGCACCAATTCTTGAACGTCTTGTCGGTGAACTGAGTCCCGTTATCCGAGATGAGGATGTGGGGTATGCCAAATCGGCACACTATGTTCTTCCAGACGAAATCCAATGCCTTCGAGCTTGTTATCGTAGCTAATGGTTCAGCTTCCACCCACTTCGTAAAGTAGTCCACGGCAACGATTAGGAATTTCATTTGCCGAGGAGCTTGAGGAAGTGGTCCCACTATGTCTATGCCCCATTGCATGAAAGGCCAAGGGCTCTGCATAGTGGATAGATCGGTTTGCGGCATCCTTGGGATATTTGCATGGATTTGGCACTTCGGGCAGGTCTTGACGAGCTGCACTGCTTCTTGTACCAAGGTTGGCCAATAATATCCCCATCTTAGAACTTTTTTAGCTAAAGCTCTAGCTCCGATGTGGCTGCCGCACGATCCTTCATGAACTTCTCTGAGGATGTAGTCCGTCTCTTCTGGCCCTACGCACCGCAATAACGGCTGGAGGTAAGACTTTCTAAAGAGGACTCCTTCATGAAGTTCGTACCGAAGTGCTCGGCACGTGATCTTCCGAGCTTCTCTCTTATCCTCGGGCAATTGTCCTTGATCCAGATACTGCAAGATCGGCGTCATCCAGTTCGGCGAGCTGGATACTGAATGTACCTCGGCTTCATCAATGCTTCGATGCATTAATTCTTCCGCCTTTGAGCTCGGATCTGAGGCCAACTTACTTAAGGTATCTGCTCGGCTATTTTCCGCTCTGGGAACGTGGATTATCCGAAAATAGGAGAAACTTCGGCTGATGCTTTGCGCTTTGTCCAAATACTTCTTCATTCTCTCGTCACGAGCTTCACTTGTACCCAACATGTGATTTACTATGACTTGTGAATCACAATGGACTTTGAGAGATTTGACGAGCAGACTTTGCGCTAACTGGAGTCCGGCCAGGAGGGCTTCGTACTCGGCTTCATTATTAGTAGTGGAGAATAGGAACCGAAGTGAGTAGGTTACCTCGTGTCCGTCGGGAGCGACGAGTAAAATACCAGCTCCACTTCCCATCTTGTTTGAAGCTCCATCTACGAATCCGCTCCAGCAGTCTGGCGGCTCTACTTCGGATTCCAAGGGCTGTGCTAGTTCGGCATTGGCAGACTTTTTCTGTTCGGCAATGATAGGGATTGCTTGATCGAACTTGGCTTCTGTAAGAAAATCTGCCAAGGCTTGTCCCTTGATGGCTTTCCGAGGTAGGTACTCGATTGAGTGTTCTCCCAGCTCTATGGCCCATTTGGCGATTCTGCCTGATGCTTCTGGCTTGGTCAAAACTTGCCGAAGAGGCAGATCGGTTAAGACGCATACCTTGTGAGCATAGAAGTATGGCCGCAGTCTCCTTGCTGCATTTACTAACGCCAGAGCAATTTTTTCCAGAGGTTGATACCTGGTTTCTGGACCTCTTAATGCTCGGCTTGTAAAGTAGATGGGAAACTGCTTTAGGCCTTCTTCTCGTACAAGCACCGCGCTGATGGTTTGATCTGATGCCGCTAAGTATAAGAATATTACTTCGGCTTCGGTTGGAGCAGAGAGAATAGGAAGCTCGGCTAGATAACTTTTGAGCTCGTCAAAGGCCTTTTTCTGCTCGGCTCCCCACTCGAACTTTGGTGCCTTTTTCAACACCTTGAAGAACGGCAGTTGCTTTTCGGCTGCTTGGGAAAGGAATCGATTCAGTGCGGCTAGACATCCGGTTAGCCTTTGCACGTCATGTATGGACTTCGGCATTGCCATGTTCTGAACGACTTGAACTTTTGAGGGGTTTGCCTTGAGTCCGTCCTTTGAAACCCAACAACCCAGAAACTTTCCCGAATCTACCAAAAAGGTACACTTTTGGGGATTAAGTTTGAGGTTGGCTTTCTTGAGCACGTTGAGAGTGGACTTGAGGTTGAGCTCGTACTCCGAAGTGCTTTTGCTTTTGACAACTATGTCGTCGACATACACTTCAACCTGTTTCCCGATTAGGTGCCGAAAAAGCTTGTCTACCATCCTTTGATAAGTGGCTCCGGCATTCTTTAAACCGAATGGCATCTTTTTATAAGCGAAAATGCCGAAATCGGTAATGAAAGCTGTTTTCGGAGCGTCACTCTCATCCATCAACACTTGGTGATATCCTTTGTATAAATCAAGAAAACAGAAAATTTCGAAGCCGATCAAAGCTTCTACTTTTTTATCTATATTCGGAAGGGGATAGCAATCTTTTGGACAGTGCTTGTTTAGATCGGTAAAATCTATGCACATCCGCCATCCTCCTCCTTTTTTCTTGATCATCACAGGATTGGCCACCCAAGAAGGATATTTCACCTCGAATAGTACATCCGCTTTTAGTAATTGGCGGACTTCGTCATGGATGACTTGGCTTCTTTCTGCCGCAAAGAGTCTTTGCTTCTGTTTTACTGGCCGGATTGAAGGATCAATATTTAACCGATGAGTGATTACCTCGGGGGGCACTCCGGTCATGTCCAACGGAGACCATGCAAAGACATCTTTGTACTCCTTGAGGAGCTGAATGGTCTTTTCCCGGAGTAGAGGCGTTCCTGCGAAGCCGACCTTGACCGTTCTGGATGGATCATCTTCGTATAACTGAACGGTCATTGAGTTCGGCTCTGAAGTGACTTCGGTCATCTCGCTTGCCTCTGACTCCGGTTGCTGTGATTGCTATGCTTGATGGTGCCGAACTGATTGCTCGGCACTTTTAAGCGCAATCTGCAGACATTCTTTTGCTCTCTTTTGATCACCTCGGATGACCGCTATCCCACCTTTAGTGGGGATCTTGATGGTGAGGTGATAAGTAGAGCAAACGGCCCGAACTGTGTTGAGCCAGTCTCTCCCCAGGATGATGTTGTACGGAGACCGAGCTTTTACCACAAAGAACTCGATCATCGTATTGGAACTTGTAGGCGCCTTTCCCACCGTGATCGGAAGGCTGATAATACCTTCAGGGCGGGTGTCCTCCTGGGCGAAACTTTTCAGAGGAAGTGGAGCCGGACTGAGCCGAGCTGGATCCACTTCCATTTTATCGAAACATTCTTTAAAAAGAATGCTGACTGACGCTCCTGTATCCACAAATACTCTGTGGATCAGTTTGTTTGCCACTCCGGCTTGAATGACAATAGCGTCTTGGTGAGGAGAGATGGCTGGGACGGGATCGGCATCTGAAAATGTAATCACTTCGTCTTTCTTCAGCCTTTTATGTGTTGGCTCCTCTTGATTGGAACCTCTGCGTTCTGCTTTTAGGGACGACTTAGTCTTCCCGGCAGGGAGAGCATCAATAGTCAGGATTACTCCATCGTATTGCGGCTCGTCGTCGTCTTCGGGATCCTCATGCCTTTTCGGATCCTGAGGATTGCAGTTCGCACCTCTCTGTCTTTTGTTCTTTTTCGGCTGCTTGTTTTGATATTTTTTTAATGTTCCTGTTTTCACAAGAACATCAATACCTGCAGCCAAATCTCGGCACTCCTCGGTATCGTGTCCGTGGGCTTGATGGAAGGAGCAATATTGATCCTGAGGTCGCCGCACGGCTGATTTCGTCATCCGCTTTGGTCTTTCGAACATATCGGAATGTAGTTCGAAAATTTCCGCTCTTGACTTGTTCAGCGGTACGAACTGAGCGGGCGGCTTCTCGGGGTTGAGACGTGGTCCCAATCTGCCTTGTACCGGTGCCCTTTGAATTCTTTCAAAAGGAGTTCGGCGAGGAAGCCTCTGATCGCTATGATCGGGCTTCTTTTCGTCTCCTCGGGATGAGCTGTCTAAAGACCGTTTTCGACGGTCTGCCTCATCCGCACGGGAAAACTGGTCCGCAATATCCCACATCTCTTGAGCTGTTTGCGGACTGCATTCCACGAGCTTTCTGTAGAGAGCTCCGGGCAGGATTCCATTTTGGAATGCCGAAATGACAAGTAGATCATTGAGATTATCTACTTGTAGGCATTCCTTATGGAATCTCGTCAGGAAGTCGCTGATCTTTTCGTCGCGACCTTGACGTATAGAAAGCAGCTGAGCCGAAGTGATCCGGGCTTCTGCTTTCTGAAAGAACCTCCTGTGGAAAGCATCCATTAGATCTCGGTAGGATCTAATGCTGCCTTGAGGAAGGCTGTCGAACCACCTTCTGGCGTTCCCGATGAGCAGCTCGGGGAACAGCTTGCACATATGGACCTCATTGAGACCCTGGTTCGCCATATTATATTGATAGCGTCCCAAGAAGTCATGAGGATCCTCTAGCCCGTCATAAGTCATTGACGGTGTCCGGTAGTTCCGCGGCAAAGGAGTTCGGGTGATGTCGTCCGAGAACGGAGTCTTTAATGCTCCGTACATGGCGAACCCGACATCTCTTCGGTACGGAGGAGATGGAGTTCTCCTGTGGTTCCGGTACCGAGGAGGAACTGGAACATGTCGGGGTTGAGGATTCTTTCTCCTGGAAGACACGTCACTACTGCGGTAGTGACTTTCATGTCTGGATGAGGAGGGAGAATCCGCTGTTGTCTTCTCCGGCTGTTGGCTCTTCTGCAGGAAGGTTAAGAACTCCTCCTGCTTCTCGGCCAAGAACAGCTTGACAGCTTCATTTAAATCGGGCTGCTGGGAAGACTCGGTGCGATGACTCCTGGAGTGGCTTGTTCCTCCTTCGTGAGAACCGGAGGTAGATGTCTCCCGAGGCCGTTTTTCAGACCTGCGAGCTGGACTAGCTTCCTCACGGTTATCACGAACGGTATTACGGGTAGTGTGTGATCTGGTATGCATTTTTTTGGGGTGGAAAAAGGGTCAAAAATTCACTTTATCACAAATTTGGTTCTCTGTTTCCCACAGACGGCGCCAGTGATGGATCCGCGAATTTTTGATGGTGATGAATGCTCGTAAAAATAAAGGAAGATCAACACAGAGATTTACGTGGTTCGATTTACTGAGGTAAATCTACGTCCACGGGAAGAAAAGAGGGCAGAGTTGTATTGCTTGATCTGTTTTCTACAGCTAACAATACAGACTTGCTATTTGCTATTTTCTCTCTAGAGAGCTTAACAGAAGTTAACAGAAAACCCTTATCTATCTGACCTAGGTTCTATTTATACATTGAACCAAGATCGTGGCATGCAGCATTTATTAGGTAGTGGATGTCGTGGAGGTCGTGGCGACCTTGCATGGGTCCACTATCCTGCATGAGTTAATGACTGCTTGACACCACTAAATAGATCGTCGGTGTAGCGGAGGTGGAAATCTTGCATGAGTCCACTATTTCCTAGTTCGGTCGAATACTGAGACCGGACTGCTGAATTATTGCCGAGCAGCTTTTGCCGATCTGAGAGTAGAGCTTGATGCCGACCAGAGAGCAGAGTTTGATTGGTTGGCTTTTACCGAGCTGTAGGCTGGGGCCGAACTCTGTGGTTGTGCCGAACTGAACTCTTGAGTCATGCCGGACTGATACTCTTTAGCCATGCCGAACTGATACTCTTTCTTGGGCTTTACTGCTGTTGGGCTTGTTTAGTATTTGTTTAGTACGTACTCCATCAATTTACCTAATCAGTTCAATGGAATTTATGTGTATATATAGTTATATGAATTATATATGAGATGCAAAATTTTCATATCAAATCAAATTTCTACTTTTAGCTAATGGGATGGTAATTGGTAATTAATGCGTATATATGTGTATATGGAGCTATATGATTTATGTATGGACATGAGAAGTTTTCATATGTGTGTGTATGTGCGATTCTAGTTGGAGAGGGTCTCATATGCATATCTATTTGTCAAAATATTATTGGTTGGGTATACCACATGTACATTTCACGGTGGTATACTAAGACCACATATCTATATTAGTCATTTGACATTGTACTAATATCTTTAATAACGACAAATATATTAACAAAATTCAATCTAAACAAAATGAATAAGAAGTTTTAAATGGTAGTATCTATAAGTATATAATAGTACAAGAAAACATATACACGAAGCATCACTAATATTCTAAAATATTTTCTAATATAAGATCCAAACAAATATTAGTTAACTCCAAATTAGTATGAAGATCTGACGTCTGACGATATGTAACTCAAAAAATATGCACGGTTTTCATATTAAAATAATAGGAATGAACCACAAAATCAATCACGCATAAAATATTCTACTAAAAACATTTTAAGTGTTGTCATTTCTCCAATTTCTGGCAATATCCCGACAATATTGCAACTTCTCAATATCGTGTGTCATAGCAAGATCCATAAGAAACATATAACAACAATGAAATACACTATGATATACCAATGACATATATATCACACTCACATAATCTTTAGCTTTTTCAATGGACGAACATATGGTAAACCACAATCCGCATGAGTTTATTAACCTGCAAATAAATCAAAGCTAGAAACCCAATAAGATAAGAAATGATACAACACATACCATACGGTCACGGAAAACACATTTCAAGCTGACGATATTTGATTCGTCTTCAGGTTTGGTCATTTCAAAAGCACGACCACACCGAACTTTGATGACTAATAAAGTTGTGGTAGGTCGTAGATCATTGTGGAAGATAAATTTCATGATTTCAATATTCTTCCTTTCTTAAGATGACGATATCAGTAACATAATAATCACATAAAAAGAATATGTAAAATATAATGAATATTAACGCACCAGAAACCCCACTTAGATTTTTTTATTTTTTTATTTTTGCAAAAAATTCAATAGTTCAACAGAAGAAGAGGAAGCGAGTAAAAAGCTTACAAATGGCACATATTTTAGTCAAAATATATTGAATATATAGTACGTTTCTGAATAATGCGGTGGTTACAAATTAGTGAATTACTAATTATTAGTGTAACGCTAATTCCATTAAATATGTTTGTAAAAATTTCTAACTAGTATAAATTAGTGGATTAAACAATGTTTTTGATTTTATTACCATATATATTTTGCTCGATGAATTTTTACAAACAACATAGAATTATATAGCCTATGACATACGCTATTATATAAATAAATATTCATAAGAATCATAATACTAACAATTCTTCTAAATGTAACAATAACTGCTAATTCTTCTAAATAGTCTAATTAGTCTAACCGTTTATTCCATTAATAAATTACTATACAATTCTTCTAAATGTAACAATAACTGCTAATTCCATTACCTAATTATATAATATTTATTATATTACTTATTAATTATTGTAACAGTCGAGTAGTGTTTATTATGATTAAATTATATAGCACTTATTATATCACTCTTTAATTAGTCAAACATATGAATTAACTATATAGAGTGTAACATCCACAAATTTATTTATTATTGAAACAAATAATTTTTCTTAATTAGCCCGAAGGGCTTTAACAATAATGCATCGAGTCACATATTGCAGTTTATGATTGAATAAAGGCCAATATTGATCCTGAACATATGTTTATTTTACGATTTTGGTCATAAACATTATCTTTTGAATTTTTACATCTCAAACATTTCAACTCGGACCGAAATCAGTCCATTTTGGATGGTTCTAAAAACTAACGGTCAACGAACGATTAAGCAAATTTTGACTAAATTAGAATATTAATCCATAATTAACTAAAAAAGGAAATTCATTTATCTCTCTTCTTCTCTCCTATCCCATCTCTCAAAAAAATTAAAACTGCTAACATTATGCACTAGTTCCGTCACCGGAAATGAAACCGGTGGCGGAGCAAATGACGATACGCCTTTCGAGGCTGCTTTAGTTCGACGGCGGAGAAAAAAATCAACGGCCGAGGATGAAACTGGAGAGCGAATTTCATCAGAAATGGACGGTCAGACGAAGCTCACTCGAACGAATTCCTCACTCCTCAGCTCATCCCCCACCATCCGCTCATCCATCCACAGCTTGTCTTCGGTGAGCGAGATCGCGCCCGATTCCGACGCGGAGGATCTCGAGGAGCAGAAGCCCCACAGCAGGCCGCTTCCATCTCCGGTTCGCTCCGGTGTGGCGGCGCCTGTGGCCGCCGCCTTCCTCCTCCTCTATGTGCTCTTCGCCTTCTTCACTTCGAACGATTTAGCCACCTCTGAGAATCTGCTCTCAGCTTTAATTTTCGTCAAGATTTTTTTGTGTTTGCTCTCGAGAAACAAGGGTTTAGTGAGCAGGAATGTCAATTTCTTCAAGCAAATCTACGATGAGTATGAGAAGAGGATAAGATTTTTGCGTTTCGGTTCAAGAACTCACTCGAAGCCTGTGCAATGGTTCATCGGCGAGGCGGAATCAGAGGAATTGGAGAGTAGGAAGATTGTTCGGGAAGGTGTGGAGTTTTACAGCAATGGCGATTTCTACGCAGGGGAGTTTCATAAGGGACGTGTAACAGGAGCGGTGACTTATAAAAATAATTAAGGATATAATTAGGGAGTAAGTAATTATATTTAACAGCTTAATTTGGTCAAAATCCGGATTAAAAACGTTGATCGTTAAAATTTGACGGAACAGTTAGTTTTGGATCGATTGTGATCCGAGTTGAAATATTTGAGATGCAAAAATTCAAAAGATAATGTTTAAAACCAAAATCATAAAATGAGCATAATGTTCATGACCAATTTTGATCTTTACTCTTTACGATTTCTTTTTCAAAATAGTACTATATCTCGAATCAGTACAAAAATTGCCACTCGTGAGTTTATTTAGAGATAAGAAATAGTACTCGTTGGCGGCACACTTAGGAGGCAAAGCTAGCGCCTCAGTCCCAGAATGCAATGTCGCTTCTTTTTAAAATATATAGCATATTAATATACACTTATTCAAATGTCCATCCAAATAAATTAAAAAAAACTAAACATTTTGAAATCTTTTTTAAAGAAAATAAGAGAATGCACGTAGTCTCAAAAAAAATAATATAAAAGGTGTTAGTTAAACAACCTCTCATGAATCCAACAGAAAGCTAAAATGGGGTCATATGGAAGAAAACAGCAATAGTTATGTAAGGAATTTTAATATGATTAGAGATTTTTGAACTAAAGGTGCAAATATTTGAGAATTCCAAAAGAATGTAACATCTGGTAGCGTGATTCAGATAAAATTATACTTAATGGTCAGCGCTCAGTACACGCTACCAGGTCGTTATGTAAGTCACTCTATTACCTACTCACAGAGTCTCGAGAAATTGCGCAAAGCTTGGATATTTTGGCTCCCATCCAAGTTCTGCACGAGTTTTAGAGTTGTTCAATTTCTTACCTAGAGGATCTGATGTTCCTGCCAAACAATAGAAAGAAAATGTCATAAAGTTGGAGTTCTCAAATGGGCTGCATGGCTTCCAGGACATTCACATAAGCCGAAGAAGAGCAAGAAATACTTATGTTAATTCTTTTGGCGCATTTCAACGGTAAATACTCTTTTGCAAAACGCACCCTTATATAAATGAGTGACACAATCCCGATATGTTAGTTTACCTGTAAATGCGTCAAACTTCTTACCATATTTTCCACTCCTGTTAACCAATTCCATTACTTCTTGCCTGAATGCATATAACAAGTCATATTCGCAACAGTTCTTTGATTTCTTTTATGCTGATTCTATTACATGTACATCTTATGAAAATTAGTTGAACAGGAACCTGGACAGAGGGTGATTGTCACAGCCAAGAAAAATCCTACCACGAAGATTCTTCTTTAATATAGCAATTGACAGTGAAGCAGCATCCTGTGGAGGAACAATGAAACATTGCACTAATTCATATTGGCAGACAAATGAACCAAACTAAACCACAATAAGGGGAAAAATCCTAATAATAAGTTTAAAAGTCATTTGAACTGATCATGCAGTAAACATGATTGGCAGGGATTACCTCATAATGTATGAGATTAAGGATGTGATCTGGCCGAACTTCAAGAGTCCCTTTCTCCAACCAGTACGTATGGGCACCTCTATCTACCTTGTAATGCAAGTTAAGGTTGTTCTTACACACAGCATTTCCATTACCATAACTTTGAAGATATGAGCAGATTCAACCCTAGGTAACACTTGGAAGGATATATAAAGTCCAGCTATTCTAACTACACAACCACCAGCTTCCAGCACAACTTTCTCCGATTTGAGTAGATTATCTGTTCTGGGGCTTCTCCCAATGGGTACGGCTGGAGTGTCCTATAGAGAAATTAAAACTCATCATGTAAAGAGTAGAATCATATATTGAAGTGTTGAGATAAAGACAACATAGGAATATATATCAGATTTACTATTTGAAAGGATTATAATCAGAAAGTTGCCTGTCAGGCAGATTACATACCTCATCACAGTACCCATTATCATTGCAGTCATATGGAGCGGAGCTTGAAGTAAAAAGGAAGCACCCTTCACCATTCCAATTTAAGGTTGCTTCTCTATTGAAATTGGTTACACAAAATAAATTAGTACTTGGCTTCTATTATGTTACCAATTAGTACATAGAGTAAATACTATAAATAACTTATCATGATTAAATAAGTATATTTTGGTGTATTAAAATGATAACACAAAGACATGCTATTGTAACCCTATCGGCCAATCCTAAGCTTTGATGAGTATAACTTATCTGATTGACGGGTACAGTCAGTCAGATGCATTGTAAACATAAAAAATAAACCCATTACAGCCCTGAGTGACTTCCAAAGGGGATCATTTGCTGCCATTTTTCTAATTTTTACATATTGCTCTTAAACTCTGCAAAAAGAATGTATAGAACCTGCATGCTGTGAATTTCAAGACTTTTTAAGCATACCTGACTTCACCAGGGTAATCTACATTTCTAGATGGAGGAGCACAGAAGATGACATAGGGAAACTTATGAGTTACTTTGGTTTCCTTCAGAGATGGAGTAATCCCCATCTTCTTTAACTCTTCATGATGATTGCTCGTAAGAGTCTGCCCATAAATTTGAGAACTTGGATGTTCCTGCAACATTCAAGCGCTCATCTTTAGAGAAGTTCGTCAGTTTTGACATACAGGACAACAATGTAAAAAGGCAAAGGCCCATAATACTAGGAAAAAGCCTGAAGTCATAAATTATCTCGAAGACAATTTTAAATTTAGGCAGAGATACTGTTAAAAACTTAGCTTCCCGGATCAAGTTACAACACATGGCACAGCTCCACCAGATAGATTATATTGTGTTAATGCAGAAAACTCAGCAAACACTAATACTCATCGTATATTTGGTCCAAAAATTACCTCTCGCCACTTTTCAGCTATTATACGCCCCAAAACTCCTGGTCCAACTATGAACAAGTCATTAGCTCCAACTGCTCCAGTAGATGAAGCTTCCAATTTGTTGTTAGGCGCACCTTCAGACATTAAGCGCAAATTTAATAGACTGATTAACAACTTGAATCAAAACACCCTTGCACACACAAATAGTACTACTACTTTTCATCACAAGCACATGGTATCACTGCATCTGCACTAATTATAGTTCATTCAATTATACAAACAAAATTCACATAACAAACCAGCCAATAACAGCATAAACACAAAAACTGATTAAATCCCTCCAAGAAACTAGGCATTGTGAATTTTGTGTCAGAGTCGAAGCTGCGAGCAAGCATAAGGCTACTGTAGTATCAATAGGTAAATGCTGAAGCCAGAGAAATATCACAAAAAAATAAACGGTAAACATTAGTTTGTCATTTCATCAAAACAAAAAACAAACATGAACAAATAAGTTAAAATAAATCAACTATCATCCAAAACAATCTTATAAGAATACAGCCTTATCCACAAATATACAATTAAACAGAGTACCACCACAATACAACCCTCAAATCTCAACTATTCACATAACATGTACGAATACGATCCACTCATTCACATGAGCTGGAATAATTATCCTAACGTAATCATTCACCAAAAACATCTCGTAAAATGAGAGCAAACGCTCGGCTGCAATAAACTTCAGCAGCCGCTCGCACAATTCTGCAAAAATTCAATCATCCAACCACCAAATCCACCAAAAGCACAACATATTCCGCGAGAATCACAATTCTAAATTCTAACTCAGTCGAAGGAGATATTCAATTCAAGCGATAATTTAACTCAATTGTAAAGAGAGGGAGATTACCGATGGTGGATGAAGCTCTAACTCTGGAAGAAACGGCTGCGTCCATGGATAACGACGTCGTCAGAGGAGTCCGGACGAAGGAATTGGGATTGAAGCTCGCGGGAAACGGAAGGGAAGTAGAGAGAGTAGCGGAATTGAGGTTGTTAGGCCTAAGAACATTCGCGATGAAGTCAGTGCAGTTGGTTAAACTGCTCATTTTCCAGTTTTTTTAATTTTCTTTGTGGAATAATCGATACGATTAATGTGGGAGAAACAGGGTTCGGATTTCAATCAATTCATAACATGTGTTTAATTGGAGGAGCATCAACTGCAGAGGCCGAAATCCTCTTAGCCACTAGGATTTTGACATCTGGACTGTTGAGCCATTTATATATTTTGCCATAAATAATGTAAAGTAGATGATTTTTATTTTATATTATATAAACTTTGCAATTTGAATGTTTTCTTTAAAATAAAAAATATATATTTTTTGTTCAAACTATATTTTTCATGTGTTCTCATTTTATAATTTAGTTCTAGTTTTTTGCATCTGTTAGTATTTCTTCCTTATTTAAAGCGGATTTAGTTAGAATCATGGATTAACCGATTTCATTGCGGCCATGAGGACCGAAAAACTACATTATAGTAATCAGTATTTGGAGTTGCTTTTGACTTCATAGGTGTGACAATTCCTATCTTAATCTATTGTAATTAGAGTTTACTTTCATTATTTGATTATTACACATTATCAATCATTGCACCGTTGTTGTATTTCAACAGTAACGACAATCTTTCTATCCCTTGAATCGTGTTTCATTGATCCACTTTTGATTCTTTAATGTGCCTTGCCTCATGAATTATGTTTTATTGATCCATCGCTGATGTTAATGTAACTTTGGATGTAGTTGATACACATATACTTTATTTTGAAATTATCATGGTTTAGAGGCTCTCCGTGTTTGATTATACGCCCTAGTTGCTAACCCAACTCCATGAGACAATTGCACGAAAACATTAAAATTAATATATTAAATTAAATACTATGAATGTTTAAATTTATAATGATAAACATTTAATGAAAATTCATGACTTTCTTAAATAATTCGTCGTTTTATTCCCAACTAACTGTCATGCTTCTTACATATATGCTGCCAAACACATGATTGAAAGGCATGATAAAATGATAATGTGTTAAGTAACAACTTAACCTACCTAAACAAACCTAATCATGTTCCAATTTTATATTAATATATTTATGTTGAATTTGGAACGTAGACAATCAGTTATATTGATCTATATTTTGGTAATTTCGTACACATATGACATATCATCATGAAAGGCCTCTTATTGAGTCAATGTCAAATTTATCCCAACTTATATTTTTCATATAAAGTGAATGTCTTTGTTGACACATTTGATACATATAACAAAATAGCATGTGTCAACATCATCAATAATGTTAATACCATCAAAGATTATGTTTATATATCATTTTCATAATTGTATATAAAGATTTAACAGCTCAAATAGTTGAATCCATGTATTTAATAATGTTGGGTCATGACTCATACCATATCAGATATATATAGATGAATATTCTTCCTTTTATTCTTCCAAACAATATAAACTAGTATTCGAGTATTTCAAAATTCAAACCATCAAATTTTTATGACAATATCTTATGCCTACTCTAGCTTATATAGTTATATAGTATATAAGAAGAGGGGAGTGATATTGATCAACCTTTAATTGCTAACTACAATTAATTTAAAACCGTAAGATTAGTAGAGATCTAATGGTCTACAAATTGCCGCGTGTAATTTTATTTTATTATTATTTAAATTTAAAAAGATAAGAAAACTATCAAAATTAGGGTTTTAGATCAAAATGTCAATATATTGTATTAAATATATCAATACAATTTTATTGAATATGTCAGCACAATTTAACATTGACATTTTATATGTATTATGTTTACATATTATGATAGTTACATTGACATTAGGCTGTTCTTGAAAATTACCAAAATTCAAGATTCTTTTTTTTTTAAAATTTTAAAATCGGAACATATGCAGGTGAGATCTCGTTAGAATCCTTATTAAATTATCTTTAATTTAATATAAGTTGTGTTAAAAAATAATTTAAATTGAGATAGTTATAATTATTTAAAGTTTTGGGATATTTTTTAAAAGTTAGTTACAACTTTTTGTTAAATGACATTAATACCCTTAATTGATATTTTTTATACATTGTATTGATACTCGTGATTGATTGATCTTGTACCTTAATTTAATAATCCAATGTTTATCATGTAGTTGTAGTTATTAATTTAGGGGTGAGTTAGCAATACAACACACCCCTATAAGAAAATATTTCAAGTTATAAAATTTTCATTTGGTTCAATCTATTTAGTTGCAACCCACGCACACGCACACGCACATATACTTGAGCTCGAATGCTAACTTATTAATAAACGAACAATATCTTATCAACTAAGTTATGATTTGTTATTTATTTAATTTGATCTACTTATTGGTCGAAAAAAATATACTCACTTATAAAAAGTTCAATAAATGAAAGTCATATTTTTCGTCCACAGAACCAGCCGTGTACAGTATAAAATAGTTGAGACGATAAATTTGAATCTAATTAATTAATGACGAATAACCTTTTGTTTTCGTGGTTTCAAATACGTATCCTAACTAATTAAATGTTCGAAGCATAGTGATGAGGGACATGCATGCTTATAATAATGTGAAATATGTAAAATGTGCGATTAATATTTATTAAGCTATAAAAATGATTTGGGGGACAACCTTTGATTCATAGAAAGCTTTTGCACTTTTGTAGCTATATCACTTTATTTTGTGAATTAAAGTTAAAGGAAAACGCACTCTCTTCTTATCGCAATACTCTCTTTTTTTTATAGTGAAAATTAATTTTGTTAAATTTTGGTGTCTACTAGATATCTGGGAGGATGTAATTAAATCAGGTACTCATCGGACTCGAGCCTTGTTCACTGAGGCAAATCTATCCCTCCAAAACTAACTGAGTTACGCCCTTCCGGGCAAAGTTTAATTTTCTACTATCATAAGTTTCGACACTAGTATAGAAAAATTTAATTTATCAGTATTAATTTAAAGTGTACCAAGCAAGATGCTATTATAAAAAAGGGAATTTTTTTTGACATAATGTTTCTATGATATACTTTTATTTCTATTTTTTACAATTATATTCTATGTTCTGACTATTTAATGTAACAATCAATCCCCATAATTATGAAAATCAAATTTGACAAATATATTCATCCAAAAAACTAGTAGGAGTAGTACATATTTAATTTTATACCCTTTAAGCATCACTCAAATTTAACAAGTTCTAATGTTCTATCAACTTGGATTATTATATTGACTTTCTTTTTCTAAACTGATTTTCACAGTAGTCAAAAATCATTTACTTATAGGATATTATAATTATTCTTCACAGCGAAACAAACTATACCATGAAAAAGATATTAGGCCTAAAAATCATGACTAAAAAACGATAAGATCATATCCATTTTTTAATTAAGCGTGTCTCGTAAATAAGGTAAAAGAATATTGAAATTCGTAACTAAAAATCCTAAAATCGAAATATTTAATTAAACTGGTGGTATGACTAAATGCCACTGGTGTCGGGCCGGAGTATGGGGCCCGCCAAGACGACGTAATCGCCTTTTTTTTGGTGCAACAAATTAGTTTGACCTAATCACAATCATGTTAAATCTTGGGCCATTATTTTATATGACAGTTTCTTTATATTCAATTATTCATCATTCAACAATCTTTATTAAAATTGCTAATCTCAATACATTGTTGATTAGTTGCACTAAATATAATAAAGTGTATGATCTCTAAACATTTTTATATGAATCAAATCTTCACTTAAATCAAAGTATACAAGGTCTCCCATTATAGAATAGAAAAAAACCCAACCAATTAAAAGCTATTTTAACTAGAAGTCATTTTTATTGGCGTACTAGCATTTTCTATTTACAACATTAATTCTACTAAAAATATGTTTGGTTGAAAATGAACAAGAAACTATGGTCCTACTTAGTCAAACAAACATTTTCTTTCCTCTTTTCCTTGTAAATAATTGTATCTTCACAGTTTAATTTCAGTCTTTAAAGAAAGATTTACCTAAAATATTTATCAACTGAAGGCTAAAATCAATATATTTGTATAGCTGTGTTGACTTATTACCTACACACGTCAGCAATTTACATTTCTCTCTCTCTCTCTCTCTCTCAGACACACACATCTTCTTACAGTAGATCTGCTTCTTGATCATTTTCAAGACTTCATATTTTCTTACCAATACAAAAAAAAATCCCAATTTTTGACAAACTGAACATTGAGGAATTTTCCTTTTTTGCGTAAGCTCACTGTGATCTATCTTCATTCCCACACAAAGCAGAGCGCAATCAAACCACTACAAGTATTTTTTTTCACTGTATAATAGTATTACTGTCTTTGCTTTTTGTAGGTATATTTGCTTCTTAATTATTGTTATTGCTCCATAAGCTGTGGGGTTTGTTCAAATCATAATTGTTGCTTCTTCTTTTGGGGCAGCGACTTAATTGAACATTTCCCCTTTTCCCTTTTCCTTTATTCTTCCCACCGGAGTGCAAGATCATAATTTAGTTAAGAATTACTTGATAAAAGATTTCATTTTTATTGAATTTAGGGCTGCCCATTTGCCTAATTTGCCCAAATTTGATTGATCTGGTTTGAGCCTTGAATACTTTCTGGTGAATCTTTGATTTCTTGGGGTTTTGAATGAGGTGTGTGATTATGTTATGTGGTGAGATATGAGAGTTAGGGTTATTGTGAAATGGGGTGTGTATTTGGGAAAGAGATTTCGTCGTCTGAGCGAGGTAGTGGCGATGTAGCTGGAAAGGGGAGAGGGAATGGGGAAGAGAGAGATTCTGGGAGGAGGGAGAAGGTAGTTGTTGGATCAGTAGATAAGGCAGAAGGAGAGGCTGCTAGTGTTGGTGTTGGTGGTGGAAGCCAAGCTCCGAATGGCCGGGATAAGGAGGAGAGGAAGGAAGGGAGTGCTCGGCAGCCTAGAGGCGAGAGGAGACGGTCTAGGCCGAATCCAAGGCTGAGCAATCCTCCTAAGAATGTCCATGGTGAGCAAGTGGCTGCTGGATGGCCTTCTTGGCTCTCTGCTGTGGCAGGCGAGGCGATCAATGGGTGGACGCCTCGTCGTGCTGATTCGTTTGTAAAGATTGATAAGGCAAGTGGCTAATGAATGTGGTTTGGTTGCTACTTTCTGTTTTTGTGCTACTTCATTTTATGTTTTAATGGTTTTTTCCTGTTTATATTTGTGTTTTTAGATTGGGCAAGGTACTTATAGTAATGTGTATAAAGCTAGAGACGTCATAACGGGGAAAGTTGTAGCCCTTAAAAAGGTTAGATTCGATAATTTGGAGCCCGAGAGTGTGAGGTTCATGGCTAGGGAGATTTTGATCCTGCGTCGTCTGGATCATCCCAATGTGCTGAAACTGCAAGGATTAGCGACATCAAGGATGTCGTGTAGTTTGTACCTTGTTTTCGATTACATGGAGCATGATCTGGCTGGTCTTGTTTCAAATCCCGGGATCAAGTTTACAGAACCTCAGGTGTGGTGATCTGTCTCTGTTTGTTTTATTAATTCGACTGCTTGGAGATTCGAAACTGTTTTCCTTATGTTTCAATAGTTTGATTGGTACGTTAGGTCAAGTGCTACATGAATCAGCTGTTGTCTGGCCTTGAACACTGTCACAACCGCCACGTCTTGCATAGAGACATTAAGGGCTCGAATCTCCTCATCAGTGATGGAGGAGTTCTTAAGATAGCCGATTTTGGATTGGCTTCCACATTTGATCCCAATCACAAGCAGCCCATGACTAGCCGTGTGGTCACTCTGTGGTATAGGCCACCCGAGCTGCTTCTTGGGGCCACTCACTATGGTGTAGGTATTGATTTGTGGAGCGCCGGCTGCATTTTAGCGGAGCTTTTTGCTGGGAAGCCAATCATGACGGGCCGGACTGAGGTAACCTTTTATTTTATCAATGTTAAACAGATCATTGAAAACCATTCATACTAACTGCTGCTTGTACTTTCTTTCCCGGCTTGTTCACATGATCATCGGTGAGACTGATTGTCGTCTATGGCGTGTTTTGCTGTATTCTTATATCTTGAATGGTTGAATCTAACATGCTCACTTGTATTTCTTGAATCCTTAGGTCAATTTTTAGTGTCACTGTTGATTTTATAGCCATAACACGGCGTTATTATCGTGCGCGTAGGTGGAACAACTTCACAGGATCTTCAAGCTATGCGGTTCTCCACCTGAAGAATATTGGAAGAAGTCGAAGCTTCCTCATGCGACCATATTCAAACCACAGAATTCGTATAAAAGATGCATAAAGGAGACGTTTAAAGATTTCCCTCAGTCAGCATTGTCTTTGATTGATACTCTACTAGCAATTGATCCAAGCGAACGACAAACTGCTACGGCTGCGCTAAAGAGTGAAGTGAGCTTCTCTGCCTCCCTATCTTCTCTCCACACACTAAAAACTGTTAAATCTGTTTATTCTTTCAATTGATATGTATTTGTGAGGATCACATTTAGAGAGAAAAGACAATAACATGGATTCTCTATTTGCCTCAATGCAGTTTTTCACAACCAAGCCGTATGCGTGTGAACCTTCCAGCCTTCCGAAATATCCACCTAGTAAGGAGATGGATGCTAAGCGCCGTGATGAAGAAGCTCGAAGGTCTGGAAAACTATCACCATACAAAATTCTGTTTTACCGTTATAGTTGTCTTGATTTTGCTCTGATTTTGCAGTTTGTTTCCCTTTTTTGTTTACTGTGATCTATTATGCGTTGCTTTAAGAAACCTAACGGCATGGTTTGCACGATTGTAGGCTAAGAGCTGCTGGTAAAACTCATGCTGACGGTGCAAAGAAACCTCGGGCACGTGAAAGGGCAATGCGGGGAGTTCCTGCTCCCGAAGCCAATGCTGAGCTTCAGGCTAATATTGATGTAAGTTGTTAAACTTCTATTATTCGCAACGTTTATGCATTTTTTTCGTACCATCTCTTTCGTGATACATTCCATACGTATCTCAACGGATTGTGTTTCTCCCGGTGATTTCTATCATTCTATGTATTTGACATAGTTAGTGGCATTTCTAAACACTGGTTTGGGAGTAACTATTGCCTTGTTGAAGCAGAGACGGCGTCTGATTTCCCACGCCAACGCAAAGAGCAAGAGCGAGAAGTTCCCTCCTCCGCACCAAGACGGAGGGCTTGGCTACCCTCTGGGGGCATCTCAGCACCTCGATCCGAACTATGATCCTCCCGACATACCCTTCAGCTCGACTAATTTCTCGTACCCTAAAGACCCGATGCAGACTTGGTCTGGCCCGTTGGCGGATCCTGCTGGTGTCGGAGCCCCAAGAAGGAGGTCGAAACCATCGAAGAAGGATAGTCGGAAGGACAAGAACTCGAGCCGGAATAAGGAGAGCGAAGACTTGTAATGGACCACACACTCAAGAAGGTGCAGATTATTGTGTTATAGTATCATCTTTGGCGGGAAAATTTTCCAAACTGTTTTAAGAGGTAACATATGTGAAAATATATCTTCTTGTTGATGTCATTTCTTTCTTTTGTAACACAGACTACTTTTATTATACATTTCTAATGTCAAAACTTAATTCATTTTTTTTGCCTACATTGATCAGTGGAGTGTCTTTGTTTGAAGCTTTGGCAACAATGCATATTTCTTGATGAGGAAATTAATTCTTGTACTCCATTAGTTTGGGGGATTCTTGATTTTTGTTACATGGTGTAAAAATTTAATGTAAGTCGGAAATTAAGTTGGAGACTGCTCATGGATGGATAATTGTGTAAAATTCAACATCCATCTATTGAATTTGTAAAAAAGGTGAAAAAATTAAAATACTTAGTAGAACAATAAAATTGCAAAAAACATAGCCAATAGAAAAGGAAAATGTGGAGTTTATGTTGTTTAAATAAATGATACGTGGACATGTTCATCCAACAACATGCAATATGTTCCAAATTCCACCGTCTCACACTTACATAAATATACTCAAACACTCCATATTTTCATTTTATTTGGGTTTCATATTTATGTTTTTTGGCAAAAAATTGAAGGTATGAAGCCACTGGGTGGGCATGGTGGGCCGGGCCCGGGCCCGGGCCGGAGATCGAGCGTGCTCCATGGTTGTTTCTACAACTTGTGCACTGCTATCTGTTCCTGGTCAGTATTTCTTCTCTCCATTTTTTGGTAAATCATTAGAAAAATCATGAGGTTTGTAAAATTATGGTCAATCTCCCTTTTTTAAAAAAAATATTCAAATTTGACATTTTTTTAATTGTATCATTAGTTAAATTTTGAAGGAAATAATACATGTTTGGAAGCGGAATTGATTTTTTTTTAAAATTTATATATCACTCATAAAAATTATTAATTGAATATGAAAAATACTCCTAGTATTTTAGTGTTCAAACTACACATAATTTCTCCCAAATCTATATTAATGATTAATTGAAAAAAAATATCAAAATTATAATAAACTACTAATTAGGTATTCTTAAATAATGAAATTGACCAGATATTTAATCAAACCAGCCATTTACTTATTAAAATTTACTTCATATTTGAAAGCTCTACATTATTCATTTTTTTAAAAGAGAAAAAAATTGTGTTTTTTAAAATTAATTTGCATGTGGTAGCTGTTATGTATTCTCTTGTTGCTGGGTGTTGGAAGACTGCTTTGGGGGGCAGCGTAGCTTTCCCTGGCCGGCGTATGGATCGCCGGAACCACCACCACCGCCGCTGACGGTGGTCACCGGGCATCACCATCATGGGATATTGGGCTCTGTTATAGGAGGCCCACCGGGCCCATATAGTCACCCGGGCCCATATGGGTACTCTGACGAACCGCCGCCGCCTCCTTATAGTTATAGATGATTTTATGCATTTTCTTCACTGAAATAATGTTTTTCCCTTTTGTTTATGACTTATGTGTATCTACGCCTTTGTTCTAGCATTTTTAATTTGATATCAATAATGTTTGTGTCACAGATTAGACTGGTTTTTTAAATGTTTTAATAATGTCCACATATATATATATATAGTATATACCAATATGAGAATGAATATATGTTGTGGAATATGATTTTGAAATTTTAAATTAATGTGTTACACACTTTATACGCAATTAATGTGTGTAATTAATAATATGCCAAATACCTAAAAACCACGATTATATTTATCATTGTATAATTAAATACATGGGTGGATAGAAATAATCGCAAAAAACTACGATCAGTGCTCATTTATGATTTTCGATTTTATAGTAAGTTGATTTAGTTGTGTTAATTATTCACTAACAAATTGAAATATAAAATAAATTAATTGAAAATACATGCATCTCTTATTTATGGATTTTTTGCCTTGTTTTCGAATCCCATTTGAGAACCAAATTTTATATTTATTCACTTCTCTTTTTTGTATATTTTATATGTTTATTTAATGTAAAATACACGGAGAGAATTATTAGTTTATTACCAAATACGCTATAATATTTCACTGTAACTTTTAAAAACCACATATAATCAAAACCCAAGTGATATTACAGATGTCGAACATCCGACCTAGTATATACGATTAAGAAATGAATAAAACAAGAATATCATATATATAGTCATACAAACTCTCAAAACCATAACCAAATCTAAATCAAAATGATGAAAATTAGCCAAAAAAAAATTACCTCTCCGTCCCGCACTACTTGCACTTATTTCCTATCTGGGCGTCCTAAGTTATTTGCACTCTTTCCATTTTTAGTAACAATTTATACCTACAGCCGTAATTGTTGACTTTGTCTATTACTCATTCCTTAATCTCCGTGCCTAAAAGGAAATGTGCGAGTAGTGCAGGACGGAGGGAGTACAACGCCTCCACACACAGAAAATGACAAAGCTGCAAGAATTTGAGGCCAAATACAGAGAGAAAGAAAGAAAAGTTGGAAATTACGCCATTTCAATTATTGTGCGGCTGCCGTAGGTTTCACTTCAGCCATGACACGTGTCGAGCTGTGAATATATCGATTGCCCTTTTTTATTTTTCCCAAAATGGGGCCCTATCTTTTGCTCTTTTAATGCATACAAAAATTTCTATAAAATTCTATCCACTTCCAAACATCCAATCTCACATTTTCCCCTCCAATTAACAATTTCGATCAAAACCCATCAAAGAAGAATCACCTTCGTGGGATTTCATCCATTTTCTTTGACAATCCCCCTAAACTCTGTGTCTTTTTCACTTTTACATAAAATCTCAAATTTCCCAAAATCTTGCAAATAGATTTAATTCATTTCCATTTGGGATATTTGAAGTATGGAGGTGTCCGTGATTGGGAGCTCACAGCTTAATCTTGGAAGGATTGATAATGTTGCGTTGTGCAATCTTAGAAAAAATTGGAATTCTAACATCTTGAATTTCAAGAATTGTTCAAAGGGATGCAATCTTGTTCAGAGCCGAAGATTTTTATGGCCTTCAAGACTGCAATTTTTAGTCTTAGGGCATCTTCTTCTGCTCAAAATCAACCTCTTGCTTATCAGAAAGCTTCAAATACTGCAACAAACAAAACCGTGAGTCCTTGTTTTTCAATTTGTTATTTTTATAAACTTTTGTTGTTTATTGTGTCATGGTTTGAGTTTTTCTTAATAGTAATCCATGAATTGTTTGTTATGTTAGAGGAGTGTATTTTCAGTATTTGCAGTTTGTCATAAAAATTTGACCTGTATTCTAGTTTAATTGAATCTGGAACTAGTCTAAACATATGTTTATGTTTAATTAGGCTGAAATAAGCTAAAAAGATGCATCTTTCTTGTATTTTCTTGATAATATTTGGTAGTGAAATGGTGACCTTGAATTTTAGAAGCCAGGAAGAAAGTGAAGCAGCTTACGTCTGATAATCTTGATTTATCAATATGCATTTGGTTTTGTTACCATTTCTGCGTTTGATAGTTTTTTAGTGCTAATGTTTAGTAATTTAATCTTGGATTTTAGTGTTGCTATGTTATCTGTAAATTTGCAAATGGAAGAAGAGACAAATGGACTAAGTTTACATGTTAATGTGCTTGCAGATCGACGGTACAAAGCTGTATGTCGGCATGCCACTTGACACCGTCTCCAGCTGCAACTCGATCAACCATGCTCGGGCCATTGCTGCAGGGCTCAAGGCTCTGAAGTTGTTAGGGGTAGACGGTGTGGAGCTCCCGGTGTGGTGGGGTGTAGCTGAGAAAGCAAGGGGGAAGTACGAATGGTCGAGCTACCTAGCCATAGTCGAAATGGTGAAAAGTTTAGATCTCGAGCTTCATGTATCTCTTTGTTTCCATGCCTCCAAAGATCCCAAGCTGCCCCTCCCAGAATGGGTTTCCTTGATTGGTGAATCGGACCCGAGCATTTACTTTACAGATAAATCAGGGCAGCAGTATAAAGATTGTCTCTCATTAGGTGTGGATGATGTTCCTGTTTTAGATGGAATGACTCCACTTGAAGTGTACACGGAGTTCCTCGAGAGCTTCAAATCCTCGTTTTCGCCTTTCATCGGCTCCACGATCACGGTAGAGGCTCGTTCACTTCAATACTCATATGTCAAGAAGTTGTCTTGGTTGCTGATGTCTGAGTTTCTTTGTACACAGGGCTTGACAATTGGTCTCGGACCTGATGGGGAACTGCGGTATCCATCCCAACGGGCAACTGAGTGCAAGTCTCGTTGGAGCCGGAGAGTTCCAATGCTACGACGTGAATATGCTCAACCAGCTGAAGCAGCATGCTGAAGCACATGGGAACCCTCTGTGGGGGCTCGGTGACCCCCACGACGCCCCTGGCTATGACGAGTCTCCGATGGCGAGAGGGTTCTTTGCGGAGGACGGCGGGGCTTGGGAGAATCAGTATGGAGATTTCTTTCTCTCTTGGTATTCAAGCCACAACTGTTATCACACGGGGATCGAGTTCTCTCCATGGCTGCCTCAACCTTCAGTGACGACCCTGTCTCGCTGTCGGGGAAGATCCCTCTGGTGCACTCGTGGAGCAAAGCGCGGTCTCACCCTTCGGAGTTAACAGCTGGTTTCTACAACACGTCGGTGAGAGACGGATACGGACCCATTGTTGAGATGTTCTCGAGAAACTCGTGCCAGGTGATACTACCAGGCTTCGACCTATCAGACGACCGCCAGCCGACTGAGTCCTGGTCGAGCCAGGAAACCCTAGTTGTAAGAAGCACAAGACCGTCGTGTCCGGGCAGAACGCGTTGGTCAATGACACCCCGAGGAGCTTCGAGCAGATAAGCAAGAACTTGACGGGGGAAAATGCGGTGGCAAACTTGTTCACATATCAAAGAATGGGAGCGGAGTTCTTCTCCCCGGAGCACTTCCCGCGCTTCACGCAGTTCGTCCGCGGCCTCAACGAGCCGGCTCCGAATCGCTCTCTGGTATGAGTATGCAGATGCAGACGGCTTGAATACCGAAGTTGCTGTGTATGTAAATATGATACTACTATGATTTTGCTCTCTGTTAATCAGTGGAGGGCAGTATATATATATATTACAAGTAGAAACAATATGTTGTAAAACCCTTGATAAATCAATTTTGAAGTATTTTAGATATTTATCACGGTGTCATATCTCACATATTCTTCACCGTCACTTTACTTTCCTGTTATATTTTATAAACATATTTCTTCACTTAAAAGTTTAGCATGCTGATATCCATCTCTTCACACCATTTTTGCAAATTTCATAACAAAAAGGATTGATTGAACATAGAGACAATAATCTTTACATTACATAGTATTAATTTGATTGAACAAAGGTGGTTAAGAATCGTACATCTCTTTACACGGACACCATTCTTAGCCACTGCAAACCACTTTTACTCGCACGCGATTTTTGTATCGAAGCTGCTGAGGCAGACGGCGAACGCCTGGAAGGCTGAGAGTGGGTAGCGATAGTCCATTGTAAAGACGTCTTTCCCCACCTTCCCGAACTGAAGGATGACCTTCTCATGTTCTGGTCCGGCCTCACCGTTCTCAGGGGAAGCAACCAGCTGGAAATTCTTGACCGATGCAACAGTGACACGGCCATGAAAGTTCAAACACCAGCACTGGAGCTGCTCGTGCCAACGCGGGGCCTTGTTTCTTAAGACGAGGGGGCTGTCGGCATGGTTGCTTGTCAGGCCGGAAGAGGATTTGTTAAAAGAGTTCGATTTAAGGCCGAAAAGTGGGAGAGCGGGAGAGGAGTCGATGCTGGTTAGAGGGAAGTATGTCTGCGTTGGAGCAACGCCTCCAGGTTTAATGGCGGAAACTGGGATTGCATCGATAACACAATGCATTCTTCTTGGACCTCTGCACATAAAATTAAGTATATTGATGAATTCAACTTATTACGGAAAACATAAAAGCTTCTGTGCAACAGTCTGACAACTCAAGATCCGGATAAAAGCCTATATCGAATGGTGATAAACATAAATTTCAGCAATTGCGAGAACATAAATTTACCTGGCTCCCAACACATTCAACTCGTATGAGATATGAGCAACAGTATAGTTTCCCGTAGGAAGCTTAGGCGAAATCTGTTTTGAACCGACCATGCGGGTGGACCAGCTTTTTGCCATCTTGGCTCCGGAATGGGGAGGAAGAGCATCAAACACGACAAACTTGGTTCCAAGAAAATTTGATCTGACGAGATAACGAGATTTAGCTCTCTTTTTCTTAACATAAAATTCGCAATTATTAGTGGCAAAAATAGACACTCACCTTAGCTTTCCCACATAAGTTTCACTTCCCTTTGAAGTATTATCATCTGCGTGTAGAGAGATCATGTAATCCGTGCATGTTGGCCGCCTACACTTACGAGCAGAAAGAAGAAACTTGCCATCATCAGCAAGTGCTGCCACAGACAACAATGGAGGATGTTAAAGAAAAAATCAATGGAATGTATGCTTAATATAAATCAAGAAGAAAGCTTTTGCAAAAATTATTTGGCAGGAAACCAGCTAAGAGAACACAATTCACCTTGACTTAAGCTCACAAAAAGATAATACGTTTGATTTGACCGATTCCTTTTTATAAAGCACTGCATAAGAGATTCTCTTGGGCCAGGCTGCAGAAAAACGGAGATTTTAATCAAAACATGTAACTATAAGAAAAGTTTGAAACACAACAGTTATCCGTTTAAATATCCATTTAACAAATGAGGATTCTTGATTGCAAAGACAAGAATCAAGAATGGCAACAAAATTTTGGAATATCTCCTTTCACATGCACAGCCATCACAAAACATGGAGTGAAAATGCCAAAATATCTGATGATATTCGAAAAAGAAGTTCCAGGAGAGAAGGTAGTTCGAAATAGAACTACTGAACCAATGTAAACACGATTGCCTACAAATTGATAATGACCATGTCATTCTCCCAGAATAAACCATGCACATGCTACCGGCCAGTCGATTTTCCACGAGCCATATCAGTATTCAGGAACTATATATATACCATATCATACTTTTCATATAAACTTTCTGGATCTGGAAAGCTTCATAAATGTGAGAGGAAGTCCAAGAAGCAAGAAGAGACAGATTTTTCACAAATACACTGAATATTCTTTAAATAGCTAACAAAACTACGCATATAGCTCACATTTTTTTTGGATACACTTAATTTTGCTGGAATAAACCTTTAATCAAATCATGGGCATGAACAATTCTTCTCACACTCTCAATAATCAAACATTTTCATGAGAAGGCAAAAGTGATTTCTCTCCAGATAAGTTCATCATTTAGTAATTTCTTCTTCTCTCAATACTAGAAGAAAGAAATAATCTTTCTGCATTCAACTGAATATGAATCTCTAAACCACCATAACTATTTAGCACCATCCCTTACAATCAAGCTGGGAAACAATGCCAATCATTTATCTAGCTATATCCCCATTTCCACACTTATCATCTCCACTGAATTCACCAGGAAACCTCAAGATTCTAAGTCGATGAACGAAAACTAAAACCCTTCTTCCAGATACAGGCTTTCGAAATCTCCAAGGCTAAATCACCAATCATTCAAAACACAATCAAATCCCCCAAAATTACAATCCCCAAAACACATTTCAAATATCCGCAGACAACAATTTTCTTATAAACAAGTCTGAATTCTCTACTGCAAAATTGCATTTTCTAAATCCCACCACAACGTTTACCCCCAATTCATGACGAATTTCTTACCATATACGGAAAATTGTGTTAATGCAGCAGATACCCAACGAGAAATTTCAGAATAAGGGGTTAAATTCGCTGACCTTTCGTAATTAGAGATTCAATTCGCTGAACTTTCGTAATTTGGGATTGAGGCATGCGTATTCTTCAGAATATGGGATTTATGATATTTTATCTTATTTATGTTCTTTTTTAATATTATTTCCCTCTAAGCATTTATCAATTACCTAAATTACCCCGTTCAAAATTTTAACTAAAGAGGCAGCCGACAGCCTTTGCAATCACTCAATTCCTATCTCAACAAGGAGATAGCTATGACTAATTTGTAAGTGCTAGTAAGAAAAGTAGTAGGTAAAAATTGTGAACTAGAAGCAAAATAAGATAGCTGGAGAAAGAGATAGTAAGACCTAATTGTGCACTCAATCAACTTTAAAGTCTTTCCGAGGAATCCAAAGCAGTAAATCAGTTAAATATACTAGTACAATCCTAATCCAGTAAACAATGATCTCTGCATCGCATGCAATGGCTTTGTTAATTATCCTAAAATACAAATCAAGATACCTTTAGGAATACAGACCGATTAAACTATAGAAAATTTAAACACAAAACTACTTCGTTATATGGCATCCCAAGTTAAAGCATCATATAGGATTTATGTTCTTGCACTGGCACAGGCACTACATACACAAAATCGAGCAACTCCACTGTAAAATCAAAGAGAAGAATATACGGAACATTCATTTGGAGGCGCCGTGTAGGGGAGAGGAGAAGGCTGGAGGCAGGTTTGGAATAAAAAAGGCGGGTGATTTGGGAGAGATCACAGAAACGGCGCTGAATTTTTGATGAAGTAGTAGAATTTAGGTAAAAAATTGAAGGACGTAATTTAGGCGATCGATAAATGGTTAGAGGGAAATAATATTAAAAAGAACATAAATAAGATAAAATATTATAAACCCCTTATTATGAAGAATAAGCATGCTTCGATCTCAAATTATTCAGCGAATTGAATCCCTAATTACGAAAGTTCAGCGAATTTAACCCCTTATTCCGAAATTTCTCCCAACGGACACAACAAACATCAATTTTCGGAGAAGGAATTGATAAAAAGAAGTATTACCTGCTTCACAGATATAGGAAACGTGATCTTTCCAGAAGCTTCCGGAGTTTTGACCAGCTCCTTCATCACTTCCCTCCAGCTCTTGCACACACCCGCACACGCAACTACGTGTTTCCTCGCCGGCCACTTTGACTCCGATTCCTCCAATTTCATCAACACTTCCCTCAACAACTCCGGCGGCAAACTCGCCCAGCAAAAATAACTGCAATTTTCGTCCGATTCGCTTTTATTTTTGCCCATTAAAACCTTAGATTTCTCCACCGCCATTGAGCTGTCCTGCACCACTCTCCGCGACCGTGATTTCAATCCCAGCTTCATCATTGCGCCGCGCAAACACCGCTAGATTTTATTCCAAATCGCAATTCGACCGCCGACGAAATCCCCAAAATGTCACGCACAAACAAACAAACACAGCTTCACACTCATAAATGTAGAACTCAAACTTCACAACGAAGCTACACGTATAACTATATTGGAAATTATTATATTCACCAAAAACACGAGAGAAACAGAACAAATTGAAGAGGAAAACGGCTCAAATAAAAGATTTTTGAGAGCTGAGAAATCGAAGCATCACGGGACATAAAACAAGATTTTTTTCGAGATTTTTTGTTTTTCTTTTCCGAGAGCAACGACGGAGAATTCGATATATATCTGAAAGCTTTAATAATAGAAATATAGATATAGAATTACTATATTTTCTATTTCTGATAATTCAAATTATTACTTTATAAGAATAATACTATGCTTTCAAAGCAAAAAAAATATGGATAACGTCTAAATTAATAACCTACGATAGGTTAGAAATAATAAATTCAAGGCAGATGCAATAGTCATTTTCAATGAATAAAAGGAAGAATAACAAATATTTATTGCTTTACAAATTATTGCAATAAATTATTCACAATAATAAAGCTTTTGATGGTATGAAAAATAGTAATGGGGTGTATTTGTCGACCTTTGAGGTGTACTACTAATAGAAATTCAATTAATTTAATAATGCCTAGACTTATTTAATAATGACTTTAATATTATTTTATTTGATTAGTATGCCCATCACGTAATGGTGATTCTATTAATTTTGAGTATTTTTTAGTCAAGTAATAGTTGTACTATTATATAATGTTGCGATTAGACGGTTTAATACAATTGTTCTTTATAATAAAAAAAGTTATGTCTCATTAATCGTCCACTAATTTAACTTAGTTCCAAAAATCATAAAGATTATCAAGCTTCCATTTTTTTAAAACAAAACTCATGGAATCGAATAAAATTAAAAAATCGTCACTGATATTAAAACATGATGTGACTACCCTTATGAACTGGTGTAGTAGAATCGGCAGCCTCGGACTTCATCGAGATTCACCATTAAATATAAATATATACATATAAAAATGGCTAAATGCTATCTTATTTAAATTCTTCTATAACTAATTGTTACTCTATTGCATCTAAATGAAATTAGTTTCAATTGAAATTACATACAATATTCTTCACCTTTTTTTTGTCATGTCATAATATTGTGTACTAAGGAAACAAACCTTTATGTTAAAATTATATTCTTTCGTTAGCTTTATAATGGAGTATTGAATAATGCTTTATGGGGTGTCGATTTTTTATTGTTGGCTGTCAATTTTATAATGATAAGAGAAAGCAACTGCATTGTAAAATCATGACTTCTAATTTAAGACCACCACATGCAACTTTATCCTTAAAATTATTAAATTATTATCATCATTATTATTATTATTATTATTATTATTATTATTATTATTATTATTATTATTGTGTAGACATATCTTCTATTCATGATATATCCAGCACCGTGGCTAATAATTGTTATAAACAATCTAACATTTAATATGATTTTATATTCCACATAATTTTAGAATAATTTTATAATATAAATTTTAATTTATACAATATTCTGAAAATTTTATTTGAATTAGTCCAACGTTCACCCCTAATAATACGATATCAAGACCAACGAAATGACGTACTTATTGCTGAAACTTTGATTAATTGCAAAAATGTAAAATGTGATTTGTAATAGCAATATTTTAAATGGCGTGTGACATTTCCAATTCAAAAAAAGTGAATATTTTTTTGGGTTATAATCTTAAATAGCATGTTTTCTATTTATTTAAGTTTTCTTATGCATCTAATTAAATCCGAATTTCAACCAGCGAAATTAAACCCACATTTAGGTTCGATTGTTTTAAACTAATATTCCATTTCCTATTAAGTTAGTATTATTGATTTAGGACCACTAATCATTGATAAGAACCAAAAAGTAGGTAGTTAAATAATTCAGGACCGCTTTTAATTACTAAATCAAATATCATAAGAAACATATGGATTATTTAGTATCTATACATATATAAAAGTTGAGTTTTGGGCCACATTTAGAATATTTAAGAATATTTTGCTAAATTTTGAATATTCTGAAATGACATTGGCCGTTACAAATAAAGTTAATTGACAATCTAACCATTAATAGAATTCAGTCATCTATGTATAGATTGCATCCGTTTGTGATTGGAAATCTATCTAACTATAAAATTTATTAATTTTGATGTGGAATAATTCAATTAAAAATAAATTTAATGTATTTTTAATACATTTCTGGAGTAATCTATCATTATCTATAACCATATATAAAAGGGGAATTTTGAAAAAACTAAAAAACTAAAGGAGTTTTGAAAAAAAAATACTATATACCATTGAAATTATGATAAAATAATATTTTCAGTAGCTTTTAGTAGTATTTCACTATCAATGTAGAGTAAAGGTTTTTTCCATTCTAACTATGAATTGAATTCACATATAACATGTTGGATATAGATATAAGTAAATTTTAGAAATTACATATGAATATTAAATTACCGTCACCAACTAATTATTGCAAAAAAAACGTAGCAATACATTACCACTTTGAAAAGTTTTTTAATTCTATTTATTGCAATATTGAATGCATATATATTTTAGCATGTGAAAGGTTTGTCTAACGTGTTGGTAATGAAAAGTTTCTTACGACTGCCATAATTATTGAAGTATGTAAATTCTTGTGATAATTGGAATAACTGAAATGGATAGTAACCGAATCAAAACACAAATCAAATATAATTGAGAGTTGGCAAGCACCACAAAATAGGTGAATTAAATTAGAGTTCTTTCCTCTTCCCATACAATAACATTATTTTGCATATTCCTCTACATTCCTCATAACTTTTGCATGCCTATATATATAGAGAGACATATTCCACTTGTCCAACAACCAAGTACATCATGAAAACCATGTCATTCACAGAGACATTAAGCCGGAAATATTTTTGCTTGATCAAGAGGTATGGATTAACAGTTATTTATATGTAATTTTATTGCTAAAACATGTTATTAAGTCATATATATGTGCTAAAACATGTTATTAAGTCATATATATGTGTATACAGTGCAAGTAAATCATAAGGTTGGTTTTTGTCGCTGTGACAACACAAGACTTGGCAAACATAAATTCATCATGCAAATTACATTCACAACTAATTAAGAACTGTGTCTACCGATTGCCGCTGCAGGATAATGAAAATTGATTTAGCATTTCCTGATGTTTCAAAAGAAGCTAAAGATCTCATTAGCAGGTAATTTTCCTTCTCACTTTCACATAGGGTGCATGACAGTTTCTTTACTTTTCTTCGCTTCTTGATTTTGTGGCCTTTTTTTTGCAGCTTCTCGTGAAGGATTCGTCGAAAAGGCTATCCCTGAGAAGATCATCGGACATACTTGGATAGTGAATAATTAATAAAAGGAGAGTTCTTGAGGTATTTATGAAAATGTCATTTTAGTTGAAAATTTATAATTTTATTAAAATTATTTTTATCAATGCATTCAACATTGTTTAATGGATTCTGTCATACATACAAAACATGAATTCTCATTATTATTGTGCATAATTAAAAAGTCTTTTCTTCTTCCACACATTTAGGGAATTAATTTTCTCTACTTCTTCCAACTTCTTGCCCACTCTCCAAAAAGTTCATCGCAGTTCTCCTTGCCATTGTTACTGTTTATATACCTTCATGATCAATTCTTTTTTGGATATTGAAACGTTGGGTAGAAGGAAAGAAGGAAAAGCTTTGAAACTCACCTGGAAGAGAAAAGAAGTCGAAGAAGATGAAGAGACTCGAAAGGCGCCGCTAATATTTTAGATTATGAAATTACTTTAGAGGTGATCTGGAATTCATGGGCATGGACCAAATAAGTTGGGCTAGATAATTAGCTAATGTAATTGGTTAGATTGTAGTAATTAATTTTTAAAAATGCGTTTTACATTTTATTATTATAGTATGTACCATATTCCAATGTTTACATATGATTTAATTTATGTTAAAATATTATTGTAGTATGTTTAGTGGATTACACTTTAATTGTCAAGCTATGTAATTTTTATTGAATATATATTATATTTAATATATAAATAAATTATAAGAGGTTTTTGAATTGAAGGGAAAAAAATTGGAAAATGAATCAAAGATATTTGAGAAAATTAAATTAAATTGTGATACAGTTTTGGTGTTTGATGTGGGGTATGAATTATTGTGGGTATTGCACGACTCAAAATGAAGTAAAGTTACATGTGAGACGGGTTTATGGCATGGGATGTGAATGGTCTTAGTATAAATGAATGAAATCTTAGTTACTAGTATTCTAAAATCATGGACCATTACACTCATATACTCACTACTGTTGCGTGATCGAGTCTTTTCCATTGTATCAAAAGTTTTAAATATTAGATAATAATGTTGTGTAATATTTAATTCACAATAATAATGACGATAATTAATTTTTTTTAATTCAATCAAATATACTATGTAATATAAATTATACTACCTAAATTATTAGTCCATATAAATTTCAATTATTTACAATGATATTCATATAAAATTTTATGAGTTATAAAAGTGGAGTTTTGGGGAAATAAAAGAATGTCATTATGATTTAAAAAATAAATTAAATTAAGGTAGCAAAAAGGTTTTATTTATTTTTTTGATAATTATGAGAAGTAAAATGAAAGGTTTTTGAAAATAAATTGAATGGAGAATGGAAGCGAATTTATTTTGAAGATAAATTGATTACCTATTTAAACTTTGAAGTTAAATAGTAGTACTAAAACGCATCTATAATATTAAGTTTTTTTTATTATTGTAATAATATGGGGAAGTAGAAATGAAAAGGTTTTCGAAGGTTAAAATATTTTTTGGGTTCGCGTAACTATGGAGAGTAGTGAAATGATTTTAGAAGAGAAGATGAAATGCTTTTGCTAAGAGATCTTAACATCTTTTTTTTAATATTAAAGACGGTCTTTTAAAGTTACATTTTGGGGAGCTTTACATCACATTTTTTTAGCCTTCGTATATGTATTCCAGTCCTTCTATTACATTCCTTGCACTTGTCAAACACAATTATTTGATTAGATAGAATACAAGTATAGTTTCAACAAAACACTGCTTCGGCTCCAATAAATAATACAATTGGGTGAATAGATGTTTGGATGAATGCAAGCAAGCATTTTTTTTACCATTCACATAGCCCTATTGTAAAGCACTTTCTTGATACGAGCATATAAACATATTTACAACTTAGATTTAGGTAAAAAAAAAACCTCTACTATCAATAAGGATTATCAAGTAGGCCGACCCAGTGTAAAATATCGAATATAGATCTAAAATCTCCAAAATAGAATAAGTGATCAACAAAGTAAAATTGAACTGGGATGAGTATATTTTAAAGTTAAGGGTTTATGATTTAGGTTTCAAGGTTTGGGTTTTTAGGGATTAGTGAAATTAGTGTTAGTAGATTTATATGTGCACATTTGTAAATACAATCATTATATATACTATGAGAAGTCCTAAAAAATCATTATATACTATCATAAATTTTATGTATTACAACTTTATTTTAATAGAATTGATTACTTTTGTAAAATGTATCATTGTATACATTTATATTATTAAATACTCCACATTTATAATTTTAGAACCATATAATGTTTCTTATTTCATATAAGTATTTCATAATTTAATATAAATAAAATGGGCCGTGCATAGCACGGGTGTGATACTAGTTTAATTATAAAGTTTCAGTTGGATGTATTTATTTAGGAAGTTTTTTATTTCCATGTTCAAACATATTGTATCACCGGTTAGAATCTGATAAAAACAAAAATGATTAGGGGGAATAGATATAAATCTAAGGTCATTGAATCATGTATCACATCTAAATAATTTAGATGTCATAAGTAAGAAACATTCATGTGTATTTTCATTTTGTTATCAAACAAATAACCCTATTGAGTGTTGATTGGGTAATAAAAGGTCAAAAAATGTGAAGTAAAAAAATAACTAATAAAATATTCCTATCATTAATTCATTTTATAATAGAATCTCACTAGAGTTTGATTTGCATCTCAATCATATATCGTGTACGCTTTGGTAATGAGATCGTATATAGCCTCGAAACCCAATGAATCCCTATTGTATGTTCTCCAATTTGATATGGTAGTTCAATTAAAAATATAATTAAAATTATAAATTTTTAATTGAGTTTTTGGAATCAACTAACTCCACTCTCAACAAGAAAATGGAGAGATAAATCATACTACTACAAATAATAATGTTGCAAAAATATTGCAATTAGAGAAGTTGGCAACTAACACCTAACATTAAAACAACCAAAGTTCAACAAACCTTTTTCTTTTCTTTTTCCCCAAATCTTTGATCAAGTCCATTTATCTTGCCTCCCACCAATTTTATTGTGAGGTATTTAATTGCTAATGATAGCATTTTTTTATTTTTAATTTTTTTTACGTATAACTCATTAGGATCATGATCATCAAATTTACAAACTAACTTTTTTTTTGTTCTTATAAATGGTAGTATATGCAATAGTATTACTATATCCAGACAACTTGAAATAATCTTTTTGGGATGAAATTACCAGCTGAGTTTCATACAGTACTTCAACGCAATTCAAAGACCAACAAATCCTAATTACGCTGGTAATTAATTACATGTCATTTTTGCTTGAATAATTAAACTTAAATAATTTGTTACTACCAATCACAGTTGCAAAAAAAAGAGAAAAAAAAGGAGAATATAGAATAATCATGTAATTGTGATTGACTGGACACACCATGTAGAAAATATATTTATTATCTTCTTCGAAACATGTATTTATTTCATAATAGAGAGTGAAAAATTATGATTCATCTGAACAGATGTGTTAAAATGTGTAATTCCTGACCTGGACAAATATCAAATATGAAAAAAATTTCAAATAGATACGAAAAATGAACCATTGGAATAGAAACTTGACACGTTCATGATATAACATGAGCCACATTTGTTGCAACTAATGATTCTTTTCTCATCTCTTTAGCCTTTGGGGATATCATGTTAGGTAGCTGTCTCCACTCACATAATACAACACCCACATACAATATGGTAATACCAACAAAATGATAAAACCAATAAGACTAAAGGCCCATTTTAGTCCTTAACATATTACGATTTTTTTATTTTTGTCCAAACCATTATCTTTTTAATTATTCGGTCCCTCACAAATAAAAATTGGTCATATTTGATCCATTTTGGACGATTCCGTCAAAAATTTGACGGTCAACGCCAATTAACTTAATTTTGACTGGATTAACAATTACTCCCTCCGTCCCCAAATAGGAGTCGTTGTTTGACCGGACACGAGTTTTAAGAAATGTAGAGAAAAGTTGGTTGAAAAAGTTAGTGGAATGTGGGACCCATTTTTTTATATTGGTTTTATAATAAAATGTGAGTGGAGTGAGTTAGTGGAATGTGGGGCCTACTACCATTTATGGTAAAAATGAAGAGTGACTCTTAATGGGGGACGGCCCAAAATGAAAATTAGCGACTCTTATTCGGGGACGGAGGGGGTATAACACAACAATACCTTTGGATTAATTAAAATAATTAATTAACAAGTTCATCGTTCTCCACCACGGAGAGGCGGCGTGGCCTTCCCACCACGCGTGGCTCTTCGTCTTCGTCCTCTTCTTCATCTTCACCTTCGCCTTCACCCTCTTCACTGCCGGCCGAGAATTCCAAATCCTGCCTCCCCAACTCCGTCTTCGACTCACTTCTCCACTACGCTGCCCTCAACGCCTCCTCCACCGGCCGCATGTCCGCCGACGAGCTGAACACCGTCGCCGTCGTGCTCCGCCGCTGCGCCGCCTCCTGCAACCTCCTCGTCTTCAGGCTCAGCCACGAAATCCTACTGTGGAATTCCCTCAACCACAACGGCCGCACCGTGTTCGTCAGCGACAACGCGTACCTGGTGTCGAAATTGGAGGAGAAGCAGTCGTCGATTGAGGCGTACGACGTCCAATTCACGACGAAGGTGAGCGAATTGTACGATCTGATTGAGTATTCAATTGAGTGGGGAGTGTCGGCCGGTGTAGAATGTCCTCTTCTCCGATTGCAAATTGGCCGTCAACGACCTGCCTAACCACCTGTACGACACGCTTAGGATGTGATCCTGGTCGACGGGCCGAGGGGGTACTTCAGGGCGGCGCCGGGGGGGATGTCGGCGGTTTTCACAGCCGTAGTGATGGCGCGGAGCAAGAGGGGCGGCGCGGCGAAGACGCACGTGTTTGTGCACGAATTCGATCGGGAGGTGGAGAGGGTTTGCAGCGAGGAATTCCTATGTGCGGAGAATTTGGTGAAAACGAAATATTTGTTGGAGCATTTCGTCATCGGAAAATTTGAGGATAATAGAAATAGGGTTGGATTCTGCTCAGTTTCTCTCAATTAGTGACGAATTTGTGACCCGGTAATCAAAATTCGTTGACTTTCAAATTTTTGACGGAACCGTCCAAAATGGACCAAATGTGACCCGTTTTTATTTGTGAGGGGCCGAATAATTCAAAAGATAATGTTTTGGACCAAAATCAAAAAATCGCAATATGTTAAGGACCAAAATGGGCCTTTATTCAACCAATAATATACTAATATATCTAGACTCCAACAATCATAAAGTAGCTTGAACAACCCTCACTAATCTAATTGTTGGCTAGCAAACAATTTAGAGCATACTTGATAGATTAAGACTACTCTAGAATTGTGGATTTCACGTCAAGAAAGAATCACATGGTGTAGGATAAACAAGACAGGAAACACCGAAACAGGCCCGAAAAACATCAGTGTGTGTGGCAACAGAAAATTCAGCAACACCAGTGATGCATCATTCAGTAATGATGTGCAATACCAATGAGAAATGTTGGCTAAGAAAGTAAACGGGTGATTGGTTCTAGTCGACTACTTAGAAAATGACGGATGATTCCATGTTGGTGTTTTTGTATTAACATAAGATCTGGGAGAGTATTGCGTATTCACAATATTAGAAGCAGCCTATACACACTGGTCTTGAAATTAGTAGTGGGTGCAACGTGATCACAGTTAAATGTTATTATGCTAGCACTGTGCATCTTTTCTTTTTTCCTGATCAAGTTTAGCCTAAGTCATCAGTTAGAGCAAAAGGAGTAACAGCTGTACCGAGCAAATTCTCCATGCTGAGTCCTATACAACCGGAACACTTCCACTGCTCGGCTGAAGAGTACCTAGAGAGCAAAATATTAGATATTGGACAAAATTAAGCACATAAAATAATGAGATAAGCTACTAAATCGCATGCACGAGATGATGGCAGACACTGATTCTAATTGTTAACCAAAATTTAAAACTGAAAAGGTCTCACATTTGGTAGTTCGGAAATAAGCACAAACCAGAAATTGTGAAAATGTACTTACCTGGTTGGTCAGAAAATGAATAAGAATTCGATATATAATGAGGTCCTATAGTATTAATCACAGGGAGCTGAGCAACTGAGGTCATGGATGGTTCAAATGCTCCTGCTCGCCCATGTAGAAGTTTGACCTTGCTGAAAGAATGTGAGCAGTCGTTTGAGCAAAGAGCAAAAAATTGCTGTCTCTCTGTGCCAAGAAAGAACTAAGTTTAGGTTTTTGTTCCACTAATTCATGTTCCAGTAACACGTTCCCATCTTTAGAACTTCTACAAGGATAAATATTTGCTTCCATCAGTTAGCATGTATATCATGAGTAAAAACTTTAACCATATCGCTTAGAACTCATGATTGTAAACATAAAATATGAGAAAAATAAATGGGTGGCTGACACAGGAACCTGATGACGTGCAACTTGTTCATGGCAAAAAGTTTCAAGACAAGAAGTTTTTCCTAGAGCCACATTTACTTGATATTCTTCTGAGGATGGAACCTCATTGCTGAACTCTTTGTCTGGTTCCTCAAAGAACATGCGAGAAATGGCTCTTCGGAGATTGTGATTTCTTTGGGAATAGTATATTTTGGTCGCAAGGGGAGCTGGAACATCTGATATTGTCACACATATTACAAACATCAAGATATTGCTTAAAACCTTACCAGGAAGATGAATCAATTTGGACTGTCTAAATTATTCTGAGACCCATTTCAAATCCCAAAAACAGAAGTTTCAATTCAGGATGTCACAAACTAGCATTGGTTTTCATAATTATAAAACTCCTTTACACCTGAACGGTGCACTTCACAAGTTCTTTCCCAATTTTATGAGCCACACAGTTAAACTCCTGAATAAATTAAAGATGAATAGGAGGATATACAGAAGAATCTTTACCCATCCATGTAATCAGAAAATGCGGCAGTTAGAGATCAGTAGTTCAACCAGGTAGGAAATCATTTATGACAGAAAGGGATCAAAACCACTTTGCTTTGAGCAGTTATTGGTGAAGGTTTCAGGATTTCAAATTCGTAATATCTTTTCTAGAAAGTAATACTTCTCTACATAAAATAAGAATTTACTAGGGTAGGATTTATTTTTCATGAATCTGACAAAACATGAATTAGTTAAGAGGATAGGAAGATTGAAATTACATGCCAAATTAGTAACGCCAGTGAGTGAGCTTACATGGAAGAAGCTCAGCAGCTGGCTTGTAGAAATTCTCTGTACCTTGATTTGATTGATTCTCAGCTGAAGTCCTACACGACACAAAGCAAAAGTAATCCTAACCAATTGATTATAGATGTGTGCAGAAAACTATGTATTACGAAGGGCACCGTGTATTACGAAGGGCAAAAACACATTATAATTAACAAAGCAGAATGTTGGTCTAAGACATGTGAGCACGGAATTCGGTTCAATAGGTTTAATTACTTAACAAGCCTATACCAGATGACCTTATTGGATTGGAGCGGACTCTAATACATAATGTTGCTTAGATACAAACTGAGAAGGATCATTTATTACTGGTCAAACCAAGTTCAAGGTTTAACCAGACATTCTACAATTTAGGTCTAAAGTGGATAAGTTACTTCATAAATCCTTAATTTGTGTATTGAATCAGATCCATGTCTTGTTTCACAATCTAGAAATTCATTATCACATGTCCCTTTCTATATTACAACCTTATTTTTGAATCTTTTGTCTCCAGCTATTGGAGATCCCATCCTTGAGCTAGAAGTCACATTCACAGCTACCTATAAGCTTCACATGTAAATTTTTCATTTCATGTAAAACTCAAGTTATCTAATTTATTATGTCTGATACAGTACAATGACCAATGAAGCTTGCCCTTAACCTGGTTAGTGGGAGACTCAATCATCTTAATAAAATGAATAAATGATTTTGGAATTTATCAGCAAAGAATTTACATAGTGAAGTTATTTTTGGTTATTTCTGTTAAGAAATTATAAGACAAAAGCTATGGACAGGCTGACTTTGAACATCAGGAGCAGAATAGTGTGCAATGTAAACAAACAAAGGAAAGGGAGAGACTTATAGTAATAGGTATAAAGATTCACAAGTCACATGCCTTTTTAGTGGTTTCAATGAGTGTTTAGTTACATCTTGTACACAGTCCATACTGTAAGGGTTCACTGTTGAGCCATTCATTTTGTCAGTGGAATTCATATGCATTTCTCCTGCAATAAAGAGGCATATATAATAATGGATGAAAGCAAAACAAAAAATCCATTCCTCAGGCATATATCCATGCTTCCACATATTAATTAATATCCACTAAAATTAAATCATATAGCACAAAGAAGGTTTTTGACAAGCCACTTGAAGATTAACTTGCTAGATGAGTTTGAAAGTACATTGGCATGACTGATTAATATTGACAACAGAGACAATGGCCAAAAATTAAAAAGAAAAGCAGAACAGTACTTCGAGCTTCAGGGAAGAGACTGATTTGGCTTTTTGCATCTATATGATATCCTGGTGCAGCTACATCACAAGAGTCTACAGAACAAGAGTTTTTGGTCTCTCTGAGTGATTTGGCCTTTTCTGTTAACATGTTAAGAAAATTAAGTTTTGCTACGTATAACAAAACAAAAAACTAGTAAATTGCCCTGTTTAAACCAACCATTTAAAGAGCTGTAGACCACAGAGAGCTATTGTATACTCAACTTATACTGCTAAGCAAAGAAGATAATTTTTAGTGATCAAAATTTGAAAAGTTCATGAACTGAAGTACATAAAAGTAAAAATAGTCTGTATCGTCCTAAAAAACGAAAAAGGATACTACTCTGAGTAATCTGTGACTTTTTCCTCTCCTTCCTTGGAGGTTTTTTAGTCACTGCAGGACCATCAAGTTCCACGTTGATTTCTGCTCTAGAACTTAGAGACTTGCAGAGCTCTGCAAGGACAAAAAAACAATAAGTTTGATAGAATTTGAAAAAAGTTAACAGGAGCATCAATACTAATGTACTTAGATTGTTTATTATTTCTCTGATATAATAACAAGATCGATAAATTAAGTTCTCGAAAGATGAGAAACAACATTTCACGTTCAACTATGAAAACTCAAAAATACTACCAATGAACAGCAAAAACTAAAAAAGACCTGCATGCATTGCATAATGGCTGGCCTTGATTGGCTTCTTGCAAGCATTACAGCATACCTCCAATACAAATAAAACATTCTGGTATTGTTAGAGACGATGATCTAATTAATAACTACAGAAGTATTCATAATCAGTAAGATTTTCTACATTTCTATTTCAAAATGCAATATACTATTTAATTGTACAGCATAATCATTAATATAATAAACATCTTCATGATATGAGTAGAATGAATCCATTGCCTTAATAGACCTTACATAAACGCACTCTATAGACCTGAAGCACAACTATTTTAATTTTCAACTTTATTGGGAGTTACCATTCAGATTAAGTTACATGGCTAATGATTTTTTAACCAATCTCGTCCTAATAATTCATATGAGTCAAGTGATTCCAGTAAACAAGGCGGGCAATTTCACCATAATACGGGCTTGGACTTTGTTTTCTAACCTTAATTAATGCACTGCTTATTTACTGGTTAGTATATTAACTGACTTTTTAAACCATTTTTAATCAATGATTGATATATTGGAGTGATTCCACAATAGCTTTCAACTACAAAAGTCCATATAGGCCACATAATGCACTTCACATCTTTGCACTACCTTTTCTTCTTCTCTAATTATTCTGGTATGAATATATGAAATTCTCCATTAAAATTTCATTGTCGAATCTAGCAAATGCAGGCCATTATTGTTCCTGTAATATTAGAGCTTACATAATCTTTAAGTATAATACAATAATGCTATGCATAGTAAAATTTGACGATAAAAACTACCATGAGTAAGTTACCAAATCTTACCAAATCTAAATAATCTGCCATTGGTCTCAAACCAAAAATATGCATATCTACGAGAGAAAATCAACCACAACAACATTGACAAATCAGAAGCCAAAATCATATACAAAAGATCCTAGGACAAGATAGTGCAACACAATTATGTCGGCATATGAAAAGGATTAGCACCTTCGTGCGACCTATCATAACTGGGACTGTGTAAAGGAGAATTAAGAAAATAATTGCCATCTTTACTTTAGACATGAATGAATATACAGACCTTCTTCATTAATCAAATTTGCTTCATCTGCATCTTGTAATTCTCTCCCTATGGATTGTGCAGCCAACTTCTGGTAGCTCGCTTCCTCTGTAAAAGAGACAGAATGGAGCGGAAGTTGCACTTTAAATATCAAATTGCTTAATTCACAATCTAAATTTGGTCTTTCCTAGCTGGACGAAACAAAAATAATAAAACAAAATAATAAGGGTGTATAATAGAAGCTTATGGTTCAGTACTGATCAAAAGTTCTGCTATTAAGTTGAGAAAGATGCCACAATTTGGTCATGTATAGCATCACAAGGGAAATGGGGGTGCTTGTGCATGCAACAGATGGAAGAGAGGAGATAAACACATGGAAACAAGACATGAAATCAAAAATTAAGTAGCACTTCCCGCCGAGGCTTCTGCTCGGATGCTACAGAGATTCATACAGATTGGGGAGGCCTTTTAAAAGATAAAATACCACACAAAAAGGTTATCATAGATTCATATGTTGCTGATTGCTAAGGTGGGGAATAATGCAAAACACTGAACCACTCCTCCAGTTAAGTACTCCCATTCACCGAGCTTATTCAGTACCTATCAAATTTTCAATGTAATCCTGTCAGCTCTACTTCCAATCATTTCATTGAACATTGGCTTAAAACTAAAAACATTACATTGAAAAGCCTATCATCAAATAAATCAAAGACCACGTCAACCAGTTATATATAGAGAGAGAGATATGATTGTATTCTATATATAAATCAAAGAAAGTGCATGCTTCTTACCATGACTGAACATAATAGAACTGCATTAGATCTTACTTGCACCATATCTTAAGATAACTTCACACCATTACCTCTTGCAGTTCGTGGGAAACTTCCAGCATCCACAAGCCTCGCCAAGGCTGTCATTTTCCCACTCCAGATAGAGCATACCATCAAATTGGGGCAAGACCCCTACAAGCAGAAAGTTAAGAACATATGCCGAACTGATGCCACATATACATTCAACATGAACCATGCCCACCAATAAGTCCAAATCACATTTTCAAGAATGCCTTCCAACTACAAATTATAATGTAAGCCACCAATTCTATACTACTACAAGTGTCTAAAACTTTGAAATCCAGAGAGTCAGATCATCAATTTGAGTGGATAACAAGGTTGATTAAGTAAAGCGCATCAGCAATTTTACACACCAAATGCATTTTAGAGAAAATTAGTTAGTATTTTATTTCGTGGAAGCACGGTAGAATTGGTGTCCTTAACTATATGATCTCAACTCAACAAACAAACTAAATTAAACGAAGGTCTTATTTCTACTTAACTACTAGTCTACTACTCGATATGATACTTCCAAATCCAATACGAATGAATTTATCAACATCGAGGTCATCCAAAAAACTATGTTCATCAGTTCAAAGGTTAAGTGAAAGTACAAACAGACAACTAAAATTTCAATTTTATGATTTACTCCAGGAAAACAACAGCAATATAATAGATCATGTAAAAGAAGATAGGCACCTAAAAATCATTTTGTCCATTATAGCGCACTTTATGGAAACAAGTTTCGCAGACATTTCTTGAATTCTAATTTACCCTAAGCTCCATCAACACCTCAACTTTTTATTAAAATACATATATTTAAGAAAAAGATCATGAAATGAAATAACACATTATCATTATTCCCATGCTAGAGCAGTGTACAGCGTCAGCAACACAATGCACCACCAAACAAACTTAGCTTCGCATGCAAAATGCCTCACACGGTGCTCTAGGCAAAACACCTCCGGCATTATCATTAAAGCAAACACACAATGAAAATAACATAAATGAATTTGCATTTCGGGATTTCAACTTATCAAGGACAAAAGGTACTCAAAATTAAGAGCGGCATTACCTCGCGTTAAAACCCGATCCCGGTATTTCTTTTTTTCTTCCTCAGAAAAGTAATTTTCACCGAACCATTCGAAAAATCTGAAACAAAGTTGAAATTGGAGCTGTTCTCGTCATGATCAAGAAAATTGCAATGCAGGATATGTGAAACACGAAATTTCTGAAATTTTTAATTGATGAATTTCTTTCTCCGAAAAAAATATGCTTCATATAATTGATTAGCAGAGAATGAAAAGTGTGTAGAAGAGCATAGTGCGCAAGCAACAATGGAAAATACTAAAGAACCTCTGCCGTTCCATTTTCTGCGGTTCTATGCAGTTCATGACTCCAAAATAAAGTCGTCAGCGTATTTCGGATAATGGAACCAATTTAACTACAGCATTAATTTGTGTTTTTTTGTTTTGTGTTACTAAATCATTATTAAAGAGCTCAATATTAGTAATTATACAGTAAACATAGATACTTCGCCTAACATTATAGATTTAATATGTGGTATTTATGGTCTTCAATTAATGTTGCCTAAGAAAAACTTACAGTCAAATTTAAGAGGTTATTGAAAGAAATAGGCAGGTAATATATTTATTACAATGAATATATAACAATGTGTAATATAGTGATTATAATATAAAAATGATGTGTTGACGTTCTCATATATAGTACTCCTATAAAATTATTATTAGAATAATGAAGTTGCAACTATACTAAATGCTGCAGACCACGTGTTTATGTAAAATTGTTTAACTATAGTCAAGAAATAAGGAAATGTCAAATTTCTAGCTAATTTTCTATACTACTCTGTAGTATTTTATAATAAGATTCATTCGATTCACGCATGGACTTCTCAAAGAATTTAATTTTAATGACCGAATGAATTTCAAAATCAATTTTAAAAAATTATTAAGATTTCAAATTTATAAATAAGATAATAGTACTGATATTTTTTTAAAAAAAAATTGCTGCGCTATTGGGCCATATAGCCCATAAATATTATTTCGAACCAATAAGTCTATAATGTATAGTGAATAGGCCCAGCTTGAATTATTTATTTACTACTAGTAAATTACAGTGCAGTTGTAATTTGGATCTAGTAGTATTAAAATAAGAGTTACTTAAAATACGATTTTTTATTCTACTAAATAATTATAGTTTGAGTTTTTGTTGAGTGTTATGATATTTATACTAGTAAATATTTTCCCCAGATAATCGTTGGATTAGGCAAATCTTCTAATTTAAATTAAAAGGATTAGTACTATATCTATGTGAACAGGCCCAACTTGAATTATTTATTCAATTATAGTGCAGTTGTAGTTTGAATCTAGTAGTATTAAAATGAGAAAATAAGAGTTACTTAAAATAAGATTTTTTTATAGGCTATAAAATACTTTCCCAGATAATCGTTAGATAGGCAAATCTTATAATTTAGATTTAAAAAGAATTATACCTACACCGACTATATAACACAAATTAAAAGGAATTGACTCATTCGTATAAGGTCAAGTATGCAAAAAATAAATTATTAGGTGTTTTTATTCATTTTAAATAATTATTTAATAGACAAATGCATTATTGATGAGTGATACACATGATTAATGATGAGCTCCTTACTTCAGCCAGATCACATAAAATTTACATCATGAAAAAGGAAAATCAGAATAGGTCAAGATTTATTTAGGATGGGAAATTGCACATGGACTACACGTATTTTCTAGTGTTGTTGGTTTTTATATCCATTTAATAAAATGTTCCCAAAAACGGCTAGCACCAAAATAGTAGAAAAATAAAAGAATATAATCAACAACGACGATATGTAGAAAAATGTTTCTATATATAACCAACACCAAAGAAAATATTACAATTAAATGTTTTTTTCTTGGATTTTGTAAGTCTTAAATCTTAACCAATTTAATGGATTAATTTTGTACAAATCAGTAGTTCAATAGTCTCTACTAGTATTCAGTTGTGCTAATTTTAATGGTAATATCTAGTGCATTGAACATAAGCGCATCCGCAGCGGTGATCGCTGGGACGGACGCCGTCCGTGGCGTTGGCACGCAACGCGCTCTCCGCCGCTGAGCAGGCTGACGTGGCACGACGGGATTGGTCAATGGCATAGCCGTTGGCATTTTCAATTTTTTTAATAAAAAAATTTGTATTTAATTTAAAAAATCATTTTTATATTAAAAAAATATTTTCCCACTTCCCAATAAATTATATCTATTTTCTCCCACTTTTAATTTATTTATCAATTTTTTCCCCAAAATTCACATTTTCATCTATAAATACCCCTATTCCCACACAAAAAATTTCCCACCACACTACACAGTTCTCGTCTAAATTCTCTCATCAATTCTCAATCTTTCACTCTTACAAAAAAATTGTCCAGCTCCGGCGATCACCCCTCGGACTCCCGCGGTTGGAATCATGAATGGTTCGGCTCACAACCATTCCCTAGTCCGGAAATGCAATTCTCGGCCCCTCCTCAAACCCAAGGCTCTCAAGTTCCGAGTGGCTCGGTGCCTTACCCGGTGGGCGACCAAGATGCCCTCGATGGGTGATACGGGTGGGCACCCGAACCCTGATCGGGAGGGAGCGGCAACTCTCAAACTCCTCCTACTCCAACTCTAACTCCTCGTGGTGTCCGCACCTCGTACACTCCGGCGGAGATGGATCAGTTATTCAATGCCTATTTGATTATCTATGAAGATCTGGAGTCTGGCACGAACCAAACGAGGATAGATTTTGGTGGCGCGTCTCTCGCTGGTACAATGAAAACCGTTCGGATGGAACCATCGAGCGCAATGAGAGTATGGTGCGCAATGCCATCTTTAGAGCCAACGAAGAAATCCAAAAGTTACAGGGGTATTACCTCCAGGAAGAGAGTTCGGCGGGGAGCGGCAGGAGCGAGCTCGACATCATCAGTGCCTCGTTGGCGACCTACCAATCCAAACATTACAAACCGTTCAAGTACCTCAGTGCTTGGCAGGAGGTGCCCCATCATCCGAAGTATAAGGGAGGCGTATCATCCTCCTCCAGCTCCTCTAGCAAACGGTCGAGGTCGGTATCTCTATCCGACGCCAGCGAGGATGAGGTGGCTAGCCAACTTGCCGGAGCTAACTTGGGTAGCCCTGACGCCGGCCCGAGCAGTTCCCAACACCAGCCGCAAGAAAGGAAGAAGGCGACGGCCAACCATCGTCGCGCCGCGACTCCATCCGCCCCCGCTCCCGCTCCCTTTGTGCCACCTCAACCCCCCACCAGCTCGTTGTGGACCCTTTTGGCTCAACTCAATTTGGCCGATAGGTCTCGGATGACTCCCGAGCAACTTGATTCACATTTGGCAATGAGACGGGGTCTCCGAAAAATATTGGAGATAGGGCCAGAGGACTAGTCTTCCACGGGGGTATTTTTAGCCTTTAATTATGTAATTTTTAATTTGTAGGATTTTAATTATGTATTTTTTATTTTTTAGGATTTTAATTATGTATATTTTTTATTTTTTAGGATTTAATTATGTAATTTTTATTTTTTAGGATTTAATTATGTATATTTTTTATTTTTAATGTATTTTTATATTGTAGAAATATTTTAGTAATTGAAGTATTTAAATTAAATAATGGAATGGTGAGACCCTTGAGCATGTCATTGCGGAAGAGTATGAATGTGGGTGTTGTGCTCTTAGGGAAGAGCCGGGAGTAAAAAATTAATAAAAGTGAGTCTCGACCCACATCCATGCTCTTAGCAAAGAGTATGGATGTGGATGCTCTAACGTCATGTCATCAGGTGGCCAAAAGATTCAAATTTTTATCTAATTATGTGTAATTTATATGTATACGAATCATTTATTGAATAGTTATTTTTTGTGCGACATAATTATGGAGCACTCATCAGAAATGACACAATGTTTTAGATGTCATTTATCACATTACAACGCCCAATATCAATGTTTTTTAACTATATAATTTTATATGCCCAATTTTGAAGATGTCGTTCATTACGAGTGATAACTTATAACAACCACAACCAGGGACGGAACCAGACATTTGAAAAAGCCGGTGCTGAAACTATAAAAAATAATATACATATTGAAAATAATTATTTCAATATTCTTACCTCCTTTATTTATTTTATAAATCTATAAAGTGATGAAAACATAAATATAATGAATTTCAAATAATTTGACCAAAATGTCATATTTTGGTGATAATAAAAATGATAGTGTTATATTAAAATAAGAAAAAAAGAAAATATATATTTTATATAAATTTAAAATTCTTGATATACTAATATTTTACTTGAATTAAATAGAATTTGACCAAAATTTTAATATTTAAATGACTACCAATATTTTTATATACTATATTAAAATAGATATACATAAATTATGATATTATGAAGATAAATGTACAAAATAATCTATTATGCATAAATTTAGTATTAAACTATAAATTCAAAAAAGTTAGCACACAGTATTACTATTCCACAAAAATAAACGGTTCAAATTCACATATCTTTTAAACACTACTAGGACTAGTATTCATTAACCAAAATTGGACCCCACATTATAAATTCAATGACCATAATTACTTTCTAATTAATCCACTTCTTTGCCCTTCGCCTCTCTCTCCTCCTTTCTTCTTTGTGTAAAAAACGGTAAAAGAGAAATACACAGCAGCGGCCATGACCATGAGGATACAGGGACCGGCACCGGCACCGGCCAAGCCCCCGCTGGAGCGGCGGCTTGGCCAACACTAGGTCCGTCCCTGACCACAACGCTTTTACCTTTCGACATTAGTAATAACCTTCTTGAATGTGTTTAATCCTACGAGTTCCGTTTATTGCATTTGTCATTAATTTTATTGAAGGTGATATATCAAATGATATGATAGTAGTAATATTTTTATTATACGCATGTAATAGAGTGGCCAAGTTCCATTCATTCTAATTATATACACTTCATACATATATTTAAAAAAATAACCAATATATAATTATTCATTATTTACTCTTAAATAGTTCAAATCTCCAATCTACTGGATCATTAAAAAGTATCTTATCGACTAAACTGCACTTCATCATCATCTAATAAATGCATAGATGTTTCTATGAACTTCCACAACATAAGGATTTATTACCACTACATGGAGTCCTACTCATAAGATTTATTACTCTATTTGAAAACATTAATGTCTATGTCCGTAGTCCACTCCTAATAGATTGAATCTAATCACGTGTATAATTAACACCCTCATTAGTGTCACTAAGAAAAACATTAAACAATTGAAACTTACTTAAAACATAACAATTTCCTGCCATAAAACAATGAAGCATCATATGTTGTTTGCCACACACTGCCTAAAGAGTAAGAGTGCACATTTTGTTGTCCAAAAATGATGAAATAAAACAAAAGCAGACACAATCCACTACACTATGTTTACTTATTTCCCACCGTAACTGCAAATATATCACTATGTTTTGGGGCATTTTGGTCCCATTAATTTTGATTAGTTTCACTTTTTAGTGTGATAAATTATGCTTAGACACACATTGTCATCTAAAATCATTATACAGGCTAATTAAATTAATTAAATATTTAAATGTTCCTTCGCCCTATCTCATCTCTAAATCAACGTGACAAGCATATATAAAATCAACTCAGATACTTGATTTATCAATCAAAATAGAGAGAGAAGAGAAATTTGCATTTTTTTAATTTCATTTTTATTAGCAAAGATGATGCCATTTTATGCATCTTATTTTTAACGTGATTACACGTCATCTTTTGTTCATCCGAAAATTTATTGGAAATGTATTTCATAAGAACTAAAAATCAGTGTTGATTATTATAAGCTAAACTATATCATCTATTTATTAACAAAATGATATTTTTCATTGGATTTTCCAAATATTGTGAAATTTCTGCTGTGATATTTCTAGATGTGATTATAGTATCAATCAACCTGAGCTGTCTGAAGAAGATTGGACAACTAGGCGATGGATCCACATATTATTTTATTATTCCATTATTAGTATTTAAACAATTTAATGATCAAGAACATGCCAAATTAAACCACGTGGTCTTGCAGATAGCAATTTTCATACAACGACAGAAAAGCAGCTCCGCTTAGAGATGCCCACGGTTCGAAAACCGGCGGTTCCGGTTCGGAACCGCCGGTTCCGGTTTTGGCGGAAGCGGAACCGGAACCGGACCGTGAGGCTATTTCACGGTTCCGGTTCGAAAACCGGGCGGTTCCGGTTCCGGTTCGGAACCGCCGGTTTTCCGGCGGTTTTGGCGGTTCCGGTTTTTGAACCGGCGGTTTCGCCGGTTCAATTTTTTTTTTTTTTTTTTTTTAAATTTGAAATTTGGCTTTATACAACAAATCGGAACAAGACAATGCATAATTCAAGCACAAATAAGACGAATAAGGAGAAAATGAAATAAATTTTATTGATTTTGAGTTGTAACGGACAACGATACATTACAATTTACAATACATAAGTATACAATACAACAACATACAACAATGTAATATAATTTACAAGTGTCGTCGGGCGTCGGCTCGTCGCCTCGTCGGACTCGGAAGGTAAATTTAAAAAAAAATGAAATGGGGGGGAAAAAGGAAAAATTGAAAAGGGCTTGAGATCAACTTAAACTTTCAAAGTTAAACTTTTCAAATTTAAGTTGAGTTGCCTACGTATCCACAATTTTATTGAGGAATCAAAGCCCACGTAGTTCTCTTACCTTGGGATCAACCCTTTTTTCTTGCAAAATGTTGCCCATTTTCTAAGCAAACACATATCAACACGCTATATACACATTGCTACATTTCTAATAGGGGCAATTTGATCTTCCAAAGCAATCAATGCAGCAATGTGTATATAGCGTGCTGATATGTGTTTGCTTAGAAAATGGGCAACATTTTGCAAGAAAAAAAGGTTGATTCCAAGGTAAGATTTCATAGATCATTCAGGATGCGGCTAAGTTGTACTTGAAGATCATTAAAATATATTCCGCATTTGATATTTATCAAATTGGGAATATATTTTAATGATCTTCAAGTACAACATAGCCGCATCCTGAATGATCTATGAAATAGGGGGAAAAAAAAAAATTGAAAAGGGCTTGAGCTCAACTTAAACTTTCGAAGTTAAACTTTTCAAATTTAAGTTGAGGTGCCTACGTATCCACAATTTTATTGAGGAATCAAAGCCCACGTAGTTCTCTTACCTTGCTTACCTTTTTGGTCGGCAGTGCTCGCCGTTCACCGCCCCCGTCGACTCATTGCTAATGTTGAGTGCTATCGCTTCTGACCTCGTCATCGCCATCGGAAGAAAATTCTTCACCATCACTCTCTACACGGAAGTCGAAATCCGGCTCTTGTGCTCTCATGTCCGCCTTTGCCCAATCGTCAAGTAACATAGTGGCTTCCATGTTCTTGGCGGAGAGATTGCTCCTTTTGTCGTCTAGGACACAACCGCCGACACTAAAAGCTTGTTCAACGGCGACGGTGGAAGCGGGAACGGCGAATATCTCCTTAGCCATGATGGAGAGTATCGGAAACTCTTTGTCATGTGTTCCCCACCAATTAAGGACGTCAATTTGTTGAGTAGGAGGACCTGCATCTTGAAAAATAGAGCGCGATTCCAAATATATATCTAATTCACTAGTCGCTCTAGTCCTATTGGTTGTAGTACCGTATAGATCTTGCAATTGTGATACTACGTCGGGATCGATCATGACATTGGAAAAATCCCCTCCACCAAAATCAAATGTAGAAGGACTAGGAGGAGCACGTACCTGGTGAGCGGTGTTATACCGCATTTCATATTCCGCGTAGAGAGAACGAAGTGCACTATCTAACCTATGTTTGATTTCATCAACATCAGGAATACTTAGTTCGAAGCATTCTCCTCTTGTCAAGCCCATTTCGCGGAGTTGAGAAAAATCCAAAGCGTGCAAACAACCATAGTACATGTCTAAAATTTTATAAACACCATGCAACTTCCACTTTGGATCCAAGCATTTTGCAATCAAAAACACATTTGGAATACGTGAAAAATATTTTAACCATTTTTCAACCATGTAAAACAAAATAGCCTTCAACTCAACGAATTGAGTATTTTTCACACAAGTTTTAAAACCAATTGCCACATACATGCAATGCTCCAAAACGCGCACAGAAGTAGGATAATAAACACCGGATAACTCAACAGTGGCATTTTTGAAAGCGCGGAATAATCGAAATAAATCCATGCTGTGGTCCCAACAAGCGGGTATCAAAATCAAATCAGAAGGAACATGAGGACAACTTCTAAAAAAATCACATAAATACTCAATGTGGTTCAAAGTCGACTCCAACATATCATATGTCGAGTTCCACCGAGTTGAAACATCCAAACGAAAGTTGGTGTACCTGCATTGCTTACCATGACAATATCTCTTCCAAGCTCTACCAATAGGAGCTTTGTTATGAATCAACTTCACAGCAGTTCTAATAGGATCAACATACTTTTGCCACAAATCGATGGCATCTTGAACACACAAATTCAAAATATGGGCAATACATCGCACATGGAAATATTTACCATCAATAACAGGAGAACATGCACTGATTAAATCATCTATGCTAGCAGTGTTAGCGCTAGCATTGTCAAAACCAATAGAAAAAATTTTATTGATCAATTGAAATTCATTCAAAACTTGAATGATCAATTGAGCAATTGCTTGTGCAGTGTGTGGTGCGGGAAATTCCCGAAATGCAATCAAACGTTTGTTCAAAGTCCAACTGTGATCAACGAAATGCACCGTGATGCCCATATACGAATTTTTACAAAAACAATCAGTCCACACATCAGAACAAATAGAAACTTTATGCCCTAAGTTAATAATAAACGTACCTAATTGCGCCTTCTTTTCCATGCATTGTCGAACAACGGCTCGCGTCATTGAAGTTCGACTCAATTTTCTTGCAGCGGCATTATATACTTGCCGCATACTCGACTCAAAAGCATCGTTATCAAAAGCATTGAATGGAAAATGTTTCATAACGGCAAATCTAGACATCACATTAAGAGCATTTTTGTGATCATATTTCAAAAGAGTATTGCTACACATACCTGATGTTTGGGATGAACCCGTCGTCCCACTTCCGACTCCATGTTGAAAGTTGAGTTGAGTTTGGGTTGGAGCGATACCAAACTCGACCGGATGCGCTTTCTCCAGGTGACGGGTAAATGTACCGTACCCTCCACCCTTTCGGAATGTGTATACGTTTTCGCAATAGTTGCAATACACATTATAAGTGTTTGGATCGTTACTATCTTGTACCCTCTTGAAATGTTTCACGAAGATGTTTGAGGTTAAAGACCTTTCAGCTGGTCTAGGAGGTTGAGGAGGTTGTCCACGTCCACGACCACCACGACCACGCCGACTCCTTGGTGGTGGTGGGGGTGGCATTTCTTGAACCTCTTCTACCTCCTCCCCCTCCTCCTCGTCGTCATCATCATCATCATCATCGTCTTCATCAACATTCACGGGGGTTGGACTTTGTTGGGAATAGGCACCGCGACCGGGAGCACCACTACCGGTACCAACATAAGCATCGCCTTGGTATTGAGAGCGAGAGAGAGCAATAGCATGTGCCACATCTTGCTCTTCTCGAGCCTACAAAATAATATTTGTATTGTAAATACAAAATAAAATTATGAACAATAATGAAATGTAATTCAAAATTAATGAAATTAGTAGATAATAAATATTAACCTGCCACTCATCCATGTTCATTTGAGAAATTTCATCAATAACGGATCTCCGAGATGGCCTCTTGGCCTTTCCCTTTCCCTTATCAACACGACCTTCTCGGGATGAAGACATATTGGAATGGTATGTAGAAATGTAGAAATATGGAATAATATATTTTTTTTTGTTTTAGTAATTGAGAAAGAAAGACAACTTATAGAACTACGGGAACAAGTATAACTGTATAAGTGTATAACAATGCGTAATAAGAGTAGCAATTGCGTAATTAAATGGAAGCACAATAGCACAAATGAGAAATTGGAGACAAAGAGAGAGAATTGAGAGATTGAAGAGAGAAACTCTTATTAACACAAGAGTGGGGTGAATGTAAATGAGGATAGAGGGGGGTATTTATAGAAAAAAATGAGGGGGAAAATGGAAGAATTCGAATTTGAAATTTAAAAAAAAAAAAAAAATTTGAATTTTCACAAAACCGGCGGTTTTGGCGGAAAACCGCCGGAACCGGCGGAACCGCCGGTTTCCGGGCCAAAACCGCCGGTTTCCGAAATAAAACCGCCGGTTCGGTCAACGAACCGTCTGCAAAAGCTGCTCCATTGTCGCCTCGTGCTCCGCGCCGCCTCGAAAGTCACTAAACCGGCGGTTAACCGCCGGTTAACCGCCGAAAAACCGGCGGTTTCGACCGTTTTTGAAGATCACCACCGGCCCCTCATCCCCCTGCCTCGATTTAAGCGCCGGAACCGGCGGTTCCACGGTTAACCGCCGGTTCCGAACCGTCCCGAACCGCCGGTTCGGTGACGGTTCCGGTTCGAAATATCTTGAACCTGAACCGGACCGCGAACCGAATTGCGCCGGTTCCGGTTCGGGAATATTGCGCCGGTTCCGGTTCCGGTTCCGGAACCGCCGGTTCCGGTTCGGCGGTTAACCGCCGGAACCGGAACCGGTGGGCATGTCTAGCTCCGCTTATATAAACATAAATATGAGAAAAATATTTTTCCCATCGATAATTCAATATTTGCTTTTATTTATTAAAGCAAATCCAAAGCATCATTGATTTATAGTTCTAGTATTAATTTTAATTTATCGCAATAACTTTCATACGTAAGAATTCCCTTTGGCAACACGCAGGTCAAATTGCAAAAAAAAATATTACTGATGTAATTTCAACATAATTATAATGAAAACACTTTTTTTTATCTTGGAATGTGAAAATACTACGATGAATGTATAAAGTTAGTATCATAACAAAATTTCTCCCCTCTCGAAAATGGTATTGAGTGTATATTGTTTTGATATAGTAATACATGTATAAATAAATGTTATGTTAAGGTATATTTCATATGAAAATAACCTTTGTAGATTGAATATATTCAATAGATGTGTTGTGATAAATTGGGGGATCATGTCCAATTTGTACACGAAACCGATGGAGAATAATAGTAGTAATAAGATAAGAGCAGTAGCAAATGCTATATTTATGAAGAAGCTTTTCCAATGAATTTGCAATTTTCAATTTGTCAATTTCCTACATATGTAAATGTCACAGGCCTCACAAATTCATTGAAGGTGGCCCTCTTTTCAATTTATTTGAGTAGTCGTGGTGATAACTTATCGATGTGGACAAACTAATTATTGATTATTACGACTTTATTAAACTCAAACATAGAAGTGGAACTTATAATTTATAATTAAATATGCCTTCAATAATACAAATGTGACGGGTCCAATATTTGTCTATGAACACCAAAATGGAACGTTTCCTTAACAACATGAACTTTTATTCATTAACATAATCATTTTTATTAAAAATAACTATTACTCTTGTAACTACTTTGCCTCAAAAAAATGTTACTTCGAATATATACACATTAATTTATAATATATCTTGTTGGATTTTAAAAAAAATAGATAGTGCGTACGAACTTTGGGTCGATTTTAATTTACCCCATAAGTTTCAAAATTGGAATGACAATCCATAGACTTTTAATTTTTTCCCCAGGGTGAACAATTCAAGTAAAATTATAATTGATCTGGAATTCTAGAAACTTCTTTTTTTAAATATTCCATTTCACCATTCTCTCTCAACCTATTCAAATTTCCAATACATGATAAAAATGCAAGTCGTTATCGGTGGAATGAATTTCAAGCAAACTAAAGCTCACTACTTAAAATCGAAAAGACTGGCATCTGATAAGAAGCGAACAGGTCATGCAATCAAATTTGGCAACCTCAACGTGAGGCGACCATACCTAAGGGTTCTTGAAGCAGAGGAATACATGTGTCGGTCGACCGCCGTAGAGCTTGACTAAGACGAGAGATACGATGCAATATAGATGGGAGATTTAAAATTACATTATTTTATACTTCACCTCATAATATCGTGATAAACATGTTGACAACTCATTCACATTAGTTATCTAGATCATCGACACTTGTACATATGAGAGTCACTTCCGCTTTAAATTGGTCGAAAATCTTCATAGAAAAAAATCTAAAAATTGTTGAAATATTATTTAAATTTTAGAAGTTATGTAACATGTCAAAATTGACCTAATATTCGTATCCCATTTAAATATACGATGATAATATCAGACAATAATCTTGAATACATGAACAGCATTACAATAAAACAACAAAACACGATTGGACTTTGGTTGCTTCCTTTATCAAATTCCAATAATTACCCACATGACCCCAAAAACCTTTTCTCCTTTTTGACTCAATTTCAAGTTTTCGTCAAAAAATAAAATAGTTTTTTTTACCTAATTTCCAATCATAAAGAAACACTATAGATCTCATTTATGATGAACAAATATTAATAAATTGTACTGTACTAGTCTTTTCTAGGATAATCAATAATGGTCTTCGCATTTATCCTATAATAATAGAAATTCGAATTAGTATTAATCTATTAAGTTGAGAAAGGAAAATCAATTATCAATTAAGTTGTGTTTCATCATTTACTAAGTCGATAATTTAGATTGATGAATTTTATGGGAAGTCATTGATTTGGTAAGATTTGAGTTGTAATAGGCAAAATAAAGAATCTAATCTCGATATATTTTGGGTATATAAGATTTTCAAATATATATTGACACTACATTGTTTAAACTTTAAATATATGATAATCGTTGTTGTTCCAAAATGGCAAATCGAACAATTATCAACGTGTAGTTTTCTGATAATGTTTGCTCAACTTTGTACTATTTTGACTGATTTTGTAAATAACATAAATGGTCAAATTCATTTTTATGCCAATAAATTAAAATCTTTTTACATAAATCAAAGAATGAGTTAAGTAGTGTATACAATTACTGAATGAGTTAGGAAAAAAATTAATTATACCAGTCAGCATGATATTGCAAGTACATATACATTCAATATTTCAAAACGTAATTTAAAACACACAACTAACATTTAGAAACAGAAATAACGAAATAGGAGTGCAATAAAATAGAATAATTAATTATTTTGAACGGCTGCGATCATTCCCAACCGCCAGTCGGCTCAATCAGCGGTCGATCACCACTCCACGTTCTTCATTTACTTTTCCAAATAAATATAATTAGTTCAGAGTGAAAATCATGATCTCCTTAAAAAAAAAAAAAAAAAAAAAAAAAAATCATGATCTCCTTCACAAGCTGAGCTGCACGTATATATATATATATACATACAGATACAGTATATATTCATCTCATGGACCCTCCGGTTTTCTGTCGATTTCCTCTCCTTCTCTCTCACACACCACACGCACTGTCACATCTTCTCTCTCTATCTCCACAATTTTGCTTTTATAAGCGCTGATTTCGTGAATTCTGGTGGATATAGTTCAACGCAGTTTTCAAATTCGTGATACTGTTGGAGGGAGACACCTGTGAAATCTTCAATCCGTGATGCAACTTTTCTTTTAAAAATTTCAATTTAGCGAGCTGAAGAAAGAGCGCGGGGTTCAAATTGCAGCTCAGCGGCTGGAAGTAAGTTGACTTGGATTTTTTTTTCCATTATGTGAGTGTCTGTGTGGTGAGGGGGTGGGGAAAGCAATTTTCCATTGGTTAAATAGTTTACATTTGAGTTGGAACGCTGAGATCTAGTTCGAAGTTCAGGTTGCGAAATTCGATGTGTTTTTGTCGAGCTTCGCGAGTAATTTTGAGATGCCGCGAATTGTTCTGTTTTTAAAATCGCTTGAGGAAACTTAGCTACACGTGATTGATTTTGATTCATGAATTAACTGCAGACTGAATTTTGACTTCGCTCTGTATTTGTTGATATTCCTCGTCTTCATAAATGAATTTCATATCGCGAGATTAAACAGATACTTATTTTATTTGCAGTAGTCTAGTGTTCAATAAATTCGTTTTAGGAGTAATTTGAAATTTTGAATACAATTGAGCTTCTGAAAATATAATACGTATATAAATAGAAAACTTCCGAAAAGGGGAAAGGACTGATTTGGCAAACATTAGACTGAAATGTGGATGGAACTGCTAAGAAATACCGTACATGATTTCGTGAATCCTTCAGTCAATTTATTGAATATGCTATCTTGAGAAAGTCGCGATTTGTAAAGTCACGGACTTATCAACTGCATCTGTTTAATGTGGTGTCTTGGTTAAGGTAATTTACGTGCTTTTTCCATTGCCAATCTGTTTGATGTACAGAGTGTTTGTTTATCTATTGAAGTTTAGTCATGTGACTGAGTATGATTTCTGAAGTAAATGTGTAGAAATTGTTAACCTTGGGGCATGTTTGATGAAATTACAACTTATGTTTTTGTGTATTTGTGCATAACTAAATGTTTACGCTGGCAGAAGTTACAAGAATCAGTATGGAAATGTATGTACAATGAATTGTAGGCTTCTGTTGGTCGAATAAAATAATAACGTGAATTCTTCTCTTGCGTTGCAGGTGTAATTGATCGTGTGGGGATCAGATTTGGATTTAAGCTAAGGATATTTAATACATCTTCTCAGAGTCGCAACATTTTCTGTATAGTCGAATGATGGACAGCATGAGTCTTGACCCGAAAGCGATGTTAGGGATTAATACTTTGGGAACTTCTGATCACGCATCGGTGGTCTCGATAACCTTGTTTGTAACTCTCCTGTGTGCATGTATTGTGATTGGTCATCTATTGGAAGAAAATCGTTGGATGAATGAATCTATCACTGCCCTCATAATTGTAAGTATCTTTTTCTAGTGTTTCTGTCTGGTACTTGCATTTGCTGTTGGTCATCTTTAATTTGGAGTATCTATTTTGTTCACTGTGATTGCTTTTCTTATTTAAGTGATTAGTGTTGTTTCTGAATTAAAGGGTCTAGCGACTGGAGTTGTAATTCTGCTAATTAGTAGTGGGACGAACTCACATCTCCTGGTGTTCAATGAAGATCTTTTTTTCATTTATCTGCTTCCACCAATCATCTTTAACGCCGGGTAAGTTTAATATGTTTATATACTGCTGATGGTCCTGATTGCTTGTACATATTCAGTAAAATATAATGCTTGAATTTTTTTTGTTACATTTGTATATTGTTGTTCTTAAAATGTTGTGAGTTATGTTTAGTTATTGGGGCAATAAACTCAATCCTTCTCAGCCTTATTTTCCCCTTCATAAGTGCTTATTAAAATTTTGAGAAGACAACAGAACATGCTGAGCGACATCAAATATGTCTGCTTTGGATTTATTGCTGCAAGTTTTTCCAATATGGTGAGTTTTGAGTTCTTTTTTCTTGTTTTTCAGGTTCCAGGTTAAAAAGAAACAATTCTTTCGCAATTTCATGACCATAGTGATGTTTGGGGTACTTGGTACCTTAATATCATTTATCATCATATCATTAGGTATACCCAATATTCTTATGTTCATGTGATCTAATAAAAAGTGGACTCTTATCATTCAGCAACATCATGTTCATTATAGCACTACCACTTCATCTTTTCTATTTTTACTATCTGAACTTAAGGGGAAGGGACTCTAAGGCTGTTTCAATCATGCTCCATTTAACGTTTTTCTTTCTATGTAGTAGTTTTTCTTTGTTCATATATGAATTTATATGTGCGAACATCTACTACCTGCAGACTGAATGGTTTTTTACAATAAAATTATCAAATGTACTTAGAGAAGGTAACCGACCAGCCAATTTTGTGGCAGAAGCTTGGAGTTTATCTACATTACACTTCCATTATGTCAAGTTGTCAACCATATGTTTTCTCACTTCAATCTCGTACAAGTTTCACCCTTTGTTCCATTTAAATAAGCAGGGACATGCCAAACCCCATGTATAGGTAAATTAAATATACATAACACACACACACACATATATATATATAGTTAACCATATAAAGAGCTGGCAGTTACATTTGATACTGTTTCTAGGATCTACCGTTGGTGGGAACATTTAATGGAGTGGAAGTAGAAAAATAGTTTTTTGCAACTGTTCAGGCTATCATATGTAATCTTCTACTATGTGCAGGTGCCATTGCCATCTTGGGGAAAATGGATATTGGTCTTGCAATTGGAGATTACATAGGTCTCTATCTCTCTCTCTCTCTCAGAGACACACACTACACATACTCACACACATACACACACAGCTGCAACATGACATGTATTATCTCTCCTTAAACTCCTTTTGATTCTATCCAGCAATTGGAGCAATTTTTGCCGCAACAGATTCAGTGTGCACATTGCAGGTACATTTTAAATTCCTTTAACTATTGACTGACTCAGCTAGGTGCTGAATATCTTTTTCTGGTATGAAGCAATATGTCTACTTATGCAGGTGCTAAATCAAGACGAGACTCCATTGCTGTACAGTCTGGTTTTTGGAGAAGGTGTTGTAAATGATGCAACATCTGTAGTGCTTTTCAATGCGGTCCAGAACTTTGACCTTTCTAATATCAACACCAGTATAGTTCTGCAGCTGATTGGAACCTTCTTATATTTGTTTATTTCGAGCACTGCATTGGGAGTCGGGGTAAGTCTCTCTGCTTGTCTCTCTATCTCTCCAGGGGAATGATCATTCTTCACTCTCCATTTTTTATTGATAAATATTTATCTTTTGCTTCAGACTGGATTGCTCAGTGCATATATCATAAAAAAGCTCTATTTTGGAAGGTTGGTGACGCTTTTATGTTCTCAGTTTTGAAGAAATCGCATCTAAAGTGAAATGCCACTTAAGAATTAATGTTTGTGAAGAGTTACGATGTTATCATAATCGCCCCTTTCCCTATATGTTGCCATATCACAATAGATTGCAGTATGAAGTAACCAAACCATTCTCCATAATATTTGGCCATATTAATTTTATAATGCAAGCATGAATATAAATATTAAGATGAGCTAATTTATTATACCTTACAATTTGTCTATCTAATCTGGGTGCTTTTTTGCAACCTACTGCAGGCATTCCACTGATCGTGAGGTTGCTATTATGATGCTCATGGCTTACCTTTCATACATGTTGGCTGAAGTAAGTTTCTGAACAATCTGCCAGATGCTATTTCAACATTGGATTCACTTTTTGCGACTGAACCTTTTAGCCGGAGTGAACTCTTTCTTACCTGTGGTTTCATGCAGTTAACAAATCTGAGCGGTATCCTCACTGTGTTCTTCTGTGGGATTGTAATGTCGCACTATACTTGGCATAATGTCACAGAGAACTCAAGGATCACCACCAAGTATGAAATGCCTTTCATTTAACACCATTGAAACTAGTAGTAGTGGTGGTTATTGCTGCTTCCATTTTAATTTTAAGTAATGATTTGTCCACAATGCAGGCACACCTTTGCGGCATTATCTTTTGTTGCAGAGATCTTTATATTCCTTTACGTAGGCATGGATGCTCTCGACATTGAGAAATGGAGATTTGTTAGTGACAGGTATGGTGGCTGCGTAAGTGGCATACACACAGGCGCACTAGTAATTACAACAATTCTTCATCTATGTAGTTACATCCATACTTCTGTTCTATTTAGGAATTTTCTTATATCGCATGTCTTTCAATTTTCAGACCAAAAACATCAATCTCTGTCAGTGCGGCTCTACTGGGATTGGTTTTGGTGGGCAGGGCTGCCTTTGTATTTCCTTTGTCATTTTTGTCCAACCTGACCAAGAAAATCCCTCATGAGAAGATCAGTTTTAAAGAGCAGGTATGGGCTTTAATATCCCTGTACCAAAATTTCTGTAACCTTCGTTGAGTTTGCTTACACTTTTCTCCTGTTTGCAGATCACAATATGGTGGTCTGGTCTTATGCGAGGTGCAGTTTCTATGGCTCTTGCTTACAACCAGGTGAAATTTCATCTCTATCTTCATGCTGAATAGGCGGGATTGGGTGGGTGGACGGTTCGTAGGTTCTAGGACTAACACGTTGCATTAGCTTTTCTATGGCACCTTAGGCAATGCCCGTGAAGGAATATCCTGACTTGTTACTTTTGCTCCTGCAGTTTACTCGATCCGGCCATACCACGGAACGTGGAAATGCTATGATGATCACCAGTACAATAACAGTTGTCCTCTTCAGCACTGTGGTAAGCCTTTTACTACGTTCAGAGACTAACTAAATGGTGTGATATATATTAGTAGATAATTTTTTATCATAAAACTGAAGAACTTTAGATTCATGAGGGAACTTAGCATTAAACCGAAATCAGTAACACCTAAATCTATGTGTTAAATTACCAAATTATCCTTAAAAGCTAGTACAGCATAAAATAAATAGAAACATCAAAATCTGTACGAATAGACATTTTTTTTATTAGTAATAGATATTTACACGTCAAGGGTGGTTGTCTTGACAATATGTGACAGTGTATATTCGTATTTGATTAGGAATTTAGGACGTCTTTTGTCATATGAGGTATCGATTATGTTAGGACGTCTTTTGTGTCTTCCATCACAAAAATCACATATTTGGATAATAGACACCGGTCCTTCATCTCAATTCTCAAGGGCATTAGATTTTTGAACCAAGATACCATAGATATCTATCACACTCTTAATCGTGCATAGTGATTGAGCCCGATGAATAGCAATTTTGAGCTTGTTTTTTTAGAATACCTAGTGCCATTGTATGTGTTGTAAATCTTATCCATCTCTCCAATCAATCGCTTCATTACGAGTAGCTTGCACTTGTTCGATTCCCTCGTATTCCATCTAACAGGAGCATGCTAAGTGGGATGATGTCCTGTGTCATTGTAGGTTTTTGGCCTGATCACGAAACCTCTTGTGAGGTTCTTGCTGCCTTCATCGGAAGGGCTAAGCAGAATGGTCTCTGCAGATCCACTCACGCCAAATTCCTTCACGGTGCCACTTCTCGGTGAATGCCAGGACTCCGTAGCCGAACTATTTAGCGGCAACGGACAAGTTTCCGAAGGTGGCCAGGGCATTGCACGTCCGAGCAGTTTACGGATGCTGCTGACAAGGCCTACTCGCACAGTCCATTACTACTGGAGAAAATTCGACGACGCATTCATGCGTCCTGTTTTCGGCGGCCGTGGCTTCGTCCCTTACATCCCGGGCTCGCCAACAGAACAAAGCATGCATCTGCCCGGAGAAGCCAAAAACTAAAGCCTCTTGCGCCAGTTTTACCAGTCTACTGACTCAATTTTGGGCCATCCGGTTTTGTAAAAACTCGATTATTAGTTTGCTGCTGTTTCTATTTATCCGTTTGCACGTCACGGTGGGGGCGTTTCGAAAGATTAGTAGAGGCTGCAGGATTTGTTTCGTGGTGGTGATGTTCTGTCGGTCAGTAGTCGACCGGAAGAGCGCGGTTGGGCGGAGGGAGCTGAAGAAACCCCACGCCGGTGTGGATTTATTGTTTTTTGTGAGAGCAGAGCAGGTGATCGATATATATAGGGTAAAAGTTCTTTCTCTGTATATGGTTATATAATTATGGCATGTATAGTAAGTTGCCGATGTCAATATGTCATCACTCCTTTTGTGTGTGGATTTCAACCTCTCCAGTTTGTCTTTGAAATTGTGCTCGGAATTTTTGCCATTTGAGGCCGTATTCTCTCTCTCCTATTTCTCTACCACTCTCCATTTTTCTGTGTTTCCAATGAAATCATAAATATAATACCCTCTGTTCAAGTAGTTGATGCGTTTATTTTGGACACGCAATTGAATGTTTAAAGATTAAAGTAGATAGAAAACAAAAGTATGGAAAAAATAAGAGCAGAGTAGAATAGAGAACAAAGTTTAAGGAGTATATTATTATAAAAATGAAAGGACCTATTAGACAAGTTCTTAAAAAAAATTCTTTCTCATATTAATATAAAAATTATTTTTTCTTTCTACTTAACAAACAAAACAAAACCTCCTAAAATCTCAACTCATTTCACACATACGTGACATCTTTTATGAGATGGAGGGAGTACGATTTAACTAGTACTACTTTGGAATAGAGGGAATACAATATGCAGCGAATGCCGATATCAAAGACACGATAATATCGTAATAAATGAGAACATATATTATGCTGAGCACCGATTATAAAAATTACTGATGTTACATTTAAGAAATTACAAAAGAATCAAAGCTCATTCTCGTTTTAATTTTAAAAATGACAATTGAAATTTAAGTTTGATTTTCATGATATTAATAAAACTAATGACATCAATAATAATTTTAAAGGTATTAAAACTAAATAAAATGAAAAAAAAAACTAATGTCAGCACAGATTTAAACGAGAACAGTGATCTCAGGAGGCACTTGATGTAACATTTCTTCGTAATAAACTTCTTTAAACAATCCACATGTTTAGTTTATTACTGAAAACTAAAAATCCTAGAATATTTCTTTTTTATTTGATATAATCAGTTCTTTTCACACACGTAGATGGATCCGAGGTTTCAAGTGAAGCTACCGACAAGCATAGTACACTGTGGTGGCTTGTTAAAAAACCAGCCACTAGATCTGTCCTATTGTTAAAACAAAATCCAGCAACGTTCTCTGCACTAACCTCGAAACATACTCCCGATTATCAAACTGATGAGAGCGACCATGCAGACGAACAACGGGGGGAACCCAACTTGGACTTTTCTCACAACACTCTTTGGATTCGACATTGCCTGTGTATAAAAAAGAGCTTTAATCAGACTGATCAAGGGACCTAAGAACTCGAAATGATGCTGTTTACTATAGTTGCTTCGAAATTGACTCACCAGGTCTTGCTTCAAAGTTTCCTTTTCACGGATGGTGTTGCTCTTTTCTACCTTTAGCTTCTCAATAGTGTACTCTGCCTGAAAAGAAAGACGGTTATTTAGGGAAACTCATTGGACATTATAATCCCGCATGATTAGTGAAACTTCCTAGTGTGAAATAATATGAAGGATTGAACTATATAATCCGACTTTCAAGTGAATTACAGTGAAACAAAAACAAACTTTGTCAGGTATCTACTGCTTCAGGTGAACAATATGCAGTTTTTAAAATGCATCCCTTTCCTGAATCACAATATTGATTGATGCAAAACTGACCTCAATCAGCTTCGAGTCCATGGCACTGATTGTTGATCTCAATTCTTCGATCTCTTTTGTAAGCTTCAATTTCACCTCTTCTAGATCTTCTACTTGCTTTGAGTTATCATCCTTGGCAGGAATTGGCTTCTCACTATCCATGACCTTTACCGATCTAGACTCTTCCATGTTTTTGACAAAATCGACTGCCTTTACTGGCTTGATTTGCGGCTTCACCCAGTAAACGATGATTTCATTATCAAATTAAATAAGGCCCACAAAAGTAGAACTCCCGAGGGCAAAATAAGTGGTGCGAACCAATTTCAGAAAAGATGCAGATGGGGAATATAAGGAGGATGAAAGCTTTGTACCAAAACAACATAGTAGCAGGTTTTTTTTATCAAATTTTTATGGGTTGAAAATGACAGTTTCCTGAACCATTCGATCTATCATCCAAACATAATGAAGTGGCTTAAGAGTTCTCACCAGGTCAGGAAGAAGGGAATCTGCGACTACATTCTGCAAAGTATCTTCCGGAATCGGAGCCTCATAATGCGGTTCTTGCTTGTTAATTCCATTAACAGGCAGCAAAACAGGTGAATGGTGTTCTTTTGGAATTGGAGCCTCATAATGTGGTTCTTGCTTGGCAACTCCATTAACAGGCATAAAATCAGGTGAATAGTGATCTTTCGGCACAAAAAACTCATTAGAGGGCTCTTGCTGTGAAAGTACTGTAGCTTGTTGCTTTTTAGGAGAACTCGGCGCACTAGTAAGAACAACCCTGAGCTTGGTCTCTTCAATGTACTTTTGAGTTTGTTTAGCGAACTGTCCGAAGGAAAAAAGAAAAAGGAGGAGATATTAAAACAAAATAAAAGGGTGAAAGCCTTTTCTATTTTATGTGGAGCCGCTAAAGATGTAATAGCATTTAATAAAATTCACTTTAGAGATTCTACCATGCTAGAGGTAATCTCTTCCTCACTTGTGCCATATGGTACCACAGTGCTCTGAATTAGGAATTTATCTTTGCATTGCATGTCTGAGGGGACCGATTTCTGGGCTTGCATGGTCACTGTACAAGAGACATTACTCAAAAGCTCCTTTAAATTAATCAAATCCATTTTATAGTAATTCGTCAATAAGATACAAAACATCAGTCAAATAATATTTTATTTTCTAGAAAGGGGTTTGTAGAAAGAAAAAATCAATGCACATATATATCTCTATTTCAGAAACAAAAAACAAAAGAAACAGAAAGGCACATATCTTAAACTGTACAGGATTGATGCATAGTGCAATAAGTGTGATAAAGATACAGGATGATACTATCCTTGCTAGAATCATATGGTAGAAGCCAGTATAGTAGTTGTAGCAAAATATTATGGTATGACATGAAAGAAAATCTCAACATCACCCATCATCTGCCATAGTCCAGAAAAAACACAGAATAAAACTAGAGATAAGGACATAAAACAAGGAAATATACTAAAATACCTGTGAAATCATAATTCGACTTTGGCTTGATTATACCGATATTAGGCCTAACGCAGTACTTCTTTGGCGATGTAGTTTTTACCTGCATAATTAGTGTACAGCTTTCAGCTAGGAAAACTTGCACCTATATTTGTCAACTTGTAGAAATAGGAAGCATTTGAATGACCAGGTTAATTGTGCAATCTAACCATAACATCTTTTTCAAAATATCAACATTTCATGAGAAAGTAAACAAGTACAGTAGTAGAAACCACTTGACCTTGAAAGCCACATACTGGTCAGTGGCATTCAGAAGATGAACAGAACATGTACTCTGTTTCTTCACCTCACCTAGAGAAACCAATGGGAGTGTCAGACTGTAAATTTTGTAGGACGAAGCAGATAAAAGCATAATTTTATCAGTTAAGACAGCATGATGATCTGGTTATCACAGTGACGACGAAGTTGTGTTTAGGATATTGCGAAACAAATTAAAAAATTAGCTGCTCTAACAAGCAATTACCTGCACTCAAAACATTTCCTCATATAATAATAATAATAATAATAATAATAATAATAATAATAATAATAATAATAATAATAATAATAATAATAATAATAATAATAATAATGAAATAAAATTCTTTTTCAATATTCTGCAGTCTTTCTTCAGTTTTAATAAAATGCAATACAGTAAGCATGCCAATAATTTGAATAGTTGAATTTATTTAGGTAAATCTATACTAAGCTATACAGATGACAAACAGGCAAAAGTGAGAATGGAAGAAATGTTGGAAACAAACTTTTCAAATCAATTGTTTGTTATAATAATCAAATCATCTGCTTCACAGACACAAGATGCTTGAGCTTTTTAGGAAGTTGCACAGTATACATGCTTCAAAAAAGGAAATGGACAGGGGAGAGCACTCTCAATAGCTTCATAAAACCAATGGATCAAAATGAAGAAATGACAATCCAATATGCTTTCACTTTTAAGGCATGATTTTGAGGGTTTCAAAACATTCTTATTTAATTTATTCTTAATCTGAGTACAAATATGGGGAAAGTTAAATTTTTACTCAGTTATAGATATATGGGGCAAGTTCTTCAATCAATTCACACAACCATCAAACTTCTAACTTGACCTACAACAAGGATACTGATAAGGAATATCAATGATCATACTACGCTGCCAGTAGAAAAACAGTCATCTGTGCCTCAACTTGGGTACAATGGATGCATCCAATATTTCAATCATCGTTCTAAATTACACTAAACTTACATTTGAATTTAAGTTCACGAGGCTGAATCTCCACAAGCTGAGTATTCATATTCACCAACCTGATATTTAGAATCAAGTTAGCACAACTTTCAAAATCCTAACTATGTCCCAACGATGTATACATAACAAATAAATGGTCAAATACAGAAAGAAAAGCCATACATTTTTACAAAGCTTAATAGATATTTAAGGTAGTGAACGAACTACGTAATTTTGACTTAACTCAAAACTACAACAATACATAATTTCCATCCTTCTATTCAATAATCTAAACTCATAAATACATTTAAGTAGAATACGCGCAGTTTAAGAAATTAGAGTAAAAACTAGCAGCAATGCAACAAAATTGCAGTATTCTGCTTTCACTTATACAGTAATAAACAAATTTCACGACTTCATCTGCCGTTGAAACGATCTACTCCACTCATCAAAATAAAGTGCATCCGGCCATCCCCCCTTGGTTTTTCCTTGCCCTAGAAACTAGAAGAGGTTCCATACATACAAAAATCACTAGATTCAAAATATATATGAACTATGCACAAATTCAAAATACACACGCACAACATACTCGATCGCGAAACGAATTCACATTTGCGGCAACAGTTGCTCACGCCGAAAAAAAACACACACACACACAGAGGCACAAATAGAAAAGGATCAAACCTACCAAAAATGAGATGCTTGTGGGCAGATTGGAACCTCCGCAGCAGCAATAAATCAAATTCAAAACGTAAAGAGTTATGACATTCACGAAGGAGAGCTGAAGTAGGTGATCGGAATATAGAGTTTCAATTTTATGAGAGAGAAAGAGAGAGAGATAAAATGTTCTTTTTTATTTAACTTTTTACCACAAGAGAAATGGAGTAGACTTTAAGTTATAAAGTTGAGGTTCTATCAGGGAGATTATTCAGTGTGGTACCGACCATGAAATCAAGGTACAACTTACAAGCTGTGTACGATACAATGGAATTTAATGGTGTATTTATATTTTGTTAGCAGTGTTAGTACATTTTTTTGATTATGTAATTTTCGTTTTTTAAGTGTAAATTATGTAGGGTAATTTTTTTTTATTTAAGTTATGTAATCGTGGAACTTTAAATTTTTTTGTAATGACATATTTAATCGGAATTTTAATTGAAGTGTGCATTGTTACGTTTTCATTTCTTTTTGTAGTTATGTATTTATTTTAATTATTTTGTAGTTTAACTACTAATAAAAATTACTGCTAATATATTTCATAATAACACATTTAATCAGAAGTATAACTAATAAAGAAATAATAAAAAAGTGAATATTGTTAAATGCTTAAAATTTTAGTGTGTACATGGGATACATTACCCATCTATAATTTACAATATTAAAGTGACTACGAAAAAAATTATTACTCCCATTTTATACTACTCCTATAACCTAGTACTATTAATTAAAGTATATTGTTTGTTTTGTGAATGTATTCACTTGTTGATATGCATACGGATTTTATAATTATTCATCACATTCAGAAAAAAAATATGTTATTGAAGGTAATATCATATAGTCGAATACGAATAGATTATAGTTTTTCTCATATGCCAATGAAACATGATTAAACTGATAAATGGTAAGAGTTTAAAAGCTAATATTCATCAATTAATAAATTGAAGGTTGATGATTGACATTGATTGACAAATATATTACTCCTTTCATCATAATTACAATGTCAAGTTTTGACCGAATATACATTTTAAAAATTGTACTACTTTTATAGTATTAATATTTCCAAAAGAGAATGAGAAAAAGTTATATCGGAAGTACGAAAAAGAAAATATGACATATTTACTAGTCTAACCGATGAAAATTACAAAATGGAAAGTAAATACTAGTCAATACAAAATTGAATTAAAAAATAGTAGTAGTAGTAATATTACTGAAATATCGATCATAGATTGTAACGATTATTTCGACTAGACAAATCGATAGACCTAGATTTTACCGATTATTTCAATTATTATAAATTGTACATATTTTGTTAATTTTCTTTTAAAGAGGTATACTAACATATTTTGTTGAATCAGAATTGCTTATGCAATAGGCAATGACAGAGGGCAGTTTCGTCCGAAATGTACAGCTCATAATCCAGCGTTAAGCTTCGAAGCAGTTGTACCAAATCGTCGGTTGTGTTGCAGTTAGTGACGCACTCATGCACCTGCTTTGAATCCAAGGCCGTGTTTGGAAACTTTTTTTTATCTTTGTCTTGCTTTATTTCATTTTTATTTCACTCTTATATAAATGTTTGATGTTGTCACATTGATTTAGTGTTGTAAATATCTAACCTTATATTAATTGGAAGAAGATATTCAACATTACAGTTTTCGTTTAAAATATTCTTAAAATTCGAAGGACACTATCGCTCGATATGTGATATGTTGCTAGATAAGTGAGAATGAGAATGTAACAACATTATATCGAATGTATGTGCTACCAAAAGTACTATTCTGTACGACAAAAAATAGACCATTCGTGTCATTTAAAAGAAACTAAAGGGTGACTTCTTTAATCTACCTTCAAGGTTAATTTCTTTTAAAATATTTAAAATTAATGTTTGAAAAATAGAAATGGTTGACCCCATATGTAAGAAACATGCAGATAAGTCGATTAAAAAGCTTTACTTTTGAGTTATTTTTTCATAATTATGCATGGAACACATCATGAAAATAACACTTTTGAATTCAAACGCTAATCTAAAAGGAATAATTTGTTTCGCATCTTTTACCTTTAATTATTATTTTTGGACAAATAAATTATTCACTTTTGTTAAAGAGGGGTTTCTGTGGGGTGTATAATCATGGAGAATGTGTTAAACTGTGCATATGATTTGCACTTTGCAGAATCATATAACTTTAAGGATATTATTAATCATTGAAAAAAGCTTTTGTTTTCAATGCACAATTAAATTGTTAATAGGAAATTAAAACATATCATCAGGCAAAAAGACTAAAACTAGGTTGTTCGTTATTGTTTAGCAGAGCATGCAACGTACATAAAATTTTATGAATAATTATTAGATAAATATTAAGCAAAAAATAATTTCTATGGATATATACAATTATATAGGTTACTTATGGTTGTTTGGATGAGAAAATTATTTATGCTAGATGAACTTATAAGGATATAATGTGATATACGGAGTATATATAATTATTGTTTGATTTTTGTTTTATTTTTTAGTTTTTTGAGGAATTATTATAGGCCCAATATGTTGTGGCCCGTGTCGCCACACTCTTTGAACCTGAGCCCAACTACCCCGATCCGCACCCAAATGGGCATCTTTCATTTCCTTGTACGAGTATCGAGGAGTCCTCAAGAATTGCGGGGAGATTGGGGTGAATCCGAGCCCAACTACTGTTAGGTTTGGTATACTGAAAAGCAAGTTTCGAGCAAGTTCGCGCGAATAGAATCTTGCTTGTATACGAAAAACTCTACAATCTATTTTTAACCCGATTCAGTATTATTCGAGCAGTATCGCACGAATAAGAGCGATATATTATTACATTGTGTTTGCTTGTGCATTTATAAGATGTTTTATAAATATTTAAATGTATAAGAAGCAAACAAAGTCTAATTCTTTTGCTTAGTAGACTAGTTGTGAGCGTCGTCCACCTTAAGGTAACACAGTCAGTTCTATGCAATGCTTTGCAAAAGAAAAAGAAGAATTTCACAACCCAGATAGGCTTAGACTACCTATCGTGAAAGGTTGCAATGTCAGTCCGATTATTTCTAAGCCTTTCAGAAATAAGATGACGTTGGTGTGGTATAGCACTCAATGGATCTAACAGCAAGACGTCTCTTTATGCTATCTACTGAAATACTAGGTCTTGATAAAATACTAGTATTTCTTAATCTACATACGTTAGCATTGGGCATACGGTATTGATTATGCACTACTTTGACTTATCAAATTGTGCGGGTTTTTCGCAACCCAATAATCCTGATATATTGGGTAGTGGTGATTAATATCTAGCGGTGCTAGGATTGCTATTATGTTGAATCGTGGGCGAGGTGAGTCTCGTTTGATAATGTCCTCAAGATGAGCTTGAACAAGATTTTATTATTTGGAAACTGACCAGATAGAATTTAATTATTCCATAAATAATAAATAAATGTTTATTGCTAAGTTCACTCTTGGAATTAATAAGATGTTAATTAATTAGGTCCATAGCAGACATTAATTAAATAATGTACATTTATATCTTAAGCGCTATAAACAAACAATAAACAAAACGGAAACCCGGATTACTTGTAATTTCGGATTTGGATGGACAGTGCAATATTATTTCTGTAGTGGCTGCTCGTAATATTCCAATATAAGCTTATATTAAATTGTTGGTTCAATTTAATTAGTAAAAAGCTAATTGGGTGATGCCATATCCAAAACCTTCCATAGATCCCATGACTATGCCAAATATAAACTTAATATAAATAGGAGAATAAATGAGACATAAAATATAATTATTTTTTTTTGTGAAATTTCGTCCCCCTCTCTAATTAGAAGAGGACGATTTTTCTTCAGCTCTCCTCCGTGAGAAAGTTCTGTCTTCTTTATTCGAGTCCTAGTATTTTGATAAGATCAGCCCACCCTCATATCGAGATACAGTTCGGGAACCAGTTAGAAGATCTGTGGTCTAGTATTGGAGATCATCACGTGAAGAAGGCGCGAACAATCGGCGATTCTTTGGAGAATCAAATCGCTAACTCTAAACCGTAGAAATCATGTTTTAGGATTTACTTTCTTTGAGCATGAATTATTTGCGTTCTAGCATGCAATTATCTGTTTAACATGTGAATTGATTAATCGCATAATCGGTCAAATAGATTCGTATCTGATTTATTTGTTTTGTACGAGTCTTCCGTTGTGCAAGGGGCACCAAACCCCAACAACTACATCGATCTCGATCTCACTCTTCCTCTCCATCTCTCTCTCTCTTCTATTTTTTCAACGGTTATTCTCTATCCCTTTTATTTCTGACAAAGGGTGAAGAATTGCAGGGAGATTTGTCACTTGGCGTCAAGGCAGAGCTCCGTAGAGTCGAAGGTGGAGTTGCGCCAGATCTCGGAGGTCCATGAATGGAGTTACCAACAGCTCTCGGCTGACGACGGTAGGGTCGGTCGACCCCACCTGAGGTCTGTCATTGCTTCTGCAGGATATAATCATATCCTTGCAGTTTTCTATACTAATTGTCATTGGTTTTTGAAAACCGGTAGCATAAAAAATCGTTACAATTGTCGTTGGTTTTTGAAGACCGGTAGTATAAAAAGGCGTTATAGTGAGATAAAATCATATAAATGATTATTTCGGAGATTTTTATTCAAATATATTTTTCTTAACAAATGTATCTATTTATTTAATACAATTTGACAAAATAAAATTTGTCCAAGAATGGTAAAATAATGTCATTTTCTTCGATCAACATCTTCCAAAATTTTTACATATATTTTGGATATTGAAAGACATGTGGGCTATCTTCATATGATATATATTTCATCATTTTATGTATACTAAATTACTAATGCCTTGTAATTACCTTTTTCCAAATTTATAATTTATTGGAAAATTATTGCTATTTTGATAATGAAAAGTGAGTGTTTCTATTGGGTTGAGCCTATAGGAAAATATATTTTGTCGTGTCACATTTGAAATGTCGTCTAAAGATTATGAAATATATATAAATATATTTCAGATTACCTTAGAATTTATCCGAATCGAAAATCTAAAAAAATTCGAACTGAATTTTAAATTTCAATTTAGTTCGGATCAAATTTTTAAATTTAAGATATTTTGCATGTCTCTAATTTTCTAGAGAGATATTTTCTGTCAGAGATAGTGTAGGATTTTGAATTTAGAATAATAAAAATGAAAATCCCTTCCCATCCCTGAGCTGAAACCACCCCCACCCTGGCCGCGGCGTGGGCCCGCAACAGGCGGCAAGCAGCGCACACCACAAACCATACCCGGCGCACCCCGTAATGGATGGCATCGCGACACCTTCCCCTTTTCTATTGCGGTCGTAAATACATCACACCTATATTAATTTAGGTTGCATCAACTTTTTCAGGTGAGAACCTTAATATTCACAATGTAGAAACCATAAATTTTGCTATTCAGCATCCCATAACTTATTTTTTCAATTTCTCATTGATTTATTATTTTTTGGCTTCATATATTTTATTTAAAATTGGATAGTTATGATTTTTTTAAAAAAAAATTAATGATTTACGTAATCAAATTTTATAGAACTACATAATAGAAAAAATTACAAATCACATAATTAAATAAATCATACTAGTAAAAATAAGTACAGCACATTTGTTTCTAATTAAATAGCAATAATTAACAAAATAGAGTATTATTAACAAAACAAAATACTCGTATGAAATAAATCAAACCTATAACCCAACAAACAAAACAAAGCCCATTACCCCTTCAACCATATTCTCCCAAATTTCGATACCTTCAATGAAGAACAAATACAAAACCGGCTGATATATATTTATAATTCCTATGTTTATACAATTATTATCTCACGCTTCACACTCTTCGTGCTCTCCGCCACCCCCTCTTTTTCTTCTCAATTTTTCAGATCCGCTCTCTTTGATCCCGTAAAACATGGCCTCCGTTACTGCTTCCAGTGTTAAGTTCTCACCTGCTTCTTCCTTAATCAAGCAAAATCAGGTTACTTTCTTATCGATTCTAGTGATTTTTTGTGATGTTTGTTTAGTGGAGCTGAATTGTTTCCAGTTTATAGATTTTCTGTGTTTTTGTTGATGTGCTGCATTTTGTTAACTTTGTTTATTGTTATCTGTGATATTCAGTAGAAAAATATGTGATTTTGCTGCGAAAAAAATTGATCTGCATCTAATTTGTTGAGTTATCGCAAAGGATATAGTGAGATCGTTTTTATTGTGGAAGATTGAATTTTATAATGAGTGGTTTCATATTGACCTTTTTAACTGTTAATTTGATCCATCGCTTTTTGTTCGCTTTCCAATCTATTGATTAACTGATATATCGATTGGATATAAATATTTTTAAGGGTTTTAATTTTCACTCCTCAGATCTACTTAGTATGCAAAATTGATTATTTGCATCAGCCTCCAATAAATTATTTGTAGGGTTTTGACCTAGATGTAAGATATCTAGGGCTTCCACTATTGGGGGTTTTAAACCCAAAAACCAAAATTCAATTTTTTTTTTATTATAGTGGGGATGCAATGTGGGGGGGTTTTAATAGGTTAACAATTTTTTCTGTCACGGTGGGGCCCCACTTTAGGAAGCCACCGACGCGCCACAGATGTTTTTTTAATTTTTTTGTTTTTTAATTTCTTTTTCTTTGGTTAATTAAAAGCAAATGTGTACTCCTTTCTAATTTAGTATACAACTTTGTTAATTATCACTAGTTTAAATAATTTTTAAAATATTTTATTAATTTAATTTTATCAAAATAGAATTATTAATACAAAAAATAAGATAAATAAACTATATGTATAAAAATATTTATACATATATGTGTGGATATGTTGAAAGGTAGAATTGTGATATGAAAGTCCCTGGTGGTTTATTATAGTAGGGGAAAGTTGAGGGTTTTTCAAAATTGGTTTTTTTGCTGCTTTTTTTACACTGCCATGGATGCCCGGTGTGTGTGTTTTGGATTTGATGCTCGTTAAACTTTCTAGAATGTTCTGCCACAACTTTTCACAGTTTGGATGGTTTTTTGCAAGAATTATGAACGGAATATCTTTCACAAAAGGATGTCGAGTTCAATAACTTATTTCAATTAGTATGCTTATTCATATACGGGCATTGGATCTTAATTTCCCTTAATTTTGTTGCATTTTCTGCAGTTTTCAAATCTGAAGAAGGCTTCAGTGTCATTCACTGGGAATGGCTTCCAATCTCACAGATTGCCTGTTCGTCGCTTCCGTATCGCGTGCGCAGTAAGTATTTTTATTGTCATTTATTGTTTCTAGACTTAAAGTATTTTTATTGTCATTTATTGTTTCTAGACTTATCCACTTTTCCTTGGTGTCTGTTTGTAGTCAGCTACCAATTGCTGAGACTTGGTCTCTTTGTTGTACATGCTGATGTTACGAATAATTCTGAATGTTTCTGTGGAGCAGGCCAAGCCAGAGACCGTAAACAAAGTAGTCGACATAGTGAGGAAACAGCTTGCTCTTCCCGATGACCGTGATGTCTGTGGAGAGTCGAAATTTTCTGTACTCGGTGCTGACTCTCTTGACACGGTAAAGTATTTTCTATTACAATTATGGGTCATATGAAATGTTTGTTGTTGCCTTATACGTCAGGGTTATTCAACATACCTATCCACCTCTTTGCATATGGATACCCTTTTTTCTGTTCCTGGAAAAAAGAACTCACTTTTAGCCATTGTGTGTGAGGTGCTTGTTGCTAGTTGTAGATGTAAAGAATTAGAGATATCTTTTACTTAAGTTGAGTTTCATTATTAAATAAGTTAAGTGAACTACATGTGATTAAACTCATGGTGGTAATGCAAAATACATGAATTGTAGCATCAATTGTTTTATCATTTAATTATTATGATGGGCATTCACTTTGTCACAATTGCAGTATTGTAATAATTTCAACAATCTATTTGTACTCTTTTCCTTGTAAGATATGGAGTATGATAGTAGTATTTTCCAATAATTGTTTGATTGTTTCACTGTGAGACTAAACGGCATCTTTCTCTGTGGCCAGGTTGAGATCGTCATGGGGCTTGAGGAAGAGTTTGGAATCTGCGTGGAGGAAGAGAGCGCCCAGAGCATCAGCACCGTTCAAGAAGCAGCTGATCTGATCGAGGAGCTCTTGGAGAAGAAGTGAATAAACCAATCGGGTTTCTAGGAGAAGTTCTGTAGCCAGAGATCATCATATATTTCAATCAATGTTTGTTGCTGCCATCTCATGACAAACCCTCACCTCGAGTTCTTGGTGTTGGTCTTTTTTGTTCATGTTTGAAGCATCTAGCTCATCTTTCTTGTTTGGATCCTATCAATTTATATTTGAAGTTGTCTTTCCTCTTCTCTGTTTTCATTCACATTGTCATTTGTGAAGGAATTGGCGTCTGAGTAAGTCATGTACAAGTCTAGAATTTTTCTTGAACCTATTAGTATTAATTGAGTTCCAAATAATTAGGATTATAGCATTTCCTTTTTCTATTGCCATGGTTAATTGTTATTGATTTGTTGTGCTGGCTTGGAGGAAAGTTTGTTTCATTTATAAAAAATAAAAAATAAAAAATATAGGCACTAATTTCATATGTTAAAGTTAATGATTTGCACAAGGTGATTTGGGGTCGGTCTCAAATTAATAATTGTGTATAACACATAACAGAAACTACTATATCAATAGTATCCCAATTTTTTTTCATTAATTTTGAGATAAACATTTTAAATTAAACATTAATAACCTATTAGCAGCGAGCACAACTTATTTTTGTAGCCAGATAATGGGGTTGTCTTCTCGCACGCTCAACAAATGTAGTAGTAAAATTTCAATGATCATCAAAATGATATGTACTACTACAATTTAAAAGGTTTGCCCTAAAATTGATAAGTTTAAAAAATTAATGTATAATTGTTAAATGTTGGGATATAATTTTAGAATAACGTTGATAAAATAGTAAATAATGGCACTCTAAAGTGGGAGATGTTAGGGTAATTACTTGTATCTTTTGAGTGTGGGAACCTCAAATTGTTCAACGGCGCAGTTAAATGTTATGATGAGGGGTAGGTCAAAAGAGGGAGATGTTATGCTAATTATTTGCATATACCTAAAACTAAATAATACTAGTACTATTATCACTTTCCGATTCCATATACTAATATAAGTAAGTAGCTAAAAAATGAATAAATAAATAGGTGAATACAAATAATATAAAAAGAAGACATGCACTGACCACATCACTGTTAATATCTACCAAACATGTGCCATTTGATCTATGTCTATGAATCAATAAAATCTCATCTCTTACTACTATGTACGAATCTATTATTGATCAACCATTTTCAAAGACAATTTACTATTTATTCCAAAGTCACGACAAATTCACTTACCTGGAAAATCGTAACACCCTTTTTTCTTCCTTTTATTAAAGAAACTTTTGAAAAACTAGCTTTCTGCAGAGAACACTTTACTAAACAATTTCAACTTTACTGTAAACTCCACATTAATCCAATTTCGTCATATTATAGCTCAATAAACCCAAAAATAAAATGAAATAAATAATAACATAACAAATTGATATATACTTTGAAGAATCAAATAGTACAACTTTTATGAGTAAAATTTAGCTAGAGAATATTCATCACAAAAAACAAGCACTTTATCATATCATTAACACCACTAAAAAAGCAAAAAATCCACTCCCAAACCCTTTGATCGGAATCTTGACGGCGGAGGATTCCGGGAGCGAGCCAAACGGCGCGAGGGCGGTGACCGGGCCGAGCATGTCCGGGTTCTGGCTCCGGGTGGAGGGTATGGTCGGCATGGAAGATCCCGGGGTGCGCGAGGAGCCTCCGGGAGATGGGAGGAGGGGCGCGATATCCGGCGACAGCGGCGTGTCGGGAGGGAGCGGCAGAACCGCCGGCGCGGCGGAGATGGTGTGGCTTGTTTGGTGAGAAGGGAATATTGAGAGTGTGAGGGATAGGAAAAGAGTAGTGATGAGGAAGTAGGGAAAAGCCATTGGTGGTAATGATTTAATGGGAGGGATTAGTTAGTGTTGGGAGTGATTGATGATATAATGAAATGGGAATGATTGAGAGGGATCAATGTGGGGTGAAGTGCCACAAAAGTTTTAGTTTGATAATTGGGTAGTGATGAGTGTGTAAGTGGATTGCATGTGGACATGTGAAGGATATGAGACAAAGGTTTGTTTGCCAGTCTTATGGGTGAGTTTGTTTATATATATAGTGCTAGTTTGTGAAATATATGCTTGGATTATTTGATTGTGGGTGGTTTTTTTAATCTAGGTATCAAAAACTTTACAAGTGGTTCAATTATTGCATGTGTGGTGGCTTTAATACATTAGAATATGTATATAGAAATGTCAAATAGATTGGGCTAACACAGTCCAAGTTTGGGTAGAAAAGGATTAATTAATACTCCACAAAACTATAAAATGACAATGAGATTCACTTGTCATTATATAATTATGTATTATCATTTGAATTACCAAAATGTATTAGTAGATGATAATTTTTCAGGTTTGGGCTGGGCCACTTGCTTAAAACTAGTGGTAATTGAGCTTGTTATTAAAACCAACGGCCCAAGCCTAAGAGCATCCATAAGTGTTTCCACGACTTATTGTGGTCGCGATCACACTGATATCATAATCATTGTGTTCACCGGTGACAAATCGATCTGAGGTGGATCCCGTCGCCGAACTAGGCAAAATTACATTGGCAGACGCTTGCCAATATTGGCTTCTCACGAGTTCATCCATATCCTATTGTGGATCGTAGTCAATGAAATCCATTGAAAAGGAATTTATAGGTTTTGGAATTGAAAAGAATATGTCAAAAAGTGGCTTCTGTCACGACATTGTGCGCCACAACGGGCGTCGTCGGCGTCCGCGCTGCATCGGCGGCGCTCTCCCTACCCCTCCCACTCGCGACGCACAACGCCTCACGGTGCAGCACCATTTCCCCCTTTGTGGGTTGTGGATGCTCTAAGTCCGCTTGAATCTCGACGTATTGTGTATTTTTATAAAAGTTCTATTTGTATTGTGATTATATGATTTGTACTATGAAAGTATGCGGATAAAAGCTTTTGCATTTGCAAACTTACTTTAATAAGTATAATAAACGAAAAATACTACTAGCATTTTCTACATGACTCATTTTTATTTCTATAGTGAAGTGAAATTTTTATGACAATTTGTTTGAATTTTATTTTTTGACAGTTTGTAATCCCGTAATTTTGACTTAATGAGGCCAAATTATCTTTTAATAACTTATCATAACTTTATACTATTATGTAGCTTTTGAAATTTGAAAATTTTAAAATTAAGTGCATTTGTTATAATTAGATGATCAGTTTTCATGTGTTTATTTATTATAAATATAGGATTACTTAAGAATAATAAATATATATGTGGATTTTTATTGTTAAATTTTTGCTCGATTAGCCTATTAAGCTGGGCTGAGATCCAAACATTAAATATTAAAGTGAGAAAATATGTAATTTATTAAATTCTCAACTCGACCACTCTATATTCAACTAGGTCAAAATTCAACTAGACTTTTATGTATTTGCCGAAAATAATTTATAGCCCGCTACATTAAATTTATGTCATTTATTGCCTTCAAATTAGAGGGATTCTGAAATTTATGTAGGTGAGAAAATATTAAGATAAATGGAAATTTATGGGCTTCACCTACCCTTCTCTTTTCTTATATAGTCTGCATTTTATCTAGAATCTTCCATTTCTCAGTATCCCTATCGCTCTCTCTTCCTCAGCTCTGTTGCTTCAATCAAGGGCGTTCTGAGGTAAAATTCATTCCATACAAAAACTACAAGAGAAAAAATTGATCGTGTTTGATTAGTCTTAATTGTTTATTCATTGTTCGGATTTTTTTAAAATTAAAATGTGTATTTTATTTGATTTGTTGATTACTTTCAGCTTATTATCCAAGCTATTTTTGATCTAGTCTGAATCTGACTTTGCTATTTCATTGTTTATCGTAGATTGATTTATTTTCAAGTACGTTCGTCTATGCGTGTGATTCATTCTGCCGTTAATGGAGTTTTGAATAGTGTTTGTGTGGTGGAATTGTTTGGATCTTTCATCTTATGGTTCGAGTATGGATTATACAGTATCTTGCTTAATCTGGATGGAAGTTGATTATTTTGTAAGCAAATTTTGTTCGAGTATCGAGAACTTTTCTTAGTTTTAATACTTGGAATTTATGCTAAGTGTCGGTAATGGATTTGTCGTCTTTTATAGCACGAGTTGATCTTTTTGAAGCATTCCATAGCATTTCGATGTCTGATAAACAATCTGATCTGAAACTTCAATAGTAATTGCAATGTTTTGTAATATGCTCTTTGTTTACCATTTCACTGAATGCTTGGTTTGTGATGTTACTTTATTTTGCACGAGATCGTTGATGTGTTTCTTTTTAAACCTTGTAGAACACATAAAAACATAACCATGGTGAAGGCTGTCGTAGTTCTTAACTGCAGCGAGGGTGTTAATGGCACCGTTAGCTTCACTCAGGAGGGAGATGGTATTTTATCATTTTCATGAAATCAGTTGCGATGTTGCTACATGGTTGGTTTAAGGATGCTTAGTTTTTTTCCATTTATCTATTGTTATTCATCAGGTCCAACAACTGTCACCGGAAACCTTTCTGGCCTTAAGCCTGGACTCCATGGCTTTCATGTGCATGCCCTTGGTGACACCACCAATGGTTGCATGTCGACTGGTAATTTTTACTAATATTTGTGATGCCTCTGCTGTAGATGTATTTGGCTGCATTGATTAATCTTATTTTCTTTTATCAATTAACAAATATTGTTTGATTAAAATTGGTCATGGTATCCTGATGTTAGGACCTCATTTCAATCCTGCTGGCAAAGAGCATGGTGCCCCTGAAGATGACGTTCGCCATGCTGGTGACCTTGGGAATATCACTGTTGGAGAAGATGGTATTCTCCCATGTTTTTTTAAAGCGTTGTATTCTATCTTTCTTAGGCATCCATATTTTTAATTCTTTATGCACTTAGCACTTTAGACCATCTCGCATAATCTTTGAATCTAATGGCAGTTATTTATATGAATTATAGAATTTTGCCTATTTTCTCTTTCTTGATTTTTGTCCATTATGCTTACGCTCTTTAAAGTTTATGATTTTTTGTGAGCTTGATATTTTGTGATCTCGAATCCACTCTGACTCCCGCTCCCTTATGATATCTTGTTTCAGGCACCGCAAGTTTCACCATTGTTGACAAGCAGGTGTTTTTCTTTGCCATGATATCTTATAAGTACCTAACATTATTTTCTTGCTCAAGTTTATTAAGGTTCATATTATCTCTTTGTCAGATCCCACTGAGTGGACCACATTCCATCATTGGAAGAGCAGTTGTTGTTCATGGTGACCCTGATGATCTTGGAAAGGGTATACATCTATGCCATTTTTTAATGCTTAGTAATTTGCTCATATGAAGTTGGCATGTCTTTTTTTTTTTTAAAGAAAAGAAAAACGCATCCATAATGCCAGCCAATCTTCTCATCCTCCTGGAGGGGATATTGACTTGAATAAAAAAAACCATTTGTTAAATCTAGACCTGTGTGGGACATTATTGTAAGCAACTAGTTATCCTACTACATACTAGTACTCCTATTATTTTGTAAGCTTTCTCATCAAGTATTTTTCTGTGGTTATTCCCACCTCCCCTTTCAGTCCAACTATATTCAATCTCCTACTTTTTTTTCAATATGTTCACATACTTTCTCCTTGTTATCTCAGGTGGACATGAATTGAGCAAGACCACTGGCAATGCTGGTGGTAGAATTGCTTGTGGTAAGAAATAAACTCTCATTCTTACACTAATGAAACATGGCGCGACAACAGTCAATTGTGATAGATAGATAGATGTAGATAGATAGATATCTCATGTTAGCCAGCTACTCTTCTCCATAGACAACCAATTGTTACAGAATGAGTAAATCCTTGAACTAGTCACAATTTGAGTAATTATTTAGTTCGTTCATACCATGACCCCAACAAACAGATACAGGCTCAATCTTAAAAAACTAACATTACATTTGCTGCAGTCTTTGTGTAAAAGACAATCTTACTTGCAAATCGGTGCTGACGAAGCATTAACTATCTACCAACTTTGTCTGGTTTGTTGCAGGTATTATTGGCATTCAGGGCTGAGCTGAGCAAACTTTTGTTCACTCCTCCATTCATGGCTGCCTGCATTGACTTGTGAGAAGTACCCTATATCGTTTCCCAAAGTTTGAATAAAAGTTTCTTGTTATGTTGGACTAAATTCCTATGTATTACAACTATGTTTTGTACAATTGTACTTCAATTTGAGAAAGAAATGATGTGGTGTTGAGTGGCTATAAAAATGGTACTCCTATATTTGTTGCATTTTTTAGATTAGTAAACATACCATCACTTTGGAGTTTGGATGATAATATACTCATTTTATATTAAAACTAAGGTCAAATTATTGCCCTTAAATTAGAATGATAAATCTGCTTAAATTACCCCGTATGGTAGGTAGTTCAGATTTGTTTAATGCAACAAGAGTAAATCAGAGGTTGTTTTATAAAATCTTTAATCTTTAATAAAATCTCAATTATATTTTTGCATGACGAAATTTGTATTAAAAAATAATTAAAAATAGAAATGGGATCATTTTAAATTTGCATGATTTAAATTTTCTCATTTTTTTACAGTTTTTCATCTTCAATATTCTATCCTTGTCTATACATAGCTCATTCATATCATATTCTTTTCACACAAAAAAATCTTCTTGCTCTCAATTTTCTATAAATATATATCACTACCTCCCCACAAAAAATAAATAAAGTTGTAAATGATATGAGTTATGTATACTTAATTGGTAAAGCAAGAGGGAGGAAAGAAAAATTTGGTGAAAGTAGTATTGTGGACCGTGGAGGTCTCCTTTTAGAATAATATGTATGGTTAGTATTGACTTAAAATTTTCTATTTTTAGAATTAGTCTAATTTTGGTGGATAATTCAAAATGGTAAAACTTGTCTATTTTTTTATGGAGGGAGTATTATCTTTGCACTATGTTCGGCACGATGGCTTCAGTCGTACATTGCCTCATTTTTGGTTAAATCGAATAACTTCAGTGGTACATTGCCTCATTTCGTGCGGGTGAGATTTTAATTCTGGAAATTTTGCATCATCCACAACAAATGAGCTAAAAGAGTAGGTAAGCCAGGCAATTGAGTGTCTAGAGCCTTTGTCCTAGTGGCAGAGAGCTTATACATTATTGCATGAGGTGTCAAGTTCGAGTCCTCTTGATATCAGTGGTAATTTGTAAATATTTTAGCTGAGGCAAGCGAGCAAATATTTTAAAGTACGCTGACAATAAAAAACCTTACAAATAGTATGTCTTAATTTGATAGAAATTTGTTTATAATTTACATATTCTAATTTATTTAAAATAGATACTCTAATAATTAAAAAAAAGAAATCAACAAAAATATGCGACTCACTAGATACTTAAGAAAATAAATGATAGACTGGATATTTATTGTTTCTTAAATAAGGAAAAAGTTTAAAAAGTGAAGTGGAACTGTGTTGGCAAGATGTGATTAATAAACACACATTTTATCTCTAAAATAAGGAAATAGTTAAAATGTGAAGTGGATCTATAGTTAAGACAAAATACGATTAACTGTGCATTGTAAACTTGAGATTAGTACTAATAATCTATGTAATTCACTATCAATACAAAGATATTCGATTTAACCACATCAAAAGCAATCTCAGTTAATCTATTCCCACGGCCTCACCCGAATTTTTCTCTCTTCTTTCTCTAGCTCGGTGAAATTCCCTCACTGTAGCGACTCTATACACGTGCATATGCAAAATGCTGTATATTTGATTTTATATATATGTGTGTGTATATTAATCACGATTCACGATCATCCTAAAAACTGAAAAATTCTCACGACTCGATTGCAGTAAAAAGAAATACTGAAGTTGAAATTGAGGCAAAATGAAAGGGTTTGATCTAATGAACGGCGTTCTGCCGGACGAATTGATAGTGGAAATATTCCGGCGCCTGGACGCGAAGCCGAGCCGCGACGCCTGCTCGCTGGTCTGCAAGCGGTGGCTCAGCCTTGAGCGCCTCAGCCGCGACACAATTCACATCGGCGCCTCCGCCTCCCCCGACAAACTCGTCGAGCTGCTCGGCCGCCTCTTCCCGAATATACAATACGTATTCGTCGACGAGCGCATCTCCGTCACGCTCCCTGTGCAATGCGTGAGTGGATCTCTCAATTTTTGCTTGCAATTCATCTTCCTTACAATTCAATTCATTTATGATTGGTGAGTTTGGTGGAGGATTTGCTTGGTTTGACTAACTCTTTTCGTGAATTTGGCTCTGGATTCGATTTTAATTTCTGTAATTTAGCTTATCATTAAAAAATAATTATTTGTTCAATGAAAAATTCGAAGTCCGCTTGTTAAGATATCTGATGTGGAAGATGGATACAAAAACTTTGCTTTGGTCTACAAAAGATTCCAAATCGATTCGTTAAGTTTTCTGGTTCAAAAGATGAATCAGACGTGTTCAGTGTGTAGCTAAGTAGCACTACTTGCAACGGATAAATCACATGGTAAATGATTTTGGTTTCTTACTGTTATAGTAGTAGTATTTGTTAGGGTAACTCTCAAATATAAAATTATTGGTGCACCGTAGCAGAGTAAGCTGATTTAACAAAAGTGTTCAAACTTTTGGTGAATGACATATACATACATGCGATAGGAGTATATTTTTGTTCACATTCCATGAGCTGTCTACTAATCGTCCATGGTTTCTTCCTGCAAGTAGGGAAAAAGACGTCGCCGTTCACTTACGAGGGGCAGGTGGGATGAAGGATCTGATCAAAATGCGTTTGGCGATGATGGCATGGGAGCTAGTTGTTTATCAAACTATGGGCTGGAGGCTGTTGGGGGAAGCTTTGTAAAGCTTGAAAAATTGAGCCTTATATGGTGCTCTAGCTTAACAGACGCAGGGTTAAAATCTTTTGCTGAAAAATGTCGATCACTTAAATCTCTCGATTTACAGGTGACTGCCTGAATTGATTTTATCTATCTGTTTTTTCAATTTTCCTTCTGATATTAGTCTGTCAGCTGTACCCTGGATTAGATCAGGAATTTAGCACTCTATACTGGTCGCTGTAATAAATATACGACTGTATCTGCTTCATCCAAAACCACCATGTAGTGAATATAGAAAGTGAATTATGATAAGGACCTCATTTGGTTAAGGGGCAAAGCAAGAATTTTCAGATACTACTCGAAATTGTATCTGCAAGAAGCATAAACACTTTTTGCATCTCACTTTCTTCCTCCAGGTTCAATGAAATGAGGATATGTGTTCCCCCTCCCCCCCCCCCCCCAAAAAAAAGAAAGAAAAAGAAAAGACATCATAAGTCTCAGTTCCTCCTTTATATAACCCATAATAGCTTGTGGTTGTATGGTTTTAGTACCTATTCAAGTTTTTTGTGTGTCCAATATTTGTTAAATTACATGTTGATTACTCTTTTCCCAAGGGCAATCACTCAGTTGTGTTTTGTCTGCTTCTTCAGGGCTGCTACATTGGAGATGAAGGTTTAGCTGCTATAGGAGAATGCTGCAGTTCTCTTCAGGATTTGAACTTACGATTTTGTGAAGGATTGACTGACAGAGGACTGGTTCAACTGGCCCTTGGTTGTGGGAAAACCTTGAAATCAATCGGGGTTGCTGCATGTGCTAATATCACTGATATCTCACTAGAGGCAGTGGGATCTCACTGTAGATCTCTTGAATCTCTATCACTGGACTCAGAGATCATCAATGACAAAGGCTTGCTTGCTGTGGCAAAAAGATGTTCCACACTGAAAGTTCTGAAACTGCAATGTCTAAATATTACTGATGAGGCTCTACAAGCTGTTGGAATATATTGTTCATCGTTGGTGGTATTGGCTCTATACAGCTTCCAGAAATTGACAGACAGGTGACCTTTTCCCCTCTGGGTTATTCCCAGTTCATCTGTGGAATTCTCTACCTTAGAAGTTTGAATCAATTAACTAAATACACTCAATTCTTATGTAATTTATGTTTTTTCAACAGTATACATAAGAGCTGAATGCAAATCCATCTTGTCATAGTCCAAGAACTTTGAAGTGAATTATTTATAAGTATGGAAAATATAGTTTCACTACAATTATCTATTAAAATATGATTGACAGCTTATACAATCTTAACACTCCTTTACTTTGTTGTGTCTAATGTGTTTTTGAAGAATGATGCTATCCAAGATTACGATTGGTGTTATCATATTTGAAAACCCTTACAATCTTAAGTTCGTTGTGAATACAATTTGTTTTTATATATTATTATTTGGTTCAGGCAGTAGATGGCTCAGGGAACAGCTTGGCCTAGTAAACTAAGTGTAAAGATTACTGAATTGTTATTCCTCTACGGCACATTAACAGGATTAGTCTTATTTTCCTACTCTTACTCTTATAAGAATGCTATTCATTATAAGCCATGTGTCGGTCTTATTCTACTTGAATTGGTTTTATGTGTTTGATATGTAATCTCGTGTAGCGTCCAAATAGGGTTCTTGGTCTATTTTGAATATCTTGTATGTATTCCATTTTTTTGCAGCAGCATTATTCTACTTCCCTATGCTAAAGACTCTGAGTTTCTTCCTTTTTTATGATTTCCTTCCGTTGTGGCTTGAAATAAAACTTAATTGATATGGATCATATCCTGGCCTACTTATAGTCTTTCGTATATGCTTCTGCAGGAGCCTGTTTGCCATTGGGAGGGGATGTAAGAAGTTGACGAATCTTACATTGAGTGACTGTTTCCTTCTGAGTAACATGGGTTTAGACTCTATAGCTGTCGGTTGCTCAGAGCTTATGCATATTGAAATTAATGGCTGCCACAATATTGGAACTGATGGATTCAAGTCTGTTGGAAAATTTTGTGCGTAAGTGTCCGGTCCCCTTTTTACAATTGCCTTCTACTTGCATTTGGACTTCTCCTTTTTCACTCTGACTTTGCTCTGATCTTTTCCTCTTTAGCTATAGGGACTGCATGAGTAAGAAATAACTATTTTTAACCTTGGCCTCTTGTTTGTTTCCTGTTTGGAACTTGCACTGATTTCCTATGTTTGTACCTATTGGTAAACTGATTTAATTTTTGTATGTTGGGTCATGCCTGCAGCCGACTTTCTGAGCTAGCTTTGCTGTACTGTCAGAGGATAGAAAGTGGTGCCCTAAGCGAAATTGGTAAAGGATGCAAATTCTTGCAAGCTCTTCACTTGGTAGATTGCTCAGGGATTGGGGATGATTCCATTTGTAGTATAGCCATGGGCTGTAGGAACTTAAAGAAACTCCATATTCGCCGATGTTATGAGGTAGGTACTCTTCCTTTTGTTGATATCACATTATGAAATTATTATACGTTCGTAATATTTACTCGAAAACTAATTTGTTTCTCTTGTGATCTGACCTGACAAGATGTTCTTTTAGTATGTAACATTGTGCTTCCGAGATTAAGTTACTGCCCTTCTTGAGGATTTAGTTAGGTCTAAGTCCATGGCACATATCTTCCTATTTGTTTGGCTGGTTTACTTAATTTGGCATCCATAATCTATCCTAGGAATTTCCAGGAAAGGTGGCTTAAAGGATTCCAATTTTTATTTAGGAGTTAATCATGTCCTATAAAACTATGTTGTCTAGTATAATTACGGTAGTTGAAATGCTTGCTTAAATTTATTTGGCATAGTGCACAGAATGCAAAAAACTTAAGGTATTGCATATGACAGTGATAAGTTCTGTTTTCCAAATGAAACTCCACATCTGTCAACACCCTCAGAATTTCATGGTTATTAACTCTCGCAAAAAATCTAGCAATATAATGAAAAACTGCATGCTGGTGCAGGAAAGAGTTTATCACTGTTTTGCTATCTTATGTTAAATCATATATTTAATCCTTTATTCTATTTTTATCCTAATTATATTTTGCGATTGCACCATTGACAGGTGGGAAATAAAGGAATAGTTGCCATTGGAGAAAACTGTAAATCTCTCACTGACCTCACTCTTCGATTCTGTGACAGGTTTGTGATCCCCCTCTCTCCCTTCTTATATGGGATGATTCAATACTTAGTGCCCTATGTTCTATATATACATACATTTATAATGCTGCCTTGGATTCCACAAGGAGTTCTAATTGAATAATGTTAGATTAGCTTTAGGAGCTGTGCTATCATTGGCTGTATATTTTTCGTAGTGTCGTGAAAGTTATATCACAAGAAAAATGACAGTTAAATACAAAATCTTTGTCTCAAAGGGTTCGGATGATAATGTTCTGTATGCCTGTTTACCACATCACTTGTTTATCCCCTTACTCTGGTTTTCTTTTCTTCCCCTTTTATTTTAAATGCAATGTGACAGGCTTGCTTTGATACAGTATAAATGCCGTCTACAGCTCTCTTGCTCTTGCGTCATGGCTCTGTTAAATTGAGCTCTTCTGCGGGAAAACTCCTATTCTGAAAATCATATACAACTTTCTAACCTTACAATTTGTTGTCATGTGTATAAGAGATCAATTTTATCATGCAACTAAAGCTGCCTATGTGATTTGGAATAGTTGCAGCTTTATGATTTCTGATTTAGCTCTTACATTCGATCTGGTTTTGCCACCTTTTTACGGTTGACATGATCTTAGATTTGCTATGTGCTCACCAGGATTGGGGATGAAGCACTGATTTCAATAGGTCAAGGCTGCTTCTTACATCAATTGAATGTAAGTGGTTGCCACCAAATTGGGGATGCTGGAATAATTGCTATTGCTAGAGGCAGCCCTGAACTCAATTCTCTGGATATAAGCGTTCTTCAGGTTTGGCTTCAAAGTCCGACTCAAATTTTCTCACTCTGTTTCAATTGGTTGTAATTGGTAATTTTCATCTCAAGCTCCACAGTTCCTAACAATCTGTTTCCCATCTGACAGAATCTGGGGGATAATGCGATGATGGAGTTGAGCGAAGGTTGTCCTTTACTGAAGAACATCGTGATATCACACTGCCGCCAGATCACAGACATGGGGGTTGGCTATCTTTCAAGAAGGTGCACGTTACTGGAGTCGTGCCACATGGTGTACTGCCCCAGGGTCACTGAAGCTGGAGTTGCGACCATGGTTGCAATGTGTACGAGAATGAAGAAGATACTGGTCGAGAAGTGGAAGGTTAGTCCTCGGACCAAAAGACGAGCTGGATCCATCATCAGTTACCTGTGTGTCGACCTTTAAATCCTCAGGTTCGAGTTTGAGAGTGAACTGCGTTCGTGCTGCTGATGACATAAAACAACTGTCTCTGCCGGTGACAAAAACAACTCTGTAAAATTCCTCTATTAGTTAATAAAGTCATAGCTTAACCCAACTATGATTAATTCCTACACCTGCAGTAAGTAAATTCTGTTTGTGTAATACTATGTGAATGATACATAAATGTAAAGGACTTATTTTTAAAAAATAATTTGTCATCAACTCATACTCCGTATTTAGAAGAGGTGAGAAACAAAGAAAGTCAACATTCTTTATGTATTTCTAGTTGAGATAGCCAAAATTGTCTTCTTCCTTTTCGCATGCGCGCACTTTTAGATATTTGCAATTACATCTCAATTGCATGATTATATTACTACATAGTAAATAATAGTATGAAGCTGCGTTTATGCATTCCATCCATCCTCTATACATATACACCAACACTTGCTTTGAAACAGAGATGCGTGTATATTATACAGGTTTCACATCATTCCTCCAAGGCGACCCGAGACGACCTGTAGAGGTCGTACGGGGCCCACAAGTAGTCGACCGAGCAGGGTCTCCGTGAGTCCAGCCTCAGCCATGCCGCTCCAATGCAGCAAACTGATTGGCCCCGGGTGAAGCCCCCTAACCCATGTTGGTTCCACCTATGCTCCACTCCCTTTATATTCCCCGCAAACACGAGCAGGATTGGCGGCAGAGAACCCAAGTGATATATCCTCTTGTGCTTCTGCACCTCCATCCATTCCTCCACCTTCCTCCTGTACCCTCCCCTCCGCCACCGCTCCACGTCCACCACCATCACCCCCGTGTTGAAGTAGCACGCCCTCTTCCCTTCGAACACCCCCGCCAGCATCCTGTCCGACCAGAACGCCTCCGTGAAGTAGCTCGTGAAGTTGGCGTGGCAGTACTCCGGCGCCGCCAGCACCTTCCCCTCCAAATCCACCCCCCACAGCTTCGAGATGTCGTCCACGACGATGATGTCGGAGTCCAGGTATATCACGCGCTTGACGCTCGCAGGCAGGATGTCTGCCATGTATATCCTGGCATAGTTCAGGGGCTGGTCGAGCGCGTGGCGAACGGATTTCGATATCTTTCCACTCACCCTACCGGGATCGAAGCGGTACATCTTGAACGCGTGGAAAGGGAAGGTGGAGTTGATGAGGGAGGAGATTTCGACGTTGAGGTGGACGGAGAGGAAGTGGAACGTGACATTCTCCGGGCATGTCGAGTGCTGGAGGACCGACAGCACCGCGGCCATGGTGCCGCGTATGTAGTTCGTGTCGAGGGGCATCATGACGTGCACGACGTGCGAGCTGCATGCGGCGCCGTTGCAGAAGGCAGGGGCCTCCCGGAACGAGGGGACGGCCGCAGCGGCGGCGTAGGGGAGGAGGATGGTGGACAGGAGGCCGAGGAGGGGGAGAAGAGACAGGGCCATCCTGTCTCTGATTTAGTTAGTTACAACTGTTTCGTTTAACTCTTTTCTATTTTTAGTTTTTTTTTTATTTGTGGGGAAAGAGTTTCATGAAACCATTAGAGGATGGAAAAAATGGAGGTTTGGAGAGAAATATTTTATGGTATCAAGAGAAGGAGGGGAGAGAGAGTGATGTGAGGATCTGTGGGAGAGGAAGAAAATTCGGACATTAGGTTTGACTTATCAAGATTGGTTGAAATTGAGTTGAAAGATATCCTATATGTTACTATCAAAGTAGAAAGACTTGTTTGAAAGAATCAGTGAATCACCCTTTTCCCTTTTGTATTTCTACGCAGCCATATTTGGATGTAGTCCAAAAGTTGGGCAGTTTTAAGTTTGCCTAACCAAAAATTATTTTTTATGATTCGAAAACTATTAATTAAGTCTAAACTATTCTATGTCCGATTGTCATGACTCAATATCATATGTGATGATCTATTTAGGATTAAGTTGTGAGATTATTTTAGTTGGAGGGGATGACTATTACTTATTATCATAAGATAATCAATTTAGGATTAAGTTGTAAGATTCAACCATATAAACCAAACATTACATATTTAATCATAAGATATAATCTTTCACAATGAACATGCCCTTTATATTTTCGTTTTTGTGTTGAAATAAGGTTTAATTTCTTGGAGTATCACAATAACTTAGTTCTATTTTATGCTAGTGTAGCTTGTTTGCTTTCGAACATGGTAGTATTAAACCCAAGTATCTAGTTGTGACCATCATCAACCCAATCAGATTTGAATTGATTCCTAATTAATAAAAGGGTTAATTGCAAATTAAATCTCACTAATATTTAAACGTTTGAAAGACTCATAATTTTATTAAATAAAAAATTTGTGTGTTTATATTTGTTCTTCAATTTATAACTATCCTTATACAAATATCTAATTATAGATTATCATTGATGATACTGCATGTGCTTAATAAGTTTGTACTTTTCAAATATATACCCAACTTAAAATTTTAGGATATCATTTTCAATTTTGACAAAACAAAGTGTAGTTTAAAAATCTACTCGTGTAAACAATGTCCTAAAAGAGAACTAATGGACTTAGCTAAGATTGGGCTTTCTCCAAAGAGCAAGAAGATTTACAAGCCCATGAAAGGGATAATGGGCTTCAACTTAAAATACTACTGTATGTAGGAGTAGTATTTACTTAAGGTTAAGATACTGAGGTCTTTGCGTAGAAGATTAGGTGACTTGTACCAGTTAATGTATATGTGCATCATCCAACATATAAATTAAAGCACATTAGTAAAATTTAATGATTGATCCCATTTTGTGATTCATGCATGCAAAATTTTTGTTTAAACCTCTAAAAACTTTGATTATAAATTTGTCCCATAGATTAGCTTATTATATATATTGAATAAGAGCATCCACAGCGGCGAGCAGGACGGCGTCCGTCCGTCCGTGCCAGCGGCACGAAGACGCTGTCCGCCGTTGCGCTCGCGCCGCTGGCACGGCGCTACTCGATGCATCAAGCATGTCCGTGCCAGCAAGCAGGCGATGTGCCAGCGTGTGATTGGCCAACGGCATAGCCGTTGGCAATTTATTTTTTTTAAAAAAAAATCGGATTTTAATTAAAAAAATCCGATTAAAAAAAATATTCCCACTTTCCAAAAAATTATATCCATTTTCTGCGCACTTTTAATTTATTTTTCAATTTTTCCCCCAAAAATACACATTTTCATCTACAAATACCCCAACTTCCACACCAAAAATTCACACCACACTACACAATTATCATCCAAATTCTCTCATTTCCATTCTCAATTCTCATCCAATCTTTAATTCACTCTTACTCTTACAACAAAACAATGTCCGGCCACGACGATCAGCCCCCGGGCTCCCACGGTTGGAACCCCGATTGGTTCGGTTCGCAACCGTTTCCTAGTCCGGAAATGGAATATTCGGCCCCTCCTCAAACCCAAGGTTCGGAAGTTCCAGGTGGCTACCGGCCTTACCCGATCGACGACCAAGATGCCCCTGAAGGGCAATACGGGTGGACACCCGAGCCTAGAGCGAGGTCGAGCGGCCCCTCCCAAACTCGGACTCCTCCTACTCGCGGTGTCCGCACCCCGTACACTCCGACGGAGATGGAGCAATTATTCAAACCGTTCTTGTCAATCTCCGAAGATCCGGAGATTGGCATGAACCAATCCGGCGATCATTATTGGTGGCGCATCTGTCGCCGGTACAATGAAAACCGGCCGGCTGGAACAATCGAGCGCAACGAGAGTATGGTGCGCAAAGCCATATACAGAGCCAACGAAGAAATCCAAAAGTTCCAGGGGTATTACCTCCAGGAAGAGCGGTCGGCGGGGAGCGGCCGGAGCGAGGTCGACGTCATCAGTTCCGCCTTGTCGACCTACCAATCCATGAACTACAAGCCGTTCAAGTACCTCAACATTTGGCAGGAGACGCGGTCGCATCCGAAGTATAGGGGAGACGTAACATCCTCCTCTAGCGGCTCCTCCAAACGGTCAAGGTCGGTATCCCTATCCGACGCCGGCTCCGAAGACGTGGCTAGCCAACTTGCCGGAGCTAACTTGGGTAACCCCGACGCCGGCCCGAGCGGTTCCCAACGTCGACCGCAAGGAAGGAAGAAGGCGGCGCCAACCGCCGTCGCGCCGCGACTCCATCCACCCCCGATCTCAAACCCGCTCCCTCTCCCTATGTGCCACCTCAACCCCCCACCAACTCATTGTGGGGGGGGGGGGGTTTGGCCCAACTCAATTTGGCCGATAGGTCAAATATCACCCCCGAGCAACTTCGATAGCATGTGGCGATGATACGGGGTCTCCAAAGAACGTTGGGGATATTGCCGGATGATGATTAGTCTTCACCGGGGGCATTTTTACGCTTAAATTGTGTAATTTTATTTTTTAGTAGTTTAATTATGTAATTTTCATTTTTTAGGATTTTAATTATGTAATTTTTTATTTTTTAGGATTTTAATTATGTAATTTTTATTTTTAGGAATTTACTTATGTAATTTTTAATTTTATTGTAATTTGTAATATTATTCCGGGTATTTTTAAAGAAATTTTAATTTTGTGGAAATGTTTTTATTTAAATTGAATAATAGAATGGTGGGCATCTTGTGCTCGTCCTTGCGGAAGAGCACGGATGTTGATGTTGTGTTCTTGCCTAAGAGCAGGCAGAAAAAGTGGGGCCGGATCCACATCCATGCTCGCTGGCAAGAGCAATGGATGCTCTCATATTCTATTTTACACAAGTATCTTCACGCATGTCTGGTTAACCTTTTCGGACTGTATAGGATAGCATTTTTCTAATCAATTTATACATAAATGTTACTTCATATAGTATTTTGACAAAATTATTTTTGGAAATGTGATTGTGAGTTATGTATTTATATTTCATCTTTTTTCATATTTCATTTAAATTACAACTACAATGACATGTCTAGACAGGTAGTGATGCATTTGATTTGAGTGCAGAGTGCAGACCATATACAGTTACACAAAAGAGCATATATAGAAAACTTGTGTGACAAATGTAAACTAGAAAATATTAAAAATTCAAATTGGTATCCTTGGACCATCTCATATGGGGCCACCATCAAATAACTCTTGAATATATGCCACATTGCCATGCTAAAGAAGAGAGGTGAAATTAAGCCCCACATAATACACATAAAATATGATAGTATAGTAGAAAAAATGATGTGGTTGGGGTGAATAGATAAAGAAAGAGGAGTTGAAATAGTTAGGGCAATAAAAAGAGGGAACATGATGACCTCCATGCATACATATCTCCTCTCTCTCTACTCAAATGTGCTGGAGTATTGGCCAATGCCATTTATGTATCTCTTGGAACTTGGGACTCTTCATCTTACAAATCCATTATTATTCCATACATTCATAATTTCTAGCTCTCATATTTGGGAAGTGATGATTTTATTTATGAGGTCAATGTTTTTTTTTGTTTTGCACCCCAAAGATTACCATGAATAATGACAGCATGTTTATGTCAACGATGATTTGGGGACTTCAATAACATCTTGCCATTTCTATGTCATACTAAAAAGGAAATCGACTTTTTTGGGTTTGGACGAAAGTTTCCCAGTGAGTAGGAAGTTTTGAACTCATGACCTCAAAGTCATCTTAGCTCCGCACTGACAACTGCATCACAACATGTTGATAAAGGAAATCGATTTTTGTTACCTACATTGTACTACTTAAAATCTATTAATTTTTTCCTGCGGAAATTACATTTGAGTTTTTACTTGATGGCATCAAAAAGCACTACTTTAGAGACCAATAGCAATATTCCTAGTGTTAAATTGATTTAAAAAAACTCAAAAGAGTATTGAAGCATTGGCTTTATAATTGAGATTAATGTTGACATCCAACAAAGCCAAGTTGGGAAAGAAATGATGGTTTGCGTGGAGCAATCAACATAGATTCTTGCTCAAAATCACTTATAATTCTATCAAATACTAATAAAATAAAATTAAAGAAAGTTAAAAAAAAGGCACGAGAGAATGATGGGGCGTGTAAGGATTTTTCATTCGCGTAGTATTTTTGAAGGGCTCGAGGAATTGTGATGAGGACTGCAATCTCTAATAATAATACGAATATATTGGCTGTCAAATTTTGTAATTAAAATAGTTCTAACGGATAATCCAACTAGCATAAGTAATTATTTTGGTACCAATGAATTATTAATAGTACCCAAAGATTTAATTAATTAAATATGTGTAATTCACTAATGATTTGAGGTCACATGTTCTACAAATTCAAAGGTATGCTTAAGATCTCTTCGATATTTATTGATTTGCATATCTCATTAATTCGCAAACAATATTTATGCAACGAATTTTAAGTGTGAGTTAAGATCTGTCATTATAAGCAAAATTAGCCTTTTTAAATGTATATTATTCTATTCCTTCCGTCCTATACAAATAGTATAATAAGCAAAATTATGAAAAATTGTTGAAGATATATACTCCCTCCGTTCTGTTTAAATAAAGGTGTTTCATTTTTTGCATTGATTTTAGAAAAATAGTAAATATTAAAATGAAAGATAAAGTAAAATAAGAGAAAAAATAATGTACATAATGGTCTTAAAAATACGAAGCTTAATGTACATTAATTTCGATAGTATCTGTGCCCACATCACAATGAAAATTCCCCTAAACTCACAAGTATATGCAATGATTGGGTGGATAAGAATCACCAACAATTAATTGACTGCTGCCTAATTAATGGGAAAAGTTATCTCTATATCATTGCAGCAAGATCTGTCCATCCGTTGTCAACTGCGCTACGCTTCTGCGGGCAGTTATCTCTATTCTCTATATCAATATATATGGACTATGGTGGTGGAAACGTATCAATTCAAGTTGAAATGTTGAATGGTACTTTAATTATTTATATCAATTTATTTGTGAATTGAGTTTGAATGATATTTGGTAAATAAAAGTAGAGGTGGTATAATATATCTTTAATATTCAAAATATTAAAAGAATTATTTTATAATTTGTTTACAACAATGACTTTTGTACAATAATATAGTAAGAATAATTTATTTTTAGTGGCTTAAGCTTGTGTCGCTCCATCACTTAATATGACATATTGCACACGTCAAAATTGGTTCGATATATAAAGGCCAAAATAAATTAATCCTAATTTAATATGCTATTAGTACTACTACTATTTGTTTAATTTGCATTATCATTACCATCGCAAGCATGTGCATGGTATTTAAAGTGGTAAATTAGTGGCTCGGAGATTAGAGATTAATGATCTACTTAGTCTTTTCAGTAATAATTTTTAGATTAATGATAGTAAATATTGACTTAGTTAGTAATTAGTGGCCAAACAATTAAACTCAAAGAAAATTAATAAAGTTGTGGGCACCTCTATTGCAATATTTTTGTGCGCATGATACAGTAGCACTCATACTCTCGTAGTGCTCAAAACTCCACACAAAATTAACTCTATAGCTAATTTCTCAGCACTTTTTACCAAATATAATCCTTTTCCATATACACACATGTAAATACATATGAGTAGCACTATTTAGTCATATAATGGCCAACAATAAAACATTAATTTGTCTAGTATTCAAAGATAATTTTCTCTCTGGTATTTAACACGGCTTTATAATTTTATTGATCAATAATTAAAAATATATTTTGATTATAAATGATCATATTATGACCAAATAGGTTTTTCTTTCTTATATATGTGCGCATGCAAGCATGTATGGCGGCTAAAGTGAATTGTATCTTGTAAGTTGTAACCTTTTGAAATTATGGATTAATTAATAATGTGTTTTTGGGTGGGGACTTTATGTTTGTAAAATTAGTGGTATATGTAGATTGATGTCATTGGGTGATAGGACACATATACTAGATTGTGTCTAGTTACATGGGACTTTGTCGGGGGCACATATAAGTTGTAGTAATAGTATAATTGGAATTCTTTTTATGTCCCAATAATTTTTTTTTATTTATATAACTAATATACATCATCAAACGAAAACTTTATTTTGTGTAGTATGTACAAAATTTAGCGTATTTGAATTTATATACATACACAATAATACAAATTAAAATTAGTTTAATAATAGTAGATCATATCATGCTCAGTAGAGTGTGATGGATAATAAAAAAATAATCAATATTTATGTACTATATGGACAAGTTCCTAATAGTTAATTAAAAATTAATTTGGACGATTGAGTTTTATATGAATAATAATTCATTGTCATAAAAAGAAACATTAAATTGTACTCTATGTATAATAAACAACCAATTTCATAAAATAAATGTTATTTTACACATAAGCCAATGATAAATTATTGATCAATGACAACAATTCTAGTTCTAACCACATCCCATTGTATCTAGATATATGCATGTAGAGGTTCAAATATACACGAGACGAGTAAGATTTAGAACCAAACCTGAATAGTAAACCATAATTTTGTGAAATTAAAGTTAAACAATAATTTTAAAATATAAACTAAAACCATAATTTAATTTACAATTTAAACCAAATCGTTCCCACTACTATATGGAGTAGTATATATCAAGATATATCATCCAACATATTGTTACACATATAAATGTGAAATCAGATTAACTTTTATGTTTTGAGGAGTACTACTATTATACATTATTTATATATATGTCGTGGTGTAAGATTTGAATTTGACCTTTTGATGTAAAAAGTTTAGATTTTGTTTTACTTTTGAAGTAGTAAGATTTGGCCCAAAAACTGTATCCTTTTAATTTCTAAAGCTAAAAAAGTGGTTGACCAATTACCTATAAAAAAAAAGCACACACACATACGGATCCGTGCGGGTGTGTGTAGGTATGTGGAGTTTGGTGGATCGCGTGGTTTTAATGGTTACCCACCATAAGATTGTGCATGACGCATACATAATGAATATGAATATCATTTCTCTTCTTCCTCAAACACACAAAATTTATTCATTGATTATATATCAACTATTCAATTATTTTATTTTATTTTTTCCTTTTTTAAATTTTCTTATACACTTCTCTTACAGTCCTCTAATCTAATTATAATTATATCGCGTTAGCATTTTGATAACTTGAAGAATATCTACATCTTAAATGTGATCATATCATGTGGAATGCTCTACATAATTTTTTGAACATTTTGAAGATGTCATATTACATATTTTTCCAAGTAAAATAGTTCTTCTTAATTCAAGTGTTAGGGCTTCTTGCATCTCCATCCTTCACATTTAATCTCCCTCATGGTAGGATATACCATCATATAAATTTGAGAACCGATGGACTAGTTTTTTTAATTTCCTATCAAATGCAACAAATAGTGATTTTGTAAAAAAATACTACTTCTCTTGCTATTTGATCGGAAGATGGGTGCTATCGTACAATGATATTTAAAAATTCCTCGATTTTGGCAATAATATAATCTCTTTATTCTCGAATAAGTATTTTAGTTGGAGAGGATACGACTTACCAGTATCCTAATAGTTGCATGTTTATCCATATAAAATGAATAAATGATCGTATATATGTAAAAATTCCATCAAGAGATGCATCAAATGCGTACCATTTATTATAAACTCTGTCGAGTCGATGAAGTTTTTCTTTCGATTTATATGATTAAGGTAAGTCTTTGATTGTTAGGACCACACTTAGAACTAATAGTAACTTAAAAGCTAAGGGGTAAACCTTTTGGTGGATACATACACACTCTAGATTATTGGTCTTCAATTCATTATCTTTCTTGAATATGAAAAAAGACTTAAGATACTCAATACTTTAATTGTATGCTATCAATGGGCAAGTATATACATGTCTTCAAGTTGTTGGGTAGACAAACACTTACTATTCACAAGTTGACAGTTCATTTATTTAATCATAATAATTACTTTTAAAAGTTTAAAATTTTGGAGAATTGAGTTCAAATCATCACTGTCAACATGTACTAATCATAATAAGATATATGCTGTTAACTAAGTAGTAATTATCAATAAATATTTCTTTGCAGTGATCTAATACATAATCAAGCCTGCTTATATACTGTGCCAATACCCAGCCATGGAGCAATTACGGCCCAAATATCCAAACGTGACTGACTATTGAAGTCCAAGTGGAAATATCGCGAAATTATAGTGCTTGTATATAGTAATTAGTCATATATAATAGAAAAATAAATTTATTTTTGAATGTTGTGTGTCGGAAAACTAAAGTAAGATATTAGTAGTAGTACCTTTTATCTTGTTGAGTATTGAAAGGAATTTAATATCTTTTCAAATGATTCACTTACATACAAAATTTTTAAAAAAATCATCTTGTTTCTTTGCAATCCGTCGACATACACAATGTACATTAATATTGTCTAACCATTTAAATTGCCCAATAAATGATGACAACTGATGCTATATATAAATACTAAAAAAGTTGAGTATTCCCAATTTTGAGAAATCTTTAAGCAAGATCTAAATATTGTGTGTGTGTGTGTGTGTGTGTTTATAGTGATGGAGGGAAGTGGGCACTTGAGAGCATCCCATACAAGGAAATAGGCCTGCCTCTGCTTAGGAACTCTCATAATTATTATCATGCATTTGAACCATCTATCTATATTATTATGTCCCTTTTTCTCTCTAACCTCTAAATATTAATACTATATTATTTTGCCCCTATTTTATCATCTACATTCCTTCACTTACCAATATATTAGTACAATTCAAACAGGCTAGAATATTTAGAAATAAAATGAATATAGTATTTATTAAATTAAATCAAAAGTAGCTGGCTATATATCTAGGTAATTTGCATGGGATTTTCTCATTTCTAGTTCAAATTTGGAATGATAACTCGTTAGAACAAGAAAATTGTGGTGCTCTCTGCCCAGTAGTGGTGCACCTTTTGAGCAGCAAGAAATGATGCCAAAACATGAATATTTTTTGGCACTTTCCCGACCATTTCATTAATCCATATCTCTTCCTGTCATAACTAATTAAATACATTGCACTAATTCAAATTGTACTAACTCTCCATCTCTAGTTAGACCACACCCACCACCTCTTCCCCTATTCTTTAACATTGATAGTAGTATAGTACAATGTATTATCTCTATAAAATAGTAGTGATACATAAAATAGGGTAGGCGTGGGCATGAAATTAGATTCATGTTATTGTCTTCCAAAGATATCACAAACCCTCCAAAATAACCATCATCTTGCACTCATTTTGCCTCACAATCATTCTTTTTTTTTTACCTCATCCGCATGATCCCCCCTCTCTCTCTCTATGTGTATATATATACTTACTCTCCTGTACAAATCTATCACACCTCAATTTCACACACTACTCACACAACTCTTCTTCCAAGTTCAAACCATCATCGAAGGAAAAATTTATTCGACCGAATGGCGGTCTCCGGGTTCGAAGGCTTCGAGAAGAGAGTCGAGCTCCGGTTCTCCGGCGATGATCCAACCGCCGGAGAAAAGGGGCTCCGGCGGATTGACTTCTCTAAAATAGAGAAAGTATTGCATGCGGTGCAGTGCACCGTGGTCTCGGCGGTGGGCAACACGCGCTTCGACGCGTACGTGTTGTCTGAGTCGAGCCTCTTCGTGTACCCCACCAAGATCATCATCAAGACATGTGGGACCACCCAGCTCCTCAAATCCATCCGTCCGTTGGCGGACCACGCCGCTACCGTGGGCCTCACCTTGTGCGGGTGCAGGTACACCCGCGGCAGCTTCATCTTCCCCCACGCGCAGCCTCACCCGCACACCTCCTTCAATGAAGAGATTCTCTTCCTCGAACAGAATCTCCCCAAGAATCTCTCTATCAAAAAGGCGGCGGTCCTCAAATCCAAATCCAAATCTTCCCACAAATGGCACGTGTTCACCGCGTGCGACTCCGCTGCGGTGGACGCGCGCGCAGGGGATTACGCCTCCGGTTTATTCACGGTCGAGATTTGCATGACCGAGCTGGACCGGGTTCTGGCCAGGAACTTTTTCCGCCGGTTCAAGGATGGGAAAACCGGCGACTCGGCCGGTTCGGAGATGACCGATGTGACCGGTTTAAGGAGCGTGAACCGGCACGCGCTCGTCTGCGACTACGCCTTCGACCCCTGCGGCTACTCGATGAACGGGGTCGACGGGCCCCGCTACTCCACGGTCCACGTGACGCCCGAGGACGGGTTCAGCTACGCCAGCTTTGAGTCGGTCTACGTGGACCGGGATGAGTTTATCGAGGCGCTGCAGAAGGTGGTCAAGGTCTTCCGCCCGGCCGCGCTATCCGTCTCGACCACGTGCGCCGCGGCCGGGCGGGAGGTCTGGAGGGGCGTGGCGAAGGCCCTCGAGCCGCTGGGGCTGAGGGTCCGGAGCCGCGCGGCCGACGAGTTCCCGGACGCTGGGACCGTCGTTTTCCAGACGTTCGCGGCTCGTCGGAAGTAGGTGGAATTCTTTTTTGTTTTTATTTTTTTTACTCTTTTTTTTTGTTAGGGGGATATGAATATTGATAATGCATGCTAATTGATGTCATTGCATGGGTGATGAGATCTCAAATGTGGGGTTGACTTTGTCTAGAAGAGAAAAAAAAAATAGTGATATAATGAAGGATGATGTGGGAATGTGGTTGTAGATGGTATTGGGTTCATCATAATATTGCACCCCACTTGAATATGGCACGCCTAGAACAATTTTTGAGATATCATGAAGTACTCATATTTATCAGAGTTAGTGGGGTTGGTTGGGGGATCTATGGAAAGTGCTCTAAATATATGTAATTTTTTCCATGTTTATATGAACTTTCTATACCATCTCTTTCTCAAATGTTTTTCAGTTTTCTCTCCTTCCCAATTTCATTTAGTGCTATAAAATAGACAAACCTCCTTAAGGAAACATGTACGAGTAATTGATATCCAAAATATTAGCTTTTCGATTTGAGAAATATAGTTTATTTACTCGAGGTTGTTAATAAAGGTTGCACCTTTGGCCTTTGGGTCTGACTAAAATACTACCAGAAGATTTGATTATGTTGTTTTATCGAGTTTTGGGACCTATTCTGAATAAATGTGTTTTAGATATACGGAGTATTGAATAGACACATTAAATTAAACTAAGTATACTTCTAAGTCCAAAAAATGAAAGACAATAAGTGTCATTTAAATTATGAAGTTTAGTAAAATTTTGATCAGTTTCATAACGTTTAAAAACAAAATACTAAAAATCATAAAATTTGATTTTTTTTTTTCAAAATAATCTCATTTGTGTGCAAAACGTCTTTGATGATGCTCAAAACGACATTATTCGATTAATTTTTTTTAAAAAAAGAAATACTCATTTTTTTTATTAAATGGAATCCTAACTAACTACAAAAAGGTCAGCGAGCATGCTCTAAACAGTGAATCAAAATCTTTAGTATGTCAGTTTCAAAAATAAAATATTGATCAAAATGGGCTCCCCATGCCACTTGTTTAATTAACCTTCAACCCTATATGTTTTGTGTTTTTGAAAAAAAATTCAGTTTGCATGCATGCATGCTTTGGAGGACCAAGTGTGCTGAAACATGTAATTATAAAAATGTAATGTCAATGTCTCCAAGAGAATGTAATAATGAACTTAAAATCATGTACATGCCAGTCGAATATATTAGGTATTCTAATGTAGGTATGAATACAAATTATTACTATTATTTTTAATAATTTTATACTCCATATGCATTCTAATGTAGGTTATATGCATGTAAATTATTGGGTGACATGTATTTAATTTGGTGAAGCATGTCAAGTATTTTATGTTCTGCATTAATATGATTGACAAGTATTGCGGACGGACAGAAAAGAAAATTAGTGACAAACAATAACGAAAGAAGGGAGTATATATTTGTTCTCTTGAATAGTATAAGTGGCTGTGAGAAATTAGTTAATAAAAAAGAGTTAGATTTGTATTTATTTAATGTTTTTATTGTGTTCTGTTCTTCAAAATTAAATTGTTTTGAAATTGTCTGTTTGTTGGGAGAGGATTCCGAGATTAGCTTAATTTTGTCTGGGGAAAAGGATATTAATTACACATATGTTAATTCGAGATAATCTGAGATTAAGTCTGTCAAATAGGAAGGACAATACTCACGCATTAATACTAATCATGCGTAACATAGTATTCAGATTAAATATGCACAGATCTTATCTATTTAACCGAATAAATGAATAAAACTCGTTTCTATCTAATTTATCAAATCGAACACCAACAGCTTACAGAATAAATCTCTTCGATTTGGTTTGACTCTTGAGTATATAAAAATTGAATTACAAATTTACAATACTGTTTAGCTATAGTATACTCCGTACACGTAATTTCTTTGTTATTAAGATATAGTAGAACAAAACACAATTAAATAATAATAAATAAATTAAAAAACAGCCTGCGTTTCATGCCCAATTTAAATACTAATAATCGAAGGCATGCGCATAAAATTATGTAAATGGCATCTTAGTACAAATTCTCTCTAACTATAATTGAATAATAGTATATGTTGACTGTAAATTGATTTGTCGGATTACAAAATCAAGCCTATATATGGGCCGGTTGTTGGGCTGGCTTTCGGAAGAAGCCCAATGTTCATAATTTCATTTCACTATAAGTCGTTGATCTGTTATGCGAAATTAATTAATTGAAATAGCCCATGTAGAAAGTGGATGTCAGACCACTAACAAAATTTAATAACGATTTTCGCATTTTCGGACAAAAATAATTTCGATTAAAATACATATACTTTCAAAGATGATATTATTATTGCACTATAGAATTTTTTCCCCCTTACAACATAGCATTCCTATTAAGAGAAAAAGAATGATACTATCACAATCGACTAATCGAGTATCACTATGTCAATTTAATCATATTTATAAGACATTCAGCCACCATGCAAGTATATTATTCCCTAAATACCAGAAATTTCTGTTTGATTCATAAAAAGGCTCATAAATAATCAATAGATAATGATTAGTCTCTCATTTCATGTCCAATTGTATGCTTCGGAAGTCGGAACATGTCTCATATTTAGGGGTGTGCATTCGGGTTTCGGTTCGGTTTTTTGCCAAAACCGAACCAAAACCGAAAAACTGAATTTAGTTAAAAATCCAAACCGAACCGAACCCGAAAAACTGAAAAACCGAAACCGAAAAACCTAAAAAAAATAAATATAATATAAATATATATTTATATATGTGTATTTTATTTTATTTTATATATACTAATAGAATATTTATATATAATATAAAATTAATATTACTATATAATATATATTATATAGTAGAATATATTAAAAGAATATATATATATTATATATAATATAATATATTAAATTAATAGAATATATATATAATTCGGTTTTTCGGTTTTTTTCTTCGCCCGAACCGAACCGAACCGAAAAACCGATTTTTTTTATTTTTAAAACCGAACCGAACCGAAAAACTGAAAAAATCGAACCGAATTTCAAAATTTCGGTTTGGTTCGGTTCGGATATTCGGTTTTCGTTTTTTTTGCTCACCCCTACTCATATTCGAATATTTGAATATTTCATAAACATAACAAGTAATGAGTACATTCTTAACGTATTTTATAATCAAATTTGAAAATATTCTTCGTCGATGATCAAAGTAAAAGTTGCACAACCAAACATTCTTGAATATGTTTGTCTTGACTAGGGATGTCGTCGGTTCAAGAACCATCGGATTTTAAAAAAAATTGTAACCGTAACCAACTCGAGAAAGTAAATGAAGGTTTTGGTTCCAATTCAAAATAGCTAATTTATGGGCAATTTTTGCTGATCTTACCAGATTTTTTTTTTCAAAATCATCGGTTAACTGTATGTTACGATTCCAATAGTTTGGACTTGGAATCGAACCAATAGAGCCGAAAATGCCAATTTGAATTCAGTCCGTGCATGGCGATTTTGATTTTGATTTAGAAAACGAAATCATTGGTCCGAATCTAATTTTAACCAGTAGCCTAGTTTGAAGTAGACATCCCCTACTCTTGAGTAAGATGTCTTAGTGACAAGTTACAACAAACAAATTAACATAAGAGAGTCTATCTTCTTTCCATACTACAACCAAAACATGTGTAAGCCATAGACACGAGCATGCCAAAAGCCACCTTTGAAGGAGAGATTCTCACAAGAAGGAAAGTTGTTTAGAAGAAGAAGACAAAAGGTATGCAAAAACATGTGGAACACTACATGACAACATAAATCTAAACATGCATAGATGCTTTTGGAGACAATAAAGATAAGAAGTTTTGACACTTGAAAACACTACGTACGCCTAGATACATCGTTTCACCCAAACTTTCATTTAATAGGTCACTCAACAATATATATACATCTAGTTTCAATAAATTGGTCAAGATTCAATGTCTGAGAAACTCAATGTTGATAAATGAAGACATTGTCTTATTTCCCTAGCTCGGATGTTCATTTACTGTTTTGTGGGCCATACCTTTTTGTATTATTTTGAGCTTTTTTATTGAGTTTAACGATCAACAACAGTAACTAGGAGTACTATAAAATAGCTTGGTTTACCAAATATGATTTGTCTATTCTATTGTATCACTATAATATCTACATATGACTAAATTAATAGCAACAATATAAATATGATATTGTGTATATATCTTTTTATACCGAAACTATTGATTGTTATGATTTTGCAACCAAATTATTGATTTATTCTAATTTTGCTATCGAGCAAGATTCCAGCGTCAACATAGTTTGATGAGTTACTTACTGTCGATCGTCAATGAAAACGACATCACATTTTAGGTAACAAAACACCATCGTATCATACTATAATTAAATAGTTTCATTTGTTGAATTAAGATGTACTATATTTAAGCTATGTTATAGTAAAAATCTTGAATAGTTGCAAAATCAGAATAACTCAATATTTTGATAAATTTATAATCAGATTTTGAAATTAGTATGCAAAACTAGATATTGGCAAAAGTTTAGAAATTTTCTGACAGATATCCCTATAATTTTAATGATTTAAGGTATATGAGTTAAAGAATACTATAACAGTACTATATGATAAAAAAAGCTCTTTTATTTCTTAAATTCTTCAAAGATTATGATAAGACTAATAGAGTAATATCCAACACACGTATCCTCTAAATAAATTTAATGTTTTTACACGAATGATTAAATAAAGAAATGAGTAAGACTTTTATTGACTCCATTTATCATGATTTTGATAGAAAAAAAAAGCTGGTTCATATTTGTGCTGAAAACATAAAGATCTTGAAATAAATACTCCGGCATTTGTAGATTCCGTTGATTTTGATTTCTCAGGCAAAGCAAAAAAGTGCATTCTCCTTCGGCGGAACCCACAAACCCTACCCCCCTCCTCCTCCTCCTCCTCCTCGTCTTTCAATTTCAATTTCAATTTCAATTTCACACAGAACTCAGCAATTTAAGTTTGTTTAGATAAAGGGGAGAAAGCAAATAAAAGAGGTGCCTTTGCTTGTAAATTAGGGTTGATTCTTGGGATTCATTATTGCCCTTCTTCTCCATGTCAACTCAAAAGAATTCTTTGTCTCTCTCTCTGATCATTTCTTGTTGATTGGGTTATTACAATCTTTGATTGCGAGATTTCCTCAAAAAAAAAAAAACTACTTATATATTGGTCAGAGGCCCTTCTTTTCGGTTAGCTTTTCAATTTCAAGAAACTGCTGGTTGGGTTTTTATTTCTCTCTCTATGCGGGAAGCCCTTTTGAATTTCTGTCAAGAGCCTTGATGATGTTGGATTTGAAGGAGGCATTTTGCAGCAACATTGTTTATTTCTGTGGGTTTAGTTGCTTTCTTCATGCCTAAGTTTTTCTCAGGGCTTTCGCCCATCAATTGGTGTAGTAAGCGCACTCCTGGGTTCTTGAAATTCCGGTGGAAAATGGGTTGTATTCAGACGAAATGCTGCCGGAAATACGCGGTTTCGTCTGATGGAGATAACAAGGAGGAAACCGGCATCTATCCCGGTCATAATCCTCATGTTATTGCGAATCCTTTTCTTAGTGTTGTTGATGTTCCTTCTCATAATCTGAGGTTATCTTACTCTGTGATTAGCCAGCGTGGTTATTACCCTGAAACCCCTGATAAGGAAAACCAAGATAGCTATTGTGTGAGAAATAATATTCAGGGTAACCCCAATGTGCACTTCTTTGGTGTGTTTGATGGTCATGGTTTGTGTGGCACGCAGTGCTCGAATTTCGTTAGGGATAGGCTCATTGAGATCTTGTCGAATGATGCTGCATTGTTAGATGATCCGGTTAGGGCTTATAGCAATGCGTTTATAGCAACGAATGAGGAGCTTCACCATAGTGAGTTTGATGATTCCATGAGTGGCACTACGGCCATTACTGCTCTAGTGGTTGGGGATAAGCTGTATGTGGCGAATGCGGGGGACTCGAGGGCTGTTTTGGCTGTCAGGGAAGGGGATCAGGTTGTTTCCCAGGATTTGTCGTATGACCAGACTCCGTTTAGGAAGGATGAATGTGAGAGGGTGAAGCTCTGTGGGGCTAGGGTTTTGAGTGTTGATCAGGTGGAAGGGCTTAAGGATCCTAGTATTCAGTCCTGGGGAGATGAGGAGACCGATGGCAGTGATCCTCCGAGGTTGTGGGTACAGAATGGCATGTATCCTGGGACTGCATTCACACGGAGTGTTGGTGATAACATAGCGGAGAAGATAGGTGTCATTGCTGATCCAGAGGTTGCTACAATACAGCTTACATCTTCTAGCCATCCTTTCTTCGTTGTTGCAAGTGATGGAGTTTTTGAATTCCTATCCAGCCAGACAGTTGTTGACATGGTATGTTGCTTTGTAGTATTTAGTTTTGCCAATTATTTCTCATTGCAGTTTGTAAATTTAGAGTACATTCGCAGTCTAAACTCAAGTGATAGACACTAGGCTCTGTTTGACAAATCTTTACATATACACTTCTTTTTAGCCTATGCTTAGAGACACTCTGTATATATTATTTTGCATTGCATCATATCTTGACACCGACCATTTATATTATGTGTGCAGTAAAGGTTTTGATCTTTGTCCTAAAAGAAATATGCCGCAGTTAAGTTTTGATCTTTGTCCTAAAAAAAATATGCTGTCTATGCATTTTCCTACAATACGTAAGCTTGCGTCTAATACTAGTAATTTTCACTCGCCCATCTATTTGTTTTTCAAGTCATGGTTTAGCAGCAGTCTCGGGAACTCATGCCTTCATAGAACTCATTCTTGGCATACTGCATAGATAGCAACTACTTTATGTATCCTATAGTTAGTGATCTCTAGCATAATAGGTCGCAACATTTGATTGCTATGGCTTGTAGAATAAAGGATTCATATCATATGTATCTCGTTTACATTTCTATAATGCAATTGAACTTATAATGTTAGTTATGTTCCCACAAATAAGACTACATCATTCATAGAGCATCACGATGGTTGCTAATGTAGTTATATCCGTACACAGCTGACTACAGAATGTCCTTCCTTTATGTGACGCCGTCTGTCTATCCCAACTGTGCAGGTTAACAAATATGTGGATCCCAGAGAAGCTTGCTCTGCCATAGCCGGTGAATCGTACAAGTTGTGGTTAGAGAATGAAAGTCGGACGGATGATATTACGATGATCATTGTACACATTAAAGACTTCAATACTGATTTATAAATACTGTGTAAATCATGGGGTGTACTTTTAGTGGGATCATGGGGCTTCTCAATTCTTAATACCAAATTTACTTTGGTTAGTTGGGGAAATATTTTGGGTGACCATGTGGGAGAAATGTAAATGATTCTTATCTGAGCCTTATATGGCATTGGTGCTACTAACCAAGTGTTGGTAAATTCTGAAAAATGAATGTCCAAATAGCAACTGCTGTCACCTTATATCCATTCGAACTCTTCTTGATTTTTATGTGATATTTCATTTTCCTAATAGTATTTTTGTGTAGAAAGTAATTTCATTATGTGATGAGAGAGAGAGAGACAGAGAGACAGAGAGAAGGATGATAAAGCTGGTCATGTACGAAATATAATGAAAAAGATGTAAAATAAGCAAGTCTGGTGACAAGGATCAGATATCAAAGTTGTTGCTGTCTAGAGATATACATGCTATTTCTGGTACAAAATGCTCATGTATTGGCACAAAAAGGGGGCAAGATGCAATCAAAAATAGACAGACAACTTCTTGTCAATCATGTTTTGGATAATATTACACTTATCCAATAATTCACTAAGTTTATCAGCATCTTTAGGAATTTTAGAAGAGGCGGTAAGCAGCGATCTATCATTGTTGTTTTGTTCGACTGCTGAGAAATCACAACCCGTAAACATGTCATTCTGTGAGCTCTTCTCTTCTTCAGTTAATGTTACCTGGTCACTTGAAGATGGAATATCAGCAGAATCAGAAGCCATTGTTGACCATGGTTGAAAGCTCTCAAAAGCCATCTGATTCGACTCAAGTCCTGTAGGGCAACAGCCAACTTCAACCAGTTCATCAAGAGATGGCTTGGGAAAGTAAGGAGGTTGAGTTGTATCTTCTGATTCCAAGCTATAGAGGACTTCTGAACTTGGAGGAGACGAGCTGGGCAGTAGCAGGAGATACGTTGAAGACAGTTTTTCGCTATTTAGTTTCATCAGCCGCCAGTTGAATATCCTTCGAAAAATTGAAAGCCACCTTGGAATGATGTAATAAGTAGTATTGTGAAGCTCAAGTGAGGTGCAACTTTGAAGCAACATAGATGCCTCGTTAAGGGCCATGGCTTCTCCCATCATCTTACTGGCCTCTGTTAAATAGTTGACCAAACAATTCTCTAACCGCAATATCTGGTTTTCCGTATCACCTCCGATACCAAGACCTTTAGATAACCACGACAGGTCATCCTCCAATGGAGGGAGCTTGCAGTCATTCAATGCAGACATCAGCGTTTCAGTTCTTGAAGCTGAGCTCCATCCTATGCTTGGTAAGTACAGTTTTGCAGCCATGAACTCATCACTGAACTCATCAAGCAGGTCAATTTCAGGACAAGGCCAGCCAGTGGGATTTGCTCGGGATGCCGTAGACACTTCATTCAAGGTTTGATCCAAAGCTTCATTGAAGATTGAAATGCAGTCATTAGGTCCTACTCTGTAGATGTCCATACCATCAAGAACTTTAAGAGTAGTGTTCAAGTGGGAGAGAACCCATTCACGAGTTTTTACTCTACTAACACTGATCTGTGGTGGAGATTCACAAGCCAACCATTCTAGCCCTTCTCTTAGACATTTGTCACTGAAAAAACAACCCAACCCTTGCATTTCGACATCTTTAAGAGAAGCAAAGCAAGAAATAATCACCCTTGACTTGTCAATGTCGTGGAGTCCCAATACTTTAGCTATGTTAGAGATGTCAGATTCATCATTGTTGGAGCCACTGAGTATAATCAGAGGCACGCAAGAACCAGAAGGTAAGAGAGCAACAATGTCATGAAGCTGCTTCTTCTGGAGTTCTAGAGGAATCCCTTCAGATAAAAGGAAGAGAATCACACTTGCTCCTGTTATCGACTTATTTATATCATCAGAGTTCGTGCTCTTGATAACTGATAAACAGCAGGTCGGGTCATCATCAGATTCGCTAGGGATCCAACTTCTCCAAATCGCAAGGTCAGGAGATGACAAAAGCAGATCATCTGAACAATCACTGTTGGCAGGCATGAGCTTGGAAAGCAACCATGAACCAGCAGTTGAGAGGTCATTGGGAAGCCTAGGATTTCCTTGATGCAGAGTCTCTTCCTGTGAACATAGAACCATCTTCCAGCAGATGCATTTGGCATCTGGATTTTTTTCAAAAAGTTTAGAAGCAACCACATCTAAAGGATTCAGCACCGACCACGACCTTTGTTGAGTTTCATGTCTCTCACGCATGACATGATCAATGTTGAACGTCCCAGAGATGCCTGGTTGCTTTAGAGAAGGGAAAAGTAAGAAAAGGACATTAGTTATTATTGGAGACAATATTGTTGGTGTAAATTGAGAGAATTATGATGATTCCTCTCGTAAACTAAACCCATGCTCACATTGAAATCATTTCTTTATAAACCAAAAAAGTGAATAAAAGCCCAGATCATATGCAAATATTTTCAGTTAATATAGCCGCAGAAAGAGAAAACCTAAAATTAGTCTGGCAACCTGTGAGCAGTATCCTTCATAGATTGTTATTCTGATTTTCCTGGAGCAGGACCAAGCTATAATGTTCAAGAATTTAGTTTACAACCGTAGTTTTTAATCACAACCCAAAAAGTCCAAGATTCCTGATTTATCTGGATGCTTTGAACATAATATACTAACACAGCAAAGTCTGTATAGACCTACAATGATAAAAAAAACAAACTCTAAACAGCTATAAAAATGTTGACAAAGACACCTAGTGCATTTTTATACTGCATTTAACTATTCAAGACAAGCTCACAAAATACTCACAACTTCAAGCTGCCAAATTGGTGGGCCCAATGAAAGCAAATCCCTTGCAGCATTTGCTGTAAACTTTTTGTGCTCGCGCAATTTCCTTCTATTTGTGGTACGACGCTTCCATATCCTGAAAAACGAATGGGTAAGGAAAAAAATCCAAATAAAAAGACATTATGAGACATCCAGCAGAGAGACAAACTACAACCTCAACATCAACCTAAGTCTGGCTTCCAGGACTTCTAAATCATAATTACTAGTCGTTGCTTCATCAGTTGTATCTTCTTCCACAACTTTTGTTAGTTCTTCATCTTCTATATCTTCAGAGAACACAGGCTCTTCTATTGGAGTAGAAACAACAGAACCATGAGATGCAACAGGACCTGTGTCTACCTCAGCAGTCACTTCAGTGATTGCAGTCTGCAGGGTGACTGCTGGTGTTGCTTCCAAATCAGGTTTCATTGATCTACCATATGATATCCTAAAAGCAGGTTCATACTTGAATTTGTTTTCAGATTCAACAGCACTGGCATGAGGTTTAGGGGAACTTTTGGAGAAATCTGATACTACCAGCAGACCAGCTGAAGCCTCCTGAACCTCATGTGGAGTGGTTCCTTTATCTGGTGTAATCGGGGAACTAGAAGCTTTATGCGTTGGCTTTTGCGTATTAATTTTTGGAGATAAACTGGTTACTATGTCGTGCATTTCCCCATCATGGAGCTGAGGAGTGCTGACAGCTACAGTAGGTAAAGCTGGCCTTGGGTGAGGATCCTTCTTTAGCTTGAATTTTATTACTTCGTTATCAGCATATGATTCGGTTTGTGGAGGAAACATGACATCAGTGACAATCATCCTTGACCTCTTTCTCTCCACAAGCTTAGATCGCTTGACAGGAAAGTCACTCTCGACATTGAAAAATGCATTTTCCTTTACCATGTACGGTTCTTCAAAATCCCTCATTGAAAAACCATGGTACTCCAGAAGGTCTCCCACATCCTCTTCCTAATTAAACAAAGAATATTCACGAGATGTGTATTTCCATCATCTTAACAATAGCCAAAATATTTGAATACATACACAGACACGAACACACATTACCTCCATCCAAAGCCATTTTGCAACATGAGAAACGGGAATTCCCTGGTTCATTTGCAGACCACAGTGCAAAGAAGCAAGAGCCTGGGTACGTAACTGGCCAAAGTAGAAAATAAATAAATAAATTACTATAATATTCCTTAACACAACTGCAAGAAAATGTTATCAACTGAAACAGCAGATTTTCCCGAGACTTAAATAAGGTCAGATGTAATTAACATCAATAACAGAAAATCAAGTACACAGCATTTGCAAACCATTTGATCAGGCATGTATTGTAAACTAACTCCCCGAGCCCTTGTTTCAAGCATATTAGAGAAGCTAAATACAATGCTGAAGAAAAGCAACTGATGCAAGTGCCTAGAACTAAGCTTAAATTATTCAGTACAGTAGCAAACGATAATTATGTTAGATTAGTTCATACCTTTGAAAAATGTGCATGCATTAAGCAAGCTTGCAGATAACTAGCTTTGCGGGCAAGCCTAAAGAAGGCAATAAAATTTCCTGTTCTGCAGGCTCTGTAACAAAAACAAAACAATGTTATTGATAGAGAACAATACTAACTACACAAGGTTATGACAAAGAGGCAGCTTAAAAAATATTTTGAGAAGGAAACCTGGCCACATCACGAGCAAATAACACTTCTGGAGTTTGCCGCATCTCTGGGGTCATCTTAGCCAGATCAAGCGACAGCTCTGCAGGTTCAACCTGGCATGATTTTCTTATTTGATGGACAGCAAGAAAATGGGAACAGTTAAATTATTTTCCATCTCAAATGACTTACTTTATACCCAGGATGCTTGTCAAGCTTTAGGAGTGCATAATAGCCTCTAAATTCTCTTTCAGATGGCACATCTATTCCTTTTTTTCTGTGATCATCGTAACACTGAAACAACTCTACAGAAGTTTTGTTCATCTGCTCAATATTAAGATGTGCGTCAAATCCCTCAGAGAACCCCTCTCCTCTAGTATGCTCGCATAACTCATGCATAACTATTATGTGAAGTCTTATCTGCCACGAAAAATATAAGTGATAAGAGTTAGTTTTAATAAATATATGAAAACGAGAAGAATATAAACCAAAAATAGGAGGGGGAGAGTGGAAGGCAATTAATAATGATTACGTTGGGCGAATAAAGCAACAGCAAGAAAAGTGATGAAAGATACAAAATATGAAACAATTACAAACATCAGAAAAATCGCATTCTTCGTCACCAATTAATAAGCAGATACAGGAGAGTGTCCAAATAGTTCAGAAAAAGAAATAGTTGTACATTCATAGTTCAAGAATGTGTCCAAACACTTCCTGCAACTTCGCAGAGTCTAGTGAAATATAGTTACCAAAAGAATGTCAAATAGATTACAAATATGGGCTTCAGATCTATAATCAGGAGATGCAAAATACCATTTGCTCAAGCATGGTGATAGCCTCTAGATTGAAAATGTGCTGCATCCTCAAATCCATACGAATGGCCCGCATTCTATCCCATAAGAAATTATATAAGCCAAGAAATCTATCATCATATGGTTCATCCAGTAAATTCATAAGATAGTCTATTGTCTTTTGCAAGATTGGCAACGGACGAATAAGCTCTGCTTCCCTCTCTGCAGTCCTAGTATACTGAGAAACAATAAGACAATGCCCATCAGCAAGTTCATGCAATTTAAATTATTAACTAATAATGAAAAAAGATGCCCAGCAATTTCTATGTAGAAATAAATGTATCCCGCCATCATTAAGCAATAGTCAAGAATAGATCACAATACATACCTTTTTTACAGCAATATATTCACTGGTAATGTTCCTATCTCCATCCACGCGTTCATATTGATCAAGGTCTCCTTTTCTTTCACGCTCAGATCTTTCAGACTCTGCCAGTCACATAATTTGGCATGAAAAGGGGGTTTTGCTTCATATTACTGGAGTTTAGTGAGTCATATTATTCACGAACATTCTGAAAACAAAATGACACTTCATAGGTTGCATGTATGCTTTACTGACATTAAGATGAAGCGTGTTCCATGGGCCAGTAGTTGTGTTGCTTTCACTTATAAAATGTAGATGTAATAGCAAGCAAGGAGTATCTGTGCACCATAACTCGGTCATAATGTAAAAAACTAGCATGGTGACGAATTGCAATAGGTACCTGGACACATATCTGGACATAATCCAACTATACTAGTGGACGATGATGTGCCTTCATGGTCTGAGAAGGCATTCCCACTGGAAGAATCCACAATCATATCCGTTTTGGGATCCCCAAAGAAACTTTGTTTATCCGGTAAAGACAGCTGCTGACTCTTGGCTGGATCCTTTTGGTTTTTGACAATTGGATGGCTTGGCACTGGTTGGCTTAATTCATCCTTGAAGCGAGCCAAACGCTTTGCTTTTGCATGCAATTCTCTACACCAACTTATGCAGCTCAGTACAACCAAATACTCATATTATCATACAAAAATCAATAGATGAATATTTTACCGCTCAATCTCCTCTTCAGGATCCAAGTTCCCCTGAGACACTAGACCAGGCGAAGTTTGACGGGGTATCTTGGTTCTTTTGACAGCTGGAACCTCCATTGGCGTGTTTACATCATGTTCAGCATTCATGGGTTGTATAGATGTCGGAGACAGACTTCTTCTTTGGAAACCAGGGCCTCTGAATGGAAATTCTTTCTCAGTAAATGTGGAGAATTAAGGTACGAAATTAAGAAAAAATGCACTAGGTTTAGCACCAATACATATTATGTCATATGATGAAAATGAAATCACTGAGATATATCTATCTAATAAAAAATACATACAGATATTTTGAGGAATGCAACCCCTTCTCAATGTACATGAGTCAAACGCAACCTGGCTTGACCTTTATGCAAAATGAAGGATGGCACAAACACAAGATTATGAAACAAACTATAATTCTCACATCCAAGTGTTATCAAATAAATGTTTGGTCCAAGAACATAAGCACAAAGTCTCCATGATAAAGAAAGCTCAGAAGTCATCATAATATCGATATGCAATAACTGATTTACAATATAAAAAGTTGGTGAAGTAGGGATGTACTGCTTCATTTGAGAAAATATCAGCTCATACGGAACCTAGCAATGTGACAATAGACCTAAGCCCAGCAGTTATTAAGAGTGTTATTCCAGATAAACAATGCAATACTGAATTTTAAGCATGAACCAAAAGAATACTTTTGCAACAAGACAGAGAAATTACACCACTCACATGAGGACATAATATATTTTGCATAATCAGAATCCAATTACTTGATATCGGGGCAGACATTTATTCCCTGCGCTTTCTGATTGAGTAAATTGGAAAGTTGATGACCTAAAAGATGCTATATGTTCAGATTTCTCTCATACCTTTTGTGAATGTCAAAACCACTGGCAGGATTCTGTGCAAAATTTCCATTGGGAGATGGAATTGTTGGAGACCTTGTTCGTTTTGGAAGTTGAACATCTCCATGATCAGGCTGAAGCTTTCTTCCAGGTTGATACGAGCCCTTTGTTGTCAAGACTCCAGGTACATCTTCCCGAACCAGTGGAGTGGTAGTGTTCATGGGGGATTTTGATTGATCAGCAGACATAAAGGGAGAGGGAAATGGCCTGTTTAACAAATCAAAAGCATAAAGATTTTGGATAATAAACAAAATCAGTATTTCAAAAAATTTTGAGATCCAAATCTTGATGTTTAATTGCTTACCTGAAGGTGTTTGTTGGGAGAATACAAAATCAATCAATTCTAAGCATTATTAACTACGAACAGTATCCTAACAGAACTTGTGTGGTGTTAAATGTTAAGTTGTTAACACCCCCAGCCCATGTTTTAGGGAATTATTTTCTGTTTTGAGTGTTAGTTGTAAGAATTGCTTTACAAGAAAGGGAAGATTGAGAAGAGAGATAAAAGTGTGTGTGTGTGTGTGTGAGTGTGTGTGTGTGTGAGAGAGAGAGAGAGAGATTGAGACCAGAAATGTTTTCGGTTACCTCTGCAATTTTTTCAAACAGCCCTAAACTGTAAATGGTTCCACGGCTCATTTAAGAGATTCCAATTAAAATCCTCATAAGTGGAATACTGAATAACGAAAAAATGGCAAAATGCTAAATATAATAAGATGATCTCTTGGTGAGATGAGCTATAGCTGGACGTCTGATCATTCCTCCTTCAACCCCAACTCATGTCCTCTCCCCTTTGACTTCATTTCACCCCATATTATCGAACCCCAATTTCCAGTCCTAGTTCGTTATTTGCAGACTATATTATAAGCCCAAATTTCTCTTAATTTATGACAACCTTTTTTTATCCCATGCTATTTCACTAAGTTCACTTAAGTACTCTGTTTGAAATTTGCCTATTCTGAAGCTTAAATCCAGTTCTAGGTGACACATGCACAGCAATTGTGAATCAATACTGACAAATACAGAAAGTTTGCCAAAAGATGAAATGAGCTTTGACAGATGATTACTTCTGAATTGCTCCAAAGGGCCGAGAAGATTCCCTTCTGGGGGTGCTGCTCTCAAAATCCAATGGTGGTAAAGACATAGCCTCGGGAGCATCAAGGTCCCTATAGTCAACTAAAGATCTAGAAGAAATGCAAAATATTAAACACAGTACTTGAATTGATTTGCAAAATGTGTTATTATATCACAAGTATGTTGCCTTCATAATATATATCAATAAGAAAGCTGTCTATGTTCTACATTTCAATTTTTCCAAAACTAGACTTGCTAGAAATGTGCATGACACCCCAGAAAATTTTTTAAATGGTTACGACAAAGCTCCATCATCACTATTTATTCATAATGGCATAATCTCCTTATTTTCTAAAACTAGTAGAAAAACTTACAATATAGATGGGAAGCAATATAAACAATTTCTATGTGATGACATAAAGGACCAAGGTTAAACAAATACTTGAGTTTTCACCACATATTTATGGCTTATTTTTTTTCTCGCATCGCCTCATGCACTTCAAGCTAAAATATGTACAGAATATACTTGCAAAAGTTAATTATCAAAACCAAAAAGATATTGCTTGTACAGCCCTTCAAAGCCAAGCATATGAGCTGCCAACTCAGACAAATTTTTTAATCTTTAAGAACATAAGCTGGTCGAGTTTTTAAAACTATTCCAAGTGCTGTCTAGAGTACTCACAGGAGCACATCACAATATTGCTGAGAGGGCATACCAGAAAGCATTAAAATTCAAAGGTGATGTAAATTGGTGGGGGCTTGTTGATTGTACTCTAGACTTTGCTAAAAGATAGAGATGAATGCATCATTCTACCTTTCAATAAATTCATTTCAATAACATGTAAAACAACAAAGCCAAACCTGATTGTACTACATATTATAAATAAACATCCATTAACATGGTTCCATTTTTACAGTCATTTGTACCTATGTAAAAGTCAATTTTTCAGCTAACCTTTTCTTATCATCAACACGAGCATTTTCAGAGGAAAACACTGTGGCAGTAGGAAATGTTGGTGACCGTGTCCGCTTTTGATCTGGACCATCTGTGTGCTTGGTCTTAAACATTGGTTCGGGTTGATGAGTACCTCCTGTTGGAAATACTGGGGAAAGTCTTTGTGGTGCTGGTGGACTGACATTACGGCTTGATAAATTCGAGTTGTTAACCCAAATGGGAGAGACACGGTGCCTACATAACAAACCCAAGATAGTGGACATAAATATATAGCATAGAGTAACAGACAATTTTTACACGACTAGTTACAAGTGATAACAAGAACTGTGAGGTAAACAGCTCGAAGACAGGCTAAAAGCTCATTTCATTTGCATAAATCTCAGTAGACATTAACTGACTCATGTCGAGAAACCTGACACCAAGATGTGAATCCTTCTTGATTGCTAACTTACTGCTGAATGTCTTGAATATGAGGACGCTGGCCACCAGCATATACATTGTTATGAGAAACTGGACGAGATAATCGTGCCCCATAAGGATCCAAGTAACTCTGGTCACTAGAAGGCAAGGACAAATGAAAGCAATTGTTAGAAAGAGAACATGATGTATAATTCAAAAGTCACGAGGTCTCTTGTTGACAAAAAAACACTTGCAAAAAAAATGCAAAGACACAAAACTACAGTGAGATAAATTTGTTACCAAGATGAAAGATTTCCATATTTAAACATAACAATTACCACCATAAGCACACACATTTTACAACTTGCTTTAGTAAAGAGATATGGAAAAGGTTTCAAAAGTGCAGCCAATATGTAAGATTTCATACTCTTCAAATTATGAATGCTCAACTGGAAGACTGGAACCAGAGGGAAAAATTCCTGAAAGACAGTCGAACTTACCTACTCAGGGGAATCCTGGATGTATTTGCAATGTCATGTGGTGACTGAATAAAAGGTGAACTGGTTCTTCTAATAGATTGGGCATCTGCAGTCTTTATAGGGCCACTGGGTCTTGAATGTCTTGATGGATCCTGCTGAAGATCAGCAGGAGGCCTTCGATATAGGGAAGCAGGATCTTTCAATGAAGATGCCTTCACATCACCCCATCTCAAAGGAGGCTCATTGCTTCTGGAAAGAAATTTAAGCCGTATAAGTACACTGTACACTAGATCACTACTCTACTAATAAACACAATAAGGCATCCACATATGAATGGTCTTTGTACCCTTTTCAGAAAAAAGTCATCTCCATGTTCCTGGTATCGCTATCAATATCTAAAACCCTAGGCAATATAACAGAATAAAAAAAACAGCATACAGCACTTGAAGATAAAGCCAATGAAGTAAGTAAAAACAACATTGAGTTTAAAATGACGGTAATATTACTTTTGTATGACCAAAAGAGAATGAGTGGAAATAAATGGTAACGAAGATATGCCCTCTGAAGCACAAATACCCCTATAGTCAATTGAGGACCTGACCAAAGAACGCAACCAGGCCATGGAACATATCAAGAAAAGTCAGCTATGTATTAGCTTTCTAAATGTTGAAATTTTCCAATACATGACAGTGTTGTCAGATTTTGTGCCAGCAGCACACAGATCTTAATACTTAAAAACCATTGCCGTTTCTCATATGTTTAAATAATGTCCCAAACCTACTTCAAGTAATTTGTAGCTCAGTGTGACAATGTTCCATGATCCTTATGCACCAACATGATACAGAAATTTAGTTACCAACTTACCATTAACTAAATCCAAGCCAAAACTTTAAATTACCCAGTTCATGGTGCACTTTGTTCTGTCACTCGTAGCTCATAACAACCAGGAAAATACTTTCCATTGACAAGTCCGAAACCAGAACAAACAAATGCATCATCTTTACCTTTGGCCACTGGGTTCAAGTTTGTGACTTGGTTTATGCTTTTATAACTTCCCTTCCCCTCACTTGAGTTTTATTACATAAACAGTTTAATTCATAAAGTTCATACCACCAAAAAGTAACTCGTCTACATATTTCTTTAAAAGCTAATATAACAAAGTAAAAACCTAAACTGACACAGTACATGCCACTGTGAAGGCATTGCAGAAACTTCAGAATGAATAGGCAATTCAAACCAAAGTTCGAACCAAAATTCCAAATCTCACAAATTTGAAGCTCAAGCATGACACAAAAACAATCAAAAGAGGCAAAATCAAGTCTTTATCGGTTAGTAATTTTGTAGACCAACTTGGCACTCTATACACTACAAAGCAAAAGCGAACGATACCAACGATCCATCACCAATTTGGACATACAATAAGCAGGGAAATGTGAGAGCAGAATCAAAAGCATCGAATACTCACACTGCCCCATGTTTATTTTTTATTAAGACTATGAAAAAAAATAGGATGGCAAACAAGACTAGCACCAGCGCCACTTTCTGCAGCTCTGCAGTGGGAAACCTTATTTCAATACACAAATTTTCAGCTGCGGGCTTGACTAAATCTCGGTCCCTATAAACTAATGCTATTCATAAATCCAACTTACATTCCGAATGGCAGAAAAAATGAAAAAAGAAAAACACGCACACACAATTTAGAATTACCTGGGCGAAACTGGAAATGGCGAAGAGTGTGGCGGATGCCGAGGAAAATTTCCGAAGGGGGTTTGCGCCCCTGCACTTGGACCTGAATTCTTCCCAAATCCGCTGAATGCCATAGTTCTTCTTAAATCTCAAATCTTGTGATTCAACAGATGTGCAATAGTGTGCGTCTTAAAATCCGGCAACACATATATGTAAGGAGTATCCTCTTCACTCCGGTAAGGAGTTGTTTAAATTGTTAGGGTTTTAAATTGGGGAAAGGGTCCTCGAGCTTGAGAAGATGATGGTTAGATTATGACGATGCAGATTGCCGGAGAGAACGACGTCGTTTTGATCTCTCCTTCAACAAAACTCTTTTCTCAATGGAGTTTTTTTTTATGGCAAATTGCTGAAATACTATGAAATTTAGTCATGGTGAAATTTTTCTCGTTAAAATTAAATAGTGACATAACTATTGAGAAATCATATTATATTATAAATAATGAATTAAGATGTCATTTACTACTAGTACTACAAAATTTAGTGGTTTAAATATAAGGATTCTATTATTTCTATTTGTATATTTGGATTCCCGAAAATCACTTTACTTAAAACCAAGAAATAGGGCAAGAGGTCCATCTTGGTTGAAAATTTACCATATTCAAGTAGAAAAAACTACTATCAAGATTATGACCAGCATTTTTGGGTAATTACACTCTATATACAAAATATTTCACCATTGTTTTAAATTGATATAAAAAGTTTTAAATTAGCATAAATCATAAAAAAAATGTAGTTAAAGTTTTTAATTTTTTTGAGAACTACTATCAAGATTATGACCAGCCTTTTTGGGGTAATCATATTAAAGTTTTTAATTTAGTTAAATGTTGGCCTAAGAGAGTATCATTCTCTCTCTTCAACCATCCTGCCATTATTTTAATTTTTTTCTATTTTTTTCAGATTAAAAAACAAATCAAATTCATTAAGCACTGATACATAAATACGTACACAATATACAACAAATATAACGTGAAACCCTTCAAAAAAGAAACACATAGCGACGGTGCAAGTTTGTGTGTTAAACTGAGAAGAATGGAAAATAAAAAACAAAGCAAAAGAGTTGTGATTTTGTTCTTTTTACTGTTCTTTCCTTTGTATTTTCCAAAAAATTAGTAAGGAGCTGTGATTGCATATTTATGGTGATACAGAGATGTATAAATGGAGTTTTGACAATTACTATATTGGAGTGTGTTGATACAGTCAACGGTGTTAAAGAAGTTAACATAGTGTACTAATTAAAAACTTAACTAAACGTTTTGTATGATTTATGCTAATTTAAAACTTTTTGTATCAATTTAAAACAACGGTGAAACATTTTGTTAATGTATCTTACCCTATTTTTGTACACAACCAACACAAGTCGATACGTCTCTCCATCCCACAAAAATCAACAAATTCTTACTTTAGCATGCAGTTTTCTAGAGTTTAGGTTATTTCAATGTGTTGAGAGGATAGAATATAAAATAAGAGAAATTAATTACTATTTTTAAAATATGTCATTCTAAGTGGGGCATTATGATATGATCATCATCAATCGATTGCTGAACAATAAGGAATCAACTCTGAAAACAACGTTATCGATGATCGGATGAATCTCAATTGAATGAATTCAAGAATATGGACTAGTAGAAGGACAACACAAACAAGTATGATTATAAATTTATCAATTAATTAAAATTTGAAGAGAGAAAAAACTCACAATTTGGTTTATGGTAATTATAAATTCTCTAATTTTCATTCAACACGACTTATATATAGATTAAAACCTACTGATATAGAAAGCAAATCAAAGACAATAAATACTGGAGTACTACTAGCATTAGTCAACAATTTTCTACTATTTATTATTCTATTAGGAGAAAATTTAATTGATAAATAGAAAGCAATCAAAGTCAATTAACTACAACAATTACTTAAAAAACTTACTAATATAGTAAGTTTCATATAGTAAACAGAATTAATATGAGCTCTACAACACTTGAAATACTAATATGGCTATAGTTCTTTGTAAAGAATATGACTTCTAGAATACTATCAAGAAAATTTGTTAGAATTTTGATTTATGTCAATCAATTTAATTTAAAATACCAATTGACATAGTAACTGAATTATTTAATTGACGTAATAATTAAAGTAAGATTTTTGTGATTAAGTTTTTTAATTGATGAAATAGTACTATTATTTTTAAAATGTAATCTAAACGTTATAATTATATTATAATTTTCTTAATAAGTTATTAATTGATAATATAATAATAGTCATATACTATTATAATTCGTAATTTTAATAATTGCACTAAGATTTGTTTAATAATTGGCGACGCAATAATAACAATTAATATAATTAGTACTATAATAAAGTTATTTATTATTTATATTACTAAAATAATTCATAATTTTATAGTTATATTGCGATTTTCTTAATGTGTTATTAATTTATTACAAAGCAATAATGATGATTTATTTTTATTATTATAATTCATAATTTAAATAATTATAATATTTTTTTCTTAAAAAGTATTATCATAATAATATTAACTTTCCTTATCTAGTTAAAAATTAAACATGTCTATATATTAAGACATGAATAAATACATATCTTGAAACATTAAACTGAGTTGTATTTTCCATTATGCCCCTGGATTATACTACTTCCGTCATACTATAAAAATATTAATGGATATAGACTATTCTCAAAATAAATTCAGCCTATTTTTATTTTTATGACAGTAAGTATCATAATATATTCGTACGAGCTATCTAACTCACACGTGTGCATGTATGATTTGTGAACACGTGCGATGCACCTTAAACCAAGCCAAAAAAATATGAGTGTAACTTAAGTACCTACAAAAATAATGCAACTAAAAATGATAAATCTTTTATATCATCAAAAATTAATTACGAAATTGAGATGAGAAGACTGAAGAAAGAGCAATTGAAACAGGTAATAAAACAGAGGAAGAATAAAACATCCATCCATAATCTCTCCACTCACATCCCATGCTCCTAGATTTGTCCATCGTTTGATCGCCCTAAATTCACAAGCTGCAATCGGTACGAATCGATGATTCAAACATCCCAAGAACTATGAAAGAATCTTACTGTTTTCTGGGACCTTCACAATATGTATAAAAATTGAATCTTTATCGTTGTGATAATCTTGATGTGGGATTTCCCCAATTCCGATTGTATTGATCTGTGCAAATTGCAATTCTGTTAAATTGGGAAGATGTTAATTCGCATTAACTATTGAGTTGTAGTTTCTATGTCTTTTTTTTGTTATTGACGTGTCTATCGATGCAGATGATTTTGTTTCTTATTAGTATTTTTAGTGAGTGAAACAGTGGCATATTCTGTAAGCATTTGGTTCTGTATTCATGGTATTGGCTTTGGATTGAATGGTGGTAAATCTGTATTGATTGGGCTTCTTTGCTAATGTAGTGATGAATGGTTTCTTGTTTATTAGCTTATTCTTTGATGATTTTTAGCATCAAACCTATTTTTATTATACTATGTAAGTGAAGATGCAAAAATTTCAGAGGGAATGAATGGAATGATTGAATTGGCAAAGTGCTGAAAACATTTGTTGTGCAGGCTAGATATGGCATCAATGGTTGCAAAGGCTTGTGGCAGTACTTCCAATCAAATGCCGGTTATGACGGTGCAAGAGAAGGGAAGTAGGAATAAGAGGAAATTCCGGGCTGATCCCCCGTTGGCTGATCCAGATAAGGTCATCCCTTTACCTTCAAATGAATGCACCAGCTTCGAATTCTCAGCTGAGAAGTATGAGAGCCGGGGGCATATGAATGGGTGTGATATGTGTTGTATAAACCAAGATAGTTCAGATCATGCTTTGAAACTCGACCTTGGACTGTCGTATAGATCTGAGATAGGCCTGTGCCGGCCTAGAGAGGATATGGAGGCGTCCTTGGATGAGTTCCGTGATGCTGATTGGAGCGACTTTACAGAATCCGAGCTAGAAGAGCTCGTTTTGAGCAATTTGGACACAATTTTCAAGAGTGCTGTAAAGAAAATAATTGCTAGTGGTTATAGTGAAGAAGTTGCAACTAGGGCTATTTTGAGGTCCGGCCTTTGGTACGGGTGCAAGGACATTGTATCAAATATAGTGGATAACACACTAGCATTCCTTAAAAGTGGGCAGGATATTGACCCCTCTAAGGAGCACTATTTTGAGGATTTGCAGCAGATGGAGAAGTATATATTGGCCGAGCTCGTGTGCCTTCTGAGAGAGGTCAGACCTTTCTTTAGCACCGGGGACACAATGTGGTGTCTATTGATATGTGATATGAATGTGTCGCACGCTTGTACCATGCTTGGTGATACGAGTTCAAATATGAACCCCTGCGTTTCTGCTCAATATCAATTGAAATCAGAGCTCAAAAGCTCCGAATATAGTAACATAGTAGTTCCTTGTAAGCCCAAAGCCTCAGTGCCGTATGCTCACCCATCTGAAGCAGCTCACCTGGCTTCAGTTCACGGTGGACATAGCTTCCAATCAGAGGCACCTGAGATAACTAGTGGGCCTAACTCGAAGCTAAAAAGCTCTTTTGTTTCAAACAGGCTTGTTCCAGATAAAGATTATCAAAATTCGACGTCTAATATTAGTGAAAAAACTTTCTCTGCAACAAGAGTCTCTACTGCTGCTGAGGAGAAGTTTATTGGCAGTAGGAAAGTTTCTGCGATTACAAAAAGGGAGTATATATTACGTCAAAAGTCAATGCGTTTTGAGAAACACTACCGCACGTATGGCTCTAAAGGTGCATCTAGAGCTGGTAAGCTTAGCAGTTTTAATGGCCTAGTCTTGGATAAGAAACTTAAGGGTCTGGCGGAGTCTACAGGCATAAATGCCAAGAACGGCCCGTTCAAGATTAACCAGGGAGTCGGATTTGAAGCCACTCCAGAGAATGTGAGTAGTAATCTTCCAACAACTACAGCTTTCTCTTCAGCTCCAACATTTGGGCTGGAAGCTATTGATCAATCTTTGTTGCCTAAATCGAGTATCTCATCTGCCTTACCTTTGGGGCCAGTCAACATCTCCCCTTCTTTACCAGTTGCTGATGCGGAGCTTTCTCTGTCTTTCCCTGCCAAAACCATTGCTAATCCGATGCCAATCAGCTACAACATTGAGGCTGCCAATTGTAGTTATCTTGGCTCGTCAAATGACAAGTCTCTCGGCCAGTGGCTCCCCCAGGATAGGAAAGAAGAGATGATTATAAAGCTGGTCCCAAGAGTGAGGGAATTGGAAAATGAGCTCCAAGAATGGACAGAGTGGGCGAATCAGAGGGTCATGCAAGCTGCACGAAGACTTGGCAAAGACAAAGCCGAGCTTAAAACCCTTAGGCAGGAGAAGGAGGATGTGGAGAGGCTGAAGAAAGAAAAGCAAACATTAGAGGAGAACACCATGAAAAAACTTTTGGAGATGCAGAATGCTCTACGCAAAGCGAGCGGCCAAGTAGATCGAGCTAATGCAGCTGTTCGTCGTCTTGAAGTTGAGAATTCTTCATTAAGGCGGGAAATGGAAGCTGCTAAGTTACATGCTGCAGAGTCAGCTGCGAGCTGCCAAGAGGTGTCAAAGAGGGAGAAGAAGACCCTCATGAAGTTTCAGTCGTGGGAGAAGCAGAAGAACGTTTATCAAGAGGAGCTCTCGGCGGACAAATTGATATTGACACAAATGCAGCAGAAACTAAAGCAGGCTACAGATGTACATGATCAAGTTGAGGTATATATAGTCCTAATTTCGAAATCATAGATCCCGTTGTTACTCATAAACTTGCTTGCTATATGTTTGGATGTTTGGATGTTTGGATGTTTGGCTTTGCAATTTTGTGTGAACCTTTAGTTTCCATAATCTGAACATATGAATACGATGAAAATGCAGGCCAAGTTGAATCAGGAGGAAAAAGCAAAGTGCGAACTGCTTGCGCAAGTCGATTCATTGAAAAAAGAGAGAGACCAAATTGAAGTCTCCACACAATCCAAGGAGGATATGATCAAGTCAAGAGCTGAAAACAATCTACAGAAGTATAAAGACGATATAGCAAGGCTCGAAAAAGAAATTTCCCAGCTGAGGTTAAAGACCGACTTCTTCAAGATAGCTGCCCTTAGAAGAGGTATAGACGGAAGCTATGCCAGTAAACTTACCGACTTCAGAGACACACCTCTCTTGAAAGACTCCGCCATCTCTTACATCTCCAAAATGGTGGCAGCCACGGGCTTCAGCGGGGGTGTGAAGCGTGAGAGGGAATGCGTGATGTGCCTCTCCGAGGAGATGTCCGTGGTATTCCTCCCGTGTGCGCATCAGGTGGTGTGCACAATGTGCAACGAGCTCCACGAGAAGCAGGGAATGAAGGACTGCCCTTCCTGCCGGGGCCCAATCCTGCAACGTGTCTGTGTACGTTACGCTCTCCCTTAAAGTTTTAATATCGTAGATAAGATGAGTTCACTCATAATACGTGTGTTAGACCGTGACAATAAATATAGGATGTGTGGATACAACCCCCAAAATGAGAAAGAAAAGAAAACACAATCAAGAAGAAAAAAAAACTAAGGGCTTGCGTTTGAGTTTGGTATGTATATGCTGCTGGTTACCATACTTTTTTTTTTCCTGTTTCGAATAATAGCGTGGCACGAGTGCTTGTCTACCGGGACATGTACTTCTGTTGAAGAACATATTTATAAATTCACGTGGAGATAGTTTTGGCTCTAATTGTTGATCTGTTTCTTGATGGTCTCATATCATACTATGTTGTTTTTTGTGTAGTGATCATTTTTAGGAGAAGGAGTTTCTTGATTTCTTTGTTCATTTGCTTTATCACAGTGTTGTGTTTATATCTTTTATGGCTTGGGGTTTGGGAGATCTTTGTGGAAATTAAACCAAATTATTTGATTCTTGATTGTGTTTGTTAAGAATTCATTTCTATGTTTGATGATACATAAGGGTTACCTTCATTTTGCATATTTGTTAACTTGTGATAATTTGCAGTTTTTTTCATATTTCATAGTATGGACAATCACTACAATGGATAAAACCAAATGAATGGAAATGGATGTGGCAACACCTATTTATTTGATTAATGATTCAAATCTTTTTTAGTATATATATAATGTGCCTAAGAAATAGCAGCATGGTACTATATCACTTACCAATTTGCCATTACTACCATAAGATATGTTAACTAATGTATTCTAAGTTGGTTTAGCTACAACAAACGTAGAATTGCAAGAACTAATAAATAAATAAATATTACACCTTTTATTCACCAAAAGTGTGTAACAATTGTCAAATCTTGTTAATCCCATCCCCCAAAGTCTAGTGTAGCTTGAAAGAAAAAGAATCCAAAGTTTCTCTACATGATTAGAACAACTGTACTATAATCTATTTTTTGAGCTTCATTAATTCTTCTCCTATTTGATGATAGATTTAAATTAAATTTGTCAAACACCTTTATAGTCCCAGGGATAGGCTGCAGTGGAAAAATTAACAACTCTAGTCACAGATCATTATTTCCAAATTTGATAATAATAATTTATTGACATGAGTAACAACCATAGATATATAAATTAAACTAAACATATTCACACGTTGAGTATGTGTAAACTCATGGTTTCAGACAGCCAACTCATTCCCTAATCAATTAGGCTGGATGCTGACCTCAATTGGCAAAAAAATCAAGGTCATGGACAAATTATTAGCAAATCATTCACAAAAGTACAATGGAGTTTAGCTAACTCATTGAAATAGTGCTTTATATTTTCTTGCTCTATATCTCCTAACACCATCTAAAAAGTCTTGTTTCACAGGTGGGAGTTGTTGTAAGTATATATTTAGTCATGAAAAAAGCAAGTTTGACTAATCACACCCATCATTTTGATAGACATGTGTTTATTAATTTTTCAATTATTTTTTTTGTTTTGGCTCAGATTACTTTATCAATTAAAATTTCAGTGCGTAGTCGACGATTTATTATTATGATACTGTGATAAAAATTCACAAAATCGTATTTTAAAACTAATTAGTAACAAGTGGAGTATCTCGTAAGACTTACATAGTCATTAGAGTTACATCTTATGTGAGATACTTAATCCGCCCGTGAAATAAAGTTTCATTTTTACTCGGTGCATGTTTTGAGACATGAAAGAGCGTGAGTGGTGAAAATCAGTAAAATATAATGTATGTCCCACTTTTACTTACTCCTTCCATCCCATAAAATTTGTCATTTTAGTATGTCCCCTAAAATAGAAACTTTTATTTTTGATAATAGTAATTTTTTCTCTATGTGAATCTCATTCTTCCCTAATAGGAGTAATACTCAAATCAATTTTTATTTCTATATCTTATATTTTATTAATTGTGTATTAAAATCTATATTATCCCAAAATGTGCTATTTTTATGAGATCGAAGGGTCATAAGTTTTGATATACACGAAATGAATTAGTAGAACGTATGCCAGATATAATGACGAATATATCCCGAATTATGATAATGAGACTTTTTTAATTGGAGGTAGTAATTGTTTATCTCATTTGACAACACATTTGTCAACCAAAAAATTTCAGTGTTTATTGAAGTTGGAGCAGTTAAAGATGCACTTTTGTCTGAATATCATCCCAAATTCCACCATCTTCCCAACAAAATAAATAAAATCTTCATTCCCAATAAATCCTCTCCTTTTTATCCCATGCAATCAAGATGCACCAATCACGTCTCCCACATGCTCTACGTCCTCAGCCGGCGGCTCCGCCGCCTCTGCTCCACTCTCCGTTGGTTCATGTGGCGGCCCCACCCCCGCCCCAGGGTCATCATCCGCCGCCTCGGCCGCAGAAAGAAACTGGCCTCGAGCCGCAGTTTTGATTTTTACCAAAATCAAAACCGCAGCTCGCGGCCTATCCGCCTGGCGACGTTCAACGCCGCCCTGTTCTCTCTGGCACCGGCCATCCCAGTGCCAGAGAGATCGGCCGTTCTCGTCCAAGAAGACGGGGATTGCCTCAAGTCCCCAAAAGGGATCCTCAAGCAGTCTCCACTTCACTCACAGAACAATTCAGACGGCAACAAATTCGCAAAATTGAGGCCTAATAAAGTCTCAATAAATCTCCCCGAAAACGAGATCTCATTGGCGCAGGACAGATCAATGGAGGGCTCGTTCCGATTCAACAACACCGTCGTCGCGGCTTCGGCCATGAGGTCGCCGGTGTGGTGGGACGGGGCGGCGGCCTTGTGCGGAAGCCGGACAATTTTCGACGTGCTGAAGGAGGTGGATGCGGACATCTTGTGCTTGCAGGATGTGAAGGCGGATGAGGCCGACGACATGAGGCCGCTGTCGGACCTGGCGAGCGCGTTGGGGATGAGCTACGTGTTCGCGGAGAGCTGGGCGCCCGAGTTCGGGAACGCCCTTCTCTCGCGGTGGCCGATCAGCAAGTGGAGAGCGGAGAGGATATGCGATGACAAAGATTTCAGGTGCGTAAGTTGAGCACTTGCACTATATATTCACGTGCTTTTAAACGCTGCACATAATATTAATCATTAAGACAACTAAAAATTTAAGAAATTTAAGGGTGCATGTTGTTTTCTTCGTCCCCAATTTTCGAATTAATAGAAAAAGAACGCCACGTGTTGCCTGGTGATTGGGCAGGGGCGAAATTGTGCCGTGCTCAACGTCGTGCTTTGGTGTTTGAGCATGCTAGAACTAAGAAAAACTTGGAATTTTTTTGAGCAGGAATGTGATAAAGGCGACGGTTGATGTGCCATGGATGGGAGAGGTGAATGTGTTCGGCACACAGCTGGATCATCTTGATGAGACGTGGAGAATGAAGCAAATCAACGCCATCATGCATTCAACCAATCCTCATTTTCTTGCAGGAGGCCTCAACTCTCTTGATTCATCGGATTACTCCTCCCAAAGGTGGAACCACATCGTTAAGGTAGCGAATTTATCCTTGTCGATTACTCCCTACGTCCCAATTCATAATTCCCGGTTTGACTCGACACAAGTTATAAAGAATTGATTGAATGTGTAACTAGCTAGTGGAATGAGTATGTCCCACTTTTATTCACAAGTAAAACGAGTTAACGTAATTTACTTACTAAAAATAGTAAAATTAGATTGAGATTTTTAAGTTGGGACGAACTAGAATGGCAAATTGAGCCTTTTAAATGGGTGGAAAGAGTTTTTCTAATTGGAATTGTTACACTTAAATTAGTAGTTTTAATTTTTGTAATGTACGAAATTTCGTGATTTAAATGACTATAAATCTCGCGTTTTAACAGTACTATGAGCAGTTGGGGAAGCCTACTCCAAAGGTTGAAGTGACCAACTTGTTGAAGGAAAGAGGCTATACAGATTCCAAACATTTTGCAGGGGAATGTGAACCAGTAGTAGTGATAGCCAAAGGCCAAAGTAAGCCAACATACAAAAACTTCATTTAATTTGATTGACCTATTTATCAATTTTGTGACAGCATTTGATCAGATGTGCAGGGGACTTGCAAGTACGGCACTCGTGTGGACTACATTTTGGGGTCGGAAGGCTTGCGCTACGCATTCGTCCCGGGATCCTACTCGGTCGTCTCCTCTAAAGGAACCTCGGATCATCACATTGTTAAGGTTGATATAGTGAAAGTTGAAGATGGTGGTGGAAAGAGCATGAGTTGGAGCAAGTTGAGAAAGAGGTTTGTGAGGATGTCTAGTTCTTCTTGCTCTTCAAAAAAGTGGGTGGAGAGTGAAATGAGTTAGTTTCTTGAAATTGTTGTACTAGTAAATAGTGATCCACATTAGTTGTAGTGTATTAAGATTAAGAAGTTGGATGGATTTGAATTTTCATGTATGGATGTGTAGAAATGAGGTTCTTGGCAAAAGGATTTGTATTTGATGTTTCTTGTAAATAATGTCATAATAATTTATGATATAGTTTACATCGAACTAACCACAATGTTAGATTTACAATTAATCCATATTTTTCATGTTTGTGGTGTTTAGTGTGTGTGTGTTTTGTGGAGTTGCTTCTACGTGAGATGTTGTGATGAGCATAAGGCACAATTAATAGTAGGGATTTGTGTGTGAGTTTTGCGTTTACTCTTCGGAAGGGTGATCAATGTTTCAAGATTATGTGTAATTCATCAAGATATGTTTAAATCAACTTACAACGTGATCTTTTTATTTTTATTTTTATTTTTTATTTTTATTTTTATTTTTTAAACACTACTTATATACTACAAAGTGTAAGCGAAGTGTGTGCTAAGCAAGTGAAAGGGGACATGTTAAATTCTAAGTGTTGGGGGAATTTGAACTTGTAATTTTCAAGTAAAAATTCATAAGTCGTCTATGATTAAGCTCTCCAAACGGATGTCTTTGAGAGATTCTTGATATTGTTTATTTTGTTGCAGTTAGGGAGTCAATCAATTCGATTCTATAAGTTTCAAATCAAACCTATCATATGGCTGATCTATTTGGTTCGGGTCTATCAGGCTGAATTGTTCTTGGGCTAGAAATTATCAGTTAGATACCCCCTTTCTATTATCATCTTGAGCAAATTCTTTAGTTTCGAATTCGATTGACATCTAGGGGTGGCAAATCGTGCGGATTGGGTCGTTATCGGGTCAACCTGATAACGACCCAACCCAATAAAGCCTAACCCGAATCCGACCTGTTAAGAAAACTCTAATCCCAAACACGAACCCAACCTGCTACCTTCAAACCTGAATACGACCCGCATCCGACACGAACCCGTTAACGACACGATAAAATTTGGGTTGACACAACACGATATCGACCCGAACCTGATATTACACGATTATAACCTAATATTACAGGATTAAATCTAATATTACACGATCAAACCTTATTTTTCAACCTAATTTACACGATTAAAATCTGTTTTATATATGATTTAAACCTGATTTACAATAAATTTAAAAATTAAAGTAAAATATTTTTTTTAATAATAATAAAAATAATAATATTATTTATTAATGGGTTATTTGTATCCAACCCGCATCCAACTCGAACCCAACCCGGAATTATTGGGTTCTTAATGGGTCAACCTGATAAGGACACGAACCCAATAAAGCTTGATCCAAACCCAATAATTTCATGCGGATCCGTGTCGGATTATCGTGTCGTGTAAAAAATTATCAGCCCTAGACATCTCAGTGTCAAATAATCAATCAACTTGATAATGGGCTAGCACATTTGTAAGGTTTATATAGATTAATCTATCAATTTTAAGTTGGATTGACATCCATAATTGCAATAATATGTCTTTTCATGTGATACAAATGATAAGTAAACATAATATTCGAACCATACATTGATCTTGAACTGGATAACCTAATGAGGTACAATCTCCATCTTGCCTTACTTAAAAGTTGTTTATTTTGGACACGAAATTTGAAATATTTGTATTTAATGAGTTGAAAAAAGAATAAAGTATCAAAAAGTAGTGTTTAGTGATTTAAGAAAGAAGTGTTTCTCGAGGTGTGTCGAGTTCATCTTCAGTATCTTATCTCCTTCCATCAATGAGTCAAATTCTAAAATGCCAGTGAGATTATGAACACTTCGGTCATATATTTGTATAAGGACAAATTTTATAAACAAAACTTCAGTTATTTCACTATTAACTCAAACATTTATTATTGTTTAAAAATATATAGATAGGTAGATCCGTAGATATGATATTTTCTACACATAGATACAAACGTATACTCCTTGGATGGACCGTCGCCATGGATAGATTACGACGTCCACAATTATCTCAGATCACATTTAATCATTCCCATAAATTAGGCAAACACAATAATCAAACAAAAATCAATCGTTATTACGTATTAGGCCACTAAAGTTTATGCCAACCCAATTTTAGGTGGAAATATTGCGTGACTTTTTATTTATTAATAACATAATAATATGGTCACAAATTAATTTATTACTTTATACTTAGATTATAATTTCAAGTCAACCAATATGGGCTTTGGTTCAAACTTCATTACAAATTATTAATATCAAGAATTTATTAAAAATATTGGGAGTTCATGGACCCCACCCAACCATGTAACTCGTCGATGTTATGTTACAAAATTACTTTAGTAGTACTAAAATTTAGAATCACACAAGATGATTATGGAAAAAGTAAAGACACGTACCTTTATCTTTTATTCATAAAAAAGAAAAAGAGGAATCAAACGCGGTCCAAACAAGGGTCAATAAAACAGCCCTTTCAACAACGTAATTAAATTATTTGTCACGCTATGATTAGAAAACAGCCACACAAAGCAATAGGGCGGTGCAGACGGTGCTACGTTTGTTGTTAGGCCAACCACAGTAGGAATAGCCCAGTAATAGCCCAGCCATAGCCTAGCCACTGTCACATCATCAGCACTAAAAATCCTCCTGCCACATCATAAATAGCCCAGTCATAGCCTAGCCACATCATAAATAGCCCAGCCACATCAATAGCCACATCACTAATAACAATTATATAAAAATGAAATAATTAACAATCACACAATATACAGAATTTAATTTACGAGACATATACGAGAAACATTAATAATACTATCCACATCACTATTAACAAATATATACAAAATGAAATAATTAACAATCACACAATATGCGAAATTTAATTTACGAGACATATACGGGAAAATGACGAACAAAGCGCGTATATATAGTGTTTCGAAAAAAAAAAATTTATTTTTTCGCGCTAGGCGGTGCGCTGGGCGATCCGGGCGCTGCAATAGCGCCGAACGGACCGCCCAACGCACCGCCCAGCGCCACGCGACCGCCCAGCGCTGCGCGGTTTCTCTCTCCAATCGCCCGCTGGGCGGCTGCAATAGATCGCCCAGCGAACCGCCCAGCGCCGGCACTCGGCTGGGCGGTCGCTGGGCGCCTATTGTGGATGGCCTTAGGTCACGTTTGGCTCCTATAAAAAGTTGCAAGTTGTGGTCTTTATAAAATTGAAATTCACATATCATTGCCCCCTCTCCACCAACCACATTTCTTCGTCTTTCCAGAAACATCTTTCATCATTTTGTATACAAATTAGGAGAAAATGAAATGTAACAAGGAGGGAGAAATAAACCAAAGAGAGGATTTTTATTTATACAAAAGCTATAAAGCAAACTATTTCATTACAGAAAAAGGGAAAAAAAAGAAGGAAAAATTACAGCTGAACTAAGATAATAGCATAAGCGCTAATACATAGTTTTACATATCTAACAAATTCACAAACACACCCCATTTCTGCATATTCCTCTAGATTTCAGCTAGTAATTAAATTAATTTTCTTAAAGCAGTCATAATCCCACTTATTATATCTAAATACATACATAAATAGATTACATATTAAGATTAAGAACCAACCCAAGAAAAGAGGGAAAAAAAGATTCTGAAAACCCTAGAGATTTGATATGAATCCATCCAATGTCATCGCCGAATCGCATCTAACCCGCTTGAATTCTTGAAATCCGGATCGATCTCGACAACTCCTTTCGCCCGTATTGAAAAAAATATCTACGGCAAGAGCTCGAGACCGCCGGCGAAATCACCCCGGAGAAACAAGAAATTCCGGCGGACTTTTGGATTTCACTCGAGTCGAAGCAATCGGCGCAGATCCCTCGTCGCCGGATCATCGGAAGAATTGATCTTGACGAAATCCTGTTGTTTCTTGTTGAAAAAAGAAGGTAGAGGTAGAGATCGAGGAGATGGCGACAGCGCAAACGCGGTCCCGGCGTACATGTCGGGCAGCGGCGCCGGCGATAGGCGGATCGGCTTCGGCATCATTTCCGGAGCCATATCGTCCGCCGCCGGCTTCTTCGCAGGCGGAGACCTGGATCTCGCGTCGCGGCCTTCGCCACCGTTCAATTTCGCGGCGATGGAGCTCAGCGACTGGCCCCTCCGCAGAATCGTGACCTGGCCCACCGTCGGCCCGCCGGAGACGTCTCTCCGCCGCGCATCGCCGCCGTGGGTCGCTTTTTTTGATTCGTTGGATTTTCTCTTCTCGGATCTGGGAGAAGTCTTCTTATTGTTGGTGTTGGCGTTCGTGTTTTTGTTTCCCGGCCGCCGATTGACGATCAAATTCGTCAAATTCCCCTGGGAAGGGTTGTTTCTGCGGCGGTGGAAGGGCGGCAGAGCGACGTGGAGCCGCTGGGCTAACAAATCCGGCGAGTATAAAACCTCCGTCCCCATTTAATTTGGAACCCTAGAAAAGGAAATCAAACGCCCAAAAAAAACGAAACCCTCAAGAATATATGATCGAAAGAGGGAAATTGAGATGAAGAAATAATTTCCCCAGGATTTGTGTGGAAAAAATTGGGGAGAAAGTAGAGAAGAGTAATGATTTTCCCTCTTTTCGAAGAAATGTTTTTTTTCTTGCCAACTCCTCTTCCTCAATAAGGGAGGATGCTTTCCTTCTTTTTCTCTGTATAATTTCTAATTTTTCTACAATTTATAACTATTGAGTTTCTGACAAAAAATGGTGTGTATATATAGAAAATGAAAATGAAATGGGACGCGTGAATGAATCAAAGAAGGGAGAGAAACTATTTTAAATTAATATTTTTATAATTATAATAAAGAATTGAGAAGGAGAAAAGGGGCCGCCGGATTTGATTAGGCGGGTCACGTGTGGGGCCCGCGATTTATTATTGCTTTTAACGCCGTTTGATGCTTCCGTTAGTTTTGTCGTTATATTGGGGTAAGTGGGGTGGTGGGGTTCGTGTGGTGCAGTTGCTTGTCGACTTCCTTTTATGTCGGATTTTCTATTTTTTCATAAATTACTCAAATCTCATTTCTTCCTCCATTAATTAGTGCTAGTATAAATAAACTTGGATTTTAAGAAATATGCAAAAAATCAGTAAAAAAAATATGTGAAATATAATGTAATATTTATATTCATTTTATATTAAAAATATGAATGAAAAAATTAGTAGAATGTATAAAATGTAAGTATGAGAAGTATTTGATGAACGAATAAAAATAAAACTAGTAGTAATAAATAACAACAGATATAAGAGTATTATTTAGAAGAATAAAGATACATTGACAAAAAAAAAGACCTTCAAATTTAAATAAGATAAAGAGTAAAAAGGATGAACTATAGTACATATAATTTTAACTGAATATCAATGAGAGCATTAACTCTATTTCTATTAATTGAAAACAATAATAAGTAAACCATCTGTATTAAGATAATTGGCAAACAACTTTATTCTTTGGCATCCTTTTTCCTCTCATTTCATACTTTATTCAATTCTCTTTTCACTTTAATTGTTAAACATTAATTTCTTAAATTTTATATCAAAATAAATGTCCCAACTCCCAACTATTTTAAAGATGAAGAAAGTATTATTTTTTTGTGTTTTTAGTACTTAAAAATATAAAATATTATAATTTCTCTAATCTTGTTGGCATGCGATTTCTTATTACTACCCTTATATTGCTTCTCATATATACCATTACGATTGACAATTATTAACATTTATGTTGAAAATCGTATTGTTTTGATTTCTTTTTTTTTCAGATTATGTAGTACTTATAATAAAATGCGCATTGATATTTTATTTTATGGCAGTTCAATTAAAGTGATATTAGTAAAATAATAGATAGAATCTGATCCGTTGAGTCAATTTAATTTCAAATCATTTTCAAATTAATATACGCTCTCACACAATTTATCAATTTATATTTTGAGATATTCGATGTAGATACATATACATTAAAGAATAGGTTAGATATGTGATAAAATCCTACATATATATACTATACCACAATATAGGGGTGTGATAAACTACAAACCTTCTATAATGCAAACTATACAAACTTTAATCCTACTCACTTAATACAATTAATCAACGGTTAATATAAGAGATTTTTCTAATGTCAACATTTCCTACAAATCTGTACACTCCGTTGACATCGAACAATCAGAATTTGTACAAACCCGTTGACAGAATTTGTACACTCCGTTGACATCAGCCCCCGTTGACAGAATTTGTATACTCCGTTGACATCAGCCCCCCGTTGACAGAATTTGTACACTCCGTTGACATCAGCCCTCATTGACAGAATTTGTACACTCCGTTGACATCAGTTTATATAGTTGGTATTATAGAGAGTTTGTATTTGATTACACCTCCCACGATATAATGACTCATTCCATTTTTATAACCAGATTAATTGCTTATTCCTTCGACTGAAGGTCGTTTTTCTATACATTAATTTGGAAGAGGTGAGTTATCTTTGAAACTCATTTATTTTATACTCCATGTATATTATTTTGATCATTATAAATTTATAGTTTTCCTTCCGTCTACCATTAAAAATATCATTTCTTTCCGGCATTAACTTTAAAAAATATTTAAAAAAGTAGGTGGAAAAAAGTTAATGAAATATAAATCTCATTTATATATATTAATTTTAATTACTACAGTAATATATTAGTGAAATGAGTTAGTGAAATTTGAGACATCTTAACAATTATGATAATATTAAGCCGAAACTCCTATATACAGACCTACCAAAATAAAAAATAAGACTTATTTTTTATTAAGGAAATACTGGATTCATCTTTGTTGGCTATGAAACCAGATAAGTATCCACATATTTTGAAACCAATTATAGCTAAAATCAATTACTTTATCTTCGTTTTGAGTATTCTAATTTTAATTGTAATTTAATTTTTTTTCCTCATCTATTTATTGTATGGACGAAATGATTATGAAATTAAATAAAAGAATTCTACGTAGAAGCAATTAAATAGAAAAAAATGTTAGATATGCAGAAAATGCAGGAAAAAGAGAGTGGAGTGGGTCAACAACCACCAGCTCAACTTACATTAACACAATCATTATTAGCTCTTTTTTTCATAAAAGGCATTCCCATTTATGAAACAAGAGTAAAAGATTTTCATTTCTTTTTCATCATTGCAAATATACACTATTGAACTCTTTTTCAAAATATTATTATTACAAAATACACTTTACATCGACCATAACTCAACAGACCATGTCAACCAGAACTAAAAAAAATATACTAGTACTCAAATCACGTAAAGTAATTACTACTACTATTATTATTATTATTATTATTATTATTATTATTATTATTATTATTATTATTATTATTATTATTATTATTATTATTATTATTGTTTATTCAGATTGGAAGACCAGGCCACCACATTTAATTACTCTGGTAAATTACCAAGTGGAGTTATTTAACCCACTCAATAACAGATGATTATGATAGAATACTATACAGTAATTAAGAATAATTTATGGAAAGGGACATTAGAGTGCGGACAACCCCAATAGTCCCGTCTTGTTTTTGTCCACAACTCCAGTTTATTTATCCACGCCCATAAAAAAATTGTCCACAGCTATAAGATGGACACTTCTAATAGCCCCAAAATTTTTAGCCACTTATCATTTTATTTTTTTTCCGTCTATATTAAATCAATTAAAATTATCGGAATGTAAATAATTGGAAAACGAGGTAATTGAGACCGAATATTCATTGTATTGGAAACGGTAAAATTATACAACGAACATTTAAAAACAATACAAACAAAAAAACCACCACCGTCTACTCGGTGGCGGAATCGGATTCCTCCTCCTCTTCTCCGCCGCCTCCCCCACTGCCACTGGCCGCCCTAGTACAATCCTCATCAGACAAGCCTAGCCGGCGCTGGATCTCCCCTATGAGTTTCCAGTATATACCCTTGATGACCGGGTCGGTGGCGGTCTCGTAAAAACGGCAGTTGTCCTGCAATTGTTTCAACAACTGCACATCTAGGTTCTCCCTCAAGACCTCGTGGGGACAAGGGGCCATGGATTGCTGTATAGGGGGGCTGCTGGATGCGCGATCCCGACGCGGCCGACGATAGGCGGGAGGAACTTCAGATAGAGGCCTGTTGTCCCGGAGGGCGTGGGCGCCTAGAGTGTGTAGCGGAGGACTCTTCGGTTTGCTCGTCGTTGAGGTCGAATGATTGCGAGCCGCTGTTGTAGTCCTCGGCTATGTTATGTCTAGTACGCTTCTCCCCTGGAGCTCCTGCCCGCTCTTGCGCACAGATGGCCCGGAATTTCGGAGAGTGCTCGAGAACAAGATACTCCTCCCACATGGTAAACTTCGGCCAGCCTTTCGTGTTGAATTGGGCCATAGACAGCTCCTTCACGTCGGCTTCGCTTCGGCCACTCTCAGCACTGAGCAGGTTGTTCTCGTATATAAAGCTGAACCGCTTGGTGGCATGCAGAATCCTAGACAACTTTTTGCAGAGCTGTTCCCCGTCACGCGGTTTGGCGCCTCGAGGTTTGAACTCGTTGTATGCCAAAAGGACGCGATTCCAAAAGCTCCCCTCCGTCTGATCGGTGCCCACTATGGGGTCCGATGTGACGGCATCCCACGCCCGCGCCACAGCAGTGGACTCCGCTTTGGTGTAGTGCGTGGCCCGTCCACCGCCGGCTACCGCTGCCGCCGCTGCTGCCCTCACCGCCACCGCCGCTGCCCGAGCCGCCACCGGCACTTGTCGACGACGCTGCCGCCTCTTCCGCGGCCCCCCGCCGCCACTGCTTCCACCCGCCCCACCGGACCCGCCGACTCTCGTCGGAACGGGCGTATCCACGCGTGATGCCGGCGTTTCCGGTACGCCCGGACTGAGCAGACCCAGCATCGTCTCCAGTACGTCTCGATCTGCATCGATGAAATGAGATTGGCTGGATTGGAAAGGGATATCCGGCCGCGGATGGTTAACCGCGTTGAGGTTGGGTCTGTAATCTCCAAACGCCGACCGACTCAAATTCCTCTGAAAAGGTTGGGGCGTGGGACTCGACCTCCATGGCTGAGATGGAGGAGGAGTTGGACTCGATCCCCACGGAGGGGGAGTTTGACTCCAACCCGACGGCTGGGAAGGATAGCCGTCATATCCCGATTCGTCAGTGCCGAGTGATTCGTCGTCTCCACCGTGCATTTTTAGAGAGTGAGAGTGTAGATAGTCAATGAATGGAGGTTGTTTGAAAAGGGTGTAAAATGGGTAGTGGTGGAGTGGTATTTATAGTAGAATTTTTTAAAATAAAAAAAAAATAATTGGGGCGGCCGATGCCCCTATAGGCGCGGCGATCGGGGACTGGCCGGTCCTCGCACATAATTCGCCGAAGTGCCGTCCTCCCCAACAAAAATTGTTCGTCCCGGGGCGGACACTCCCTCCACTATAGACCGGCGAGGCGGTATTGGAATGGGGGCTGCCGGCGCGACGCCCCTATAGTGGACACCCTTAGGTGATATCACATTCAAAACCTTAGGAAATTATACTTTAATTATGTTAAGTTGTAATTGATGGTTTGATCAAGGATCTGACATGAGCATTTGCTCGATTTGAATGAATCAATAAACACTATCTTATTTTTTTCAATTAATAATATAATCTAGTATTTTATGATTATTACCTAACCCGAATTAATGATGCAAAATATCTACTTGCCTAAAAAACTCACCGCCCACGTCTATATATGAAAATTACATTTGCTCATAGTACAATAACAATTGTTGAATTAAATTAAGAATTCAAAATTTGAAATATAGTGTATGTATGTTAAATTAATAAGTACTATCTGTGTCGAACATTTTATCAGAAAAGATGAGATGTATGAAGTTGTAATATTCATTCCCTACTACCCTCTTTTAATAAAGTAGCTATAGCCAGACATCTCCCTTAAAAGAAACAAGTCTGGATAATTTAATACATCAGTCAAGATATAATCAGATAAATAAAGAGATTTGCAAAGGATTCCCTACAATATTTTACAAGATTATACCTCGAATACCTTTTTATTTAAAATTTTGTGAATATTTAATTTAATTATAAAGTCTTTAGAGGCCAACTCGAGGCTCATCATGAGATTAATTAAATTGATGGAATCTTAACTTTTAGCCAAACTTTGAAACTCGATATTTTCTTTCTGGAACTTTCTCCAACTTAAAATTACAATATAAAGATGGATGTCAAACTATACAAATTGTAACAATTCAAGTTCAAAAGCTAACATCTTTAAAAATCGGTAAATATTGCTAACCATCTTCTTTTATGTGTTACATAAAAATTTGGAGGAGTATTTAATTGGATTGGCCAAATAGAATTTTCCATATAATGATGCTAAACAATTTTTTCCCTACCATTCACAACAAAAAGAACAGAGATTCTTGTATATAACCATACTACGATAACATAAATTCGTTCTTAAACTCAGAGCTTTAAACTTATACGACTATTGATTGTGTGAGTGCATATCATCTCTAACTCAATTCACTCGTAATCGTGAAATACAACTAAGCTTTTGGTCAGGCAAATGGAAATGGATAAACCAAAATTCAGAAGATATTGTACAGCTTTGTCTGGAATCATTACCCGAGACCAGAAGCACGAGGTTAACACCTAATTTGTTGAGGGTGGCGAAAAATACCGGAAATACATGTTTTCGGTATACTACAATTTTCGTTACGGTATGATACCATATTGAAATTTTTCGGTACAGTAACCGTATCAATTTTCCTATATCGCGGTATACCGAATCCTTGGTGCATACAAAAAATCGGTATATGTTGAAATATTATATAAATATTATATTTAATATATTTATATATAAATTGAATAAAATATGCACCCTTTAATTACTTATAATTAATTACAATTAAATGGTAATTAGATTATTTATAAAGTTTAACAATCTACATATAATTAAAATGTATTAAAATGATAATTTTGTACTTAGAATTTAATAGTAAGGAGTTGAGATTTAAAAAATTAGAGGTGGAGAGCAATAATTTTGTCGGGATTTTTATGATTATGGAGCGATATGAAGTCTATATTATTTGTTGATCCATAGTGTAGAAGCAATATAGGTTATTCCAAGACTTTGATTCAGTAGTGATTCATCACATACATAGAGAAAATAATTTTATCTTGATTCTTTTGTCACATTTTGTTTATAGTTTGTAGTATAAAAGAGTTCATGCTCTTGATACTCTGTTTCCGAATCATCCCAGTGACTAATCATTCCAAAAATGTATTCTCTCCGTCCACAAAAAATAGACAAAGTTGTAAACGATACGAGTTTTACTTTCATTGGCAAAGTAAGTGAGAGAGAGAGAAAATGTGTTAAAATAATGTTAGTGGAGTGTGGGTAATATATTTAAAATTATGTGTAGGATTAATATTGATTTAAAACTTTCCACTTTTAGAATTAGTCTAATTTTGGTGGACGGCTCAAAATGACAAAGTTAGCCCTTTTTTTTGGGACGGGAGGGAGTATTTTTTATAAGTATTTCAATTGCTTTGTACCTAACTTTTGCACTATATAGAGTTACTTCAAATTACATAGAAATACCCTTGATACTTGCTAGCCACCCATATAACCAAATCGAAAGCAACCACTCATTGTATTTCATCTCAATAATATCTAATAAATCACAAAAATAAGTTTTCTATATTTATTTTGCTCTCAATTCTTTCTATTTTTTTCTTAAAAAAAATTCACATAAGACAATTCCTTATCCTGATATTTAGCCACTAAAATACACGTGTGGCTACCGTATATCCACACACACAGTATTAAACCCCAAAGACGAACACATAAAAACGAAAAAAAACGAAAAAAATTGAAAAAAAGAAAAGGAAACACAGCAGCAGAAAACATGCTGGCGAAAGAATCGTCGAGGTTCGACCTTCCCGAGGAATTGCTGGAGGTTTTGCCTCAGGATCCATTCGAGCAGCTCGATGTAGCCCGCAAAATCACCTCCATTGCCCTATCCACACGCGTCGACTCGCTCGAATCGGAGTTGTCGGAGCTCCGGCAGCACCTCGCCGACCGCGACAACATCATCGCCGGCATGGAGTCGCAGCTCCATTCGCTCGACGCCTCCTTCGCCGAGGCTTCCGAGAAGCTCGCTGCTGCGCAGAAGGAGAAGGTCCCACCGTTTTTTACTCGTGTGGATTTTTAATTTCAGGATATGACTTGAAACTTGAAAGTAGCTGAGCTGTGATTGTTCAACTTGAAAATAATCTAAAATATTAGAAACAATATTATATAATGGGTGGTAGGCAATTATCTAGTGAAATTATTATTAGTATAAAGTTGTACCTAACGCACTTAACTTAATCTGCTGTAATTTAAGATTTTTAAATTACTCCATTAACTAGTTTAAAACATGAAACTGACTGTAGCCCAATATTAAAGTCAGTATTTTGTTAATATTTGTGTAAGTGAAGAGCGTGACAATGAATAATGGACTGTATGTTTGATTTTGAGCTTTTGTGGATGGCAGGAGAACTTGGTGAAGGAGAATGAGCAGCTGAGCAACACTGTGAAGAAGCTGAACAGGGATGTAACTAAGGTATGGTAGGTTCAGTTCTAACTTCTAGGTGATCACTGGTGCTGATTTCGAGTTCTATGATGTTGTGTGAGTTGCATTGTGTTCAAGTTTCTTTAAACTTACATTTTAGAATAGAGGATCTCGCGTGCTTTCGGTTTCATTCGTTTCCATAATAGCAATGCTTGAGCTAAATTGAACTGCATCCTGCTTATTAGGAAGTATTTGAAGTTCCAAAGAATAGGGATCCGTTGTAGTTAATCTGTTTTCATGTTACCACGCCTTGGTTCAATGGAAGTGTCAGATTTTATGCTGGGTGTAATCTTGTGAAGATTATAGGTTATTCAAGTTTATGTTATGCAGAAAAACCGATATAATAGGATTCTGTATGTCAAATTTCCATTTTGGCAAGTTCAAGTTTTTTTTTTGTAATCCTTCAACATGTGAAGATTTCTTCCACTTTTCAAATACCTCTGCTGAATGACCTGAGTATAAATGTTTTCAGTTGGAAGCATTCAGAAAGACGTTGATGCGGTCTCTTCAAGACGATGAGGATAACCCTGTAAGAGAATGATTTCCGTTTCTTGCAGCGTTATTCCACTGAATCTCCTCGTTCTGTATTAGATTCATTTTTTGTTTGCTTGTTTGACAGGCAAGTGGTCCTAAGGCCAATCTGACAAATCTGCCTAACAATATTGGTTTGTAATTCTGATCCCTCTATTATACTTATGCAACTCATTGTTTTTCCTCATACCAGAATTAGAAGATACAAGTCTTTAAATGCCTTTGGTGATACTTCCGTGTATGTGAGCAGTTTTATAGGATCATAATGGTTTTTTTCAGAGGATGATTCTGATTTACCGCCTAACCAAACTGCTTCCGCTCAAAGCCAAATCTCCGATGCTGGAATTTTAAATTCTGTGGACACTGATGTTGAAGGTATGCATGAACCTTCTTTCCACCCAGTTGTTTTCTGTTTCTTGCATTTGCTGTTCTGACTATCCTTTTTTTTTCCATCATGACAGCCGCGAGGGCTCGTGTACCACATAGCTTCTTACTAGCATCACAAAATAGCACGCCTCGTCTCACACCTCCAGGTTCCCCTCCGAGTCTGTCTGCCTCTGGATCTCCGTATAGGACGCCCAAACCCTTGTCTCCAAGGAGACAGAGACACTCGATTTCTGTTGCATCAACAAGAGGTCTTTACGATGATAGGTCTTCTGTGTTTTCTTCTATGCCTTCAAGCCAGTTCAGTTCAATGTCAAGCATGGAATCGGGATCACAACCAGGTTAGTTATCTTAACTCGATTTCACCTTGTATTGCCTTAGAGTATGCTGAATGCCAATGTGATCGTGTTTACATACATTTATAGGATTTAACAAACTTATAACTGATACTATTAGGTAGAATTTACTGCATTTGTTTCTGCAATAACTTATTTCCCCCCTTCCATATATTAGGGAAAACACGCGTTGATGGAAAAGAATTCTTTCGCCAAGTCAGGTATGAAACTAAATTGCAACAAAACCACAAAAAGCCCACTTACACATATTTACATGAAGATGTTCACCTACGCCTGGTTATTTCATAAGCAATCATTATACGAGTACCGATTCTGGCAAGTATATTCTTCATAATACACGTGTTCTGTTTCGTTCATTCATTGACTTTCTCCATGAACTACCTATGGGCTCATTCCATGCTCTCTAATGTAAACAATGATCATGTGCATGACTTGAGGCCTTGATCTTAAAGTTTGTTACATTTAGGCTTGAGTTGGCAAAATATTATGATTATGCCTATTTTGACAATAAATTGACAAATCCGCCTCGTCTAAAATCTCCCCTATACCAGGTCTCGCCTATCCTACGAGCAGTTCAGCGCATTTCTTGCAAACGTGAAGGAACTTAACTCCCACAAGCAAACAAAGGAGGTATGTGATGTCATTAGGTTTAATCCACATTTTTTATATCACTAGACAGCTTCATTCAAGAAAAGCAAAAATTCCCCCAATCTCAAATTATGAAGTAATTCAACTGTTTTATGAATCTATGATATTATCCTAAGTTGTTGGAAGACTAATTTGGTATGTATAAGGGTAAGTTGGTCATTTATTTCACTTTATGTGTGATATTAGTCTCTAAGCATGCAAGAAACCAGAGTTTCTATATTTAGGCAGCTTGTGTTCTTTTTTTCACAGAAAAATATTATTACTCATGAAGAGACTATCTTGAATCGTTTTATTTTACAATGTTTATGTTAGGAAACATTAGGGAAGGCGGATGAAATCTTCGGTCCCGATAATAAGGACCTCTACGCCATCTTTGAGGGGCTAATCACTCGTAACGTGCAGTGAATAGAGCAAGCTTTTAATTACGGGTTAAACCTTCGAGATCTTAGCTTTTCACAAACAATTGTAGATTTTATTTATGTAAAATTATGGTTGTAAAATAAGTTATTGTTGCATACATAGCCATTGGTAAATGTTTGTCTTGCAGTTGATTTGTATCGAACCACAATATTTGTTTCTCAATATTCAATAAAGATTTGGCATGTGATGGAGGAATCAGAAATGTGCATCATTTTGGTATTTAAGTTATGAATGGGATATAATATTATATAGGACAACCGATTTTTTAGCATGAATATATTGCATGGATTGTGGAGAATTCAAGCAAACCACAATTTTACTTTTCTCATTTTCCCTCTCATACCATCTTGTATCCTCTGTGTATCTGTCTGTCTCTCTCTATCTGAATTGAAATTTGCAGACGTGAATAATCTTGGTTCCTGAGGCACTTCTTTTTGCTGTCGCTAAGGAACCATGGAAAATGACACTCAACATTCGTCTTCCCCTCCAAGGTAATAACATTCTCTATTTAATGTTGTAATTTAATATAGTTTTATTATTTCTAAACCTGAATTATTAGTTAATTTTGGATCTTGTGTTTTTAAGTGGTGTTTTACATGCTGCAATATAATTTGTCTTGGCAAGTTTGGTAAAGCTATCAATCTGTATGAGTTGGTAAAAATTTGGGGGATTTCATAGAATCATCAATCATATGCTAAGCATGTTATGGATTTTGAATTAGGATATTTTTATTGTACTCTGTATTATAGCGATTGTTCTGTCAATTGGCCTAATTTAGGCCTAGGATTTTGGATTGTTGTATAGTTTTCATGGTGAGTCGAATTGCAGGGAAAATGAGAATGCATGCGAGGCTGCTGACGAAAGTACCGATGGGCAGTTCCTCGTAGTTGGACATAGACTGCTCTATTCCACTTCTTCCATAACTCTCTCTGCTGAAGGTAGATCCGTCTATACATGTTTCAACTGTTCTCCGATGATCACGTTCCTGACTCTCTGAGATTTGCAAATCTTGAATTATGCCTTAGATTTGAGAGTTTTAGACATGGATGAGACTGAGTTAGAAGGGTGCTCGTCCAGTGGAGATGATGATCAAGAAGAAGTGAGTGTCATCACAAAGCTCGTTTCAGAGGCAGAAGCAGCTAAGGCAGCTGAAAAATCCGACTCCCAATGGAAAGGGTTCCTCCGCAAGCTGAAAAAGGGCCCCCATGTGCATTTTCAGACCTTTCATCCTTCCATACCTCACATTCTTTCGATAAAGAAGCTTTCTTCGAGAAGAAGAGCTTCCCGGGGCACTCAGAGTTTACCCGACCTCACTACTCAGTTAGACGGGGACTTGTATTATTGCTTTGAAACCTCTTGGAAATGCTTTACTCTTGCAGACCTCAAAGAAGCAACAAACAATTTTAGCCCAGGTGACTGATATTCTTGCCTGTTGAATTTAGGAATCAATCAGAATCTTGATAATGTTAAGACTTAGCACAGATTTCGAATTCTTGTTCGGTATTAGGAAACTTGATTGGAGAAGGCGGCTATTCTGAAGTTTACAAGGGACACTTGGAAGATGGACAACTAGTAGCAGTTAAGAGGTTGATTAGGGGATCACAAGAGGAGATGACAGCAGATTATTTATCAGAGCTCGGCATTTTAGTCCATGTCAACCATCCGAACATTTCAAGAGTTATTGGTTATGGAGTCGAAGGAGGGATGCACCTTGTTCTTCCGTTATCCGTTAATGGATGCTTGTCGTCTATGCTAAAAGGTTTGTCTTTCTTTTATTTCTTTCGAACACTTCAAGATTCTAAACTTTATTTTCTGTTTTCATTCTTTGTTCATGTGATGCTCAGATGCAACGGAGAATTTGACGTGGAATCTCAGATATAATATTTCCATAGGCATTGCTTCTGGTCTTTGCTACCTTCATGAGGGGTGCCAACGACGAATTATCCACAGAGATATCAAGTCTGCCAATATTTTGCTAACTGAAGATCTTCATCCTCAGGTAGTTTAGAAAGTGCTAGTGGTTCCGGTTTACGCCATTTTTTTACACCAAGAGATCCATAAGACGTAACCTAGAACCAGATAACACGTGTTTATTTACTTGAAGTAACGTTTCTGTGCAGATTTCAGATTTTGGGTTAGCAAAATGGCTTCCTGATCAGTGGACTCACCTTAATGTTTCGAATGTCGAGGGCACATTTGGGTATGGCAATGGAAACTTACTATTTCTAGAATGGGAAATGGTCAAGTCTTTATTTTGATTTCTGAACATGATTGTTTCTTTCAACGGCAGCTATCTCCCTCCCGAGTTTTTCCTGCACGGTACAGTTGATGAGAAAACTGATGTTTATGCATACGGTGTGTTATTGCTGGAGCTCATTAGCGGCCGCCCAGCTATAGACGACCACAATAAAAGTGTTGTGATGTGGGTAAGTTGGTCGATACAGATACATTTGTACGCTGTAGCAAACTCCAACTAAACCTCGGAAACAAAAAACTTTCCAGGCCAAACCTCTGCTAATTAACAAGGGCATTGAAGAGCTAGCTGATCCATCTCTCGATAGTGATTACGACTGGGAACAGCTGAATCGAATGGTTATGGTTGCTTCATTATGCATTCATCAAAATTCGACAGATAGGCCTCAGATGAGCCAGGTATACAAATCTCCCTTTCCATATTTGTATTAGCATGTAAATGAGCTACAATTTTATAGGAACATGCCAATTCTTGTATTCATCAGGTTGTGAGGATGTTGCAAGGCGATGAAGGCATATTGCAGGGCAAGAAAAAGTTCCAAAAACGGCCTGCACTGAAGAGGCTATGCCCGTTAGAGATGATTACGGAAGAAGAAGCCAACTCAATCAAGCCTTCGTGCCATAGAGGCCACAGAAGCGAGCCATCTTTGGAAGCAGTTGAGGAGACCTAGTAAACTATCGGTGTAGAGACGAGAGCTGGGAATGTATAGTCCTCCTCCCAGTTGCTCGGCTCATGCTTTTCCTTTCGCATTCCCCCTTCGAGTCTACTCGTGTTGTTAGTTCCGGGGAGGTGGCTGGTAGTTTACAATTCGAAAGTTGTGGCAGTGAAACAGCTTGTGTGTTTATGTATACTGTATTGTTGTATTGAGCTAACAGCATTTGCATATATAGGGAAAGAGATGAAACCATACATTGGTTGTTGGATTTTGGATTTTATAATTTGTTATATTTTCTATGTTGTAATCTCGTCTTTAATTCTGAAATTTCTAGTTACTTTCATGCCAAAGTTTTCCACTAAAATGGTTAATCATTTGTCATAACTCAATAATACTGTTTGGAATCAATACGAGTTTTAAGAAATATTAACGAAAAAAATTAATGAAATTATATTAGTCTCACTTTTATGCCAAAGTTTTTCACTAAAATGATTAATCATTCGTAACTAATTCTATTTGGAATCTATACTAGTTTTAGGAAATATTAGTGAAAAATAATAATGAAATAATATTAATCTCACTTTTATTTGACGGATGAAGAAATGAATCTCAATTTTAATAAATTGAAGTTCGTTCAACGATAAATATAGTTATAGAATTTATTTCAATTATTTAGATTATTATATTTGTGGTCAACTCCCACTGAATGATCTACCAAAACCGAAATCTCACTATACGCAGAAAAATATCTCAGATCAAAGATCTTAAGCAGCTCCTGTTCAAACATTGCCGAAGAAAATCGGTTTAATTTTTTACGATGTACAAATTTTGTTGCATCTCCTTGTTTCTACTGGTGGTGATCGCATCAATACCGCGGAAATCTTCGTGCAATTCGATAGTCAATCCGTCCAAAGTCAGAAGCATCTCATGGAAACCTAGGTACTGATCCTTTTTGTAGTGGACATTGTAATTTTGTAATATTCCACCACCAATTCTTCTTCTACTTTTTTTTAAAAAATTTGCTGTCAGCTGACATTTGTGTGATTGAGTTGCATTTCTTGCGTTGCGATTTAGAGCTTTTGTGTACGAAGGTTTTCTTACGGATGAGGAATGCAATCATTTAATTTCTCTGGTGAGTTTGTGTATTGATTATTGCGACTCTCTCTCTTTCTCTCTATTTTGAAATTTGAAGCGGTTACATTGATTTGCGTGATCAAATTAGGCGAAATCGGAGCTGAAGAGGTCACAGGTGGCGGACAATGAGTCTGGGGAAAGTAAGCTGAGTGAGGTTCGGACTAGTTCTGGAATGTTTATTGGGAAAGCGAAGGTACGGCTTTACTGTCTTCCCAAGGATAGAATTATGCAATTGATTCTAATTTGCTATAAGATGATCTTTGGAGTGTTCGCCGTCATGTTTACGAATCTGTGTTTTAATTGATGCAACTGTTTGATCTAATAGTTCATTTAATTATTGTTGTTACTATCAATTAGAACTAGGTTTATTTCGATTGAGCTGGAACCTCTGCTAAAAATGGTGATGAAAAGGTTTATGGATGCTTATGATAATTAGATCAGACTAAATGCTTGTGATCCTTTTGTCGATGATATACTTATTCCACATAAAATCTAAATTTGGCTGATATGTGGGTTCAGATGATCTTGCCTGATCTTGGGAGTCTAGTTTAAATATCAATTGGTGGTGTTTTTAAGTGTGTATGCATTTGAAAGTTTTTATAATTTATTGTTCATGAACTCCAAATATCCGAGTCGGATGTTTGAAATGTACTCCATTTACTATAGGCACCTTGTTCTGAATTAAGGTTCAAGAAAAGCAGGTTTGTAGAACTATTGTGCTGAATCAATCAAATCAAGATCAGATTGTTTGCCTTCTTTCATGTTTTTCCCACACACTTATGGAATCATCTTTGAGATTTTTCTGAGTTCCATGATCTTGACTCTTTTCCCTGCCATGTGTTACTGATAGGATCCTATCATTGCCGGCATAGAAGACAAGATTGCAACATGGACATTTTTACCAAAAGGTAACATTTTTGAAGAGGATAGGCAATTGATTCATCGCCATTGTCACCAGTTGATCATAACTCCTAGTTTGTTGATAATGTTCAGTAATATTTGGCTCAATTCCATTTTGGTTTTGATTCTTATAAATTATAATGACATGGCAGTTCTTTTATATCTTTGGTTCTATGTTATTTTTAGAATAATAGAATAGAAACCACCTTAGGTGACCAGACAATATTTAATGGTGTTTTTCTTAGATCTTGAAATTTTACTTATATTCAAATTAACTGAATTATACCTTAAGAGGAAATCAGGAATATGCATGGATAGAACACATTATTAATACCCTATACTTCATAGCCATAAATATTACGATACTTAAATCTTAACTTGTTTGCCTTTCTCGCATTGCTTTCTATTTAGCTCTTATAAGCTTTCACGTTGTTTCTATCTTATCTTGTCTACTGAGTAAACCATTGAGCTTTCAGTGATCTCTGTAAGTATTTACTTCTTAAAGGCAGCCCCTAGGTTTTATTTGAGGTCTTGTACATTGATAATTTATGTTTGGTATTTTGTAAATTATGAACTGTGTGCGGTCATTGAAAACCATGATTTGTACTACTGCTGCTGCTTGCAAGGCCTGATCTTTCACTCTGTTCATAGAAAATGGAGAAGACATACAAGTATTGCGTTATGAACCTGGACAGAAATATGATCCTCACTATGACTATTTTGCGGATAAGGAAAATATAGCTCGTGGTGGACACCGGATAGCAACTGTGCTAATGTATCTCTCTGATGTTGAAAAGGGAGGTGAAACTGTCTTCCCCTCTGCGGAGGTTAGTCATATCTCAAGTTTCTACTGTACAAGATAATTGGGTTTCACAATATCCTGGTTGCTCAATCATCATGTGCTATATCGCATTATCGCTTACTGTAACCATGTACACAGAACTCTTTGGTAGTTTTCTTTAGTAATTTTTTAACTGTCACAGGGCAGGAGTCGTTCATATAATAAGATATGGTGATTATGAAGTAAATAACTACGAGGGGTTTCCTTTTGCTAGAAGAGCTTATTAGTTCTATATCATAAAGTGTTTCTAGAGGTTACAAGATGTAAAAAAACTCAAAACTAAGTCATTGAAATGATGGTTTCTAAATCAAGATCCAATTGAGTTATGTTTTGATGATTAAGCTTTTAAGATGCAAGTAATGACCACAATGTACTCCACAATAGTAGCTTAAAATCTCAAACATATTAGAAAGTTGTTTCAAAGAGTATGAACTCAGCCACACTCTGTTAATTGAATTTGTCATCTAAATGCCAACTCCTTGATGCAACCATGCAGGAATCACCTCGTCGTAGGTCTGTTTCAACACAGGAAGAGTTCTCCGAGTGTGGAAGACAAGGTCCTGCTGGTGAGACAATAAGTCAAGTTGCAATCCGATTTAGTTAAAGTTCTAACTATGTAAGCAGCAATTTGACCTCTTTATTCCTTTCCCAAATTTTCCAGTGAAGCCACGCAAAGGGGACGCGCTCCTGTTCTATAGTCTCTATCCAGATGCAACTCCAGATACCACAAGTCTGCATGCTGGCTGCCCTGTGGATGAAGGCGAGAAGTGGTCTGCAACGAAGTGGATTCATGTCGATTCCTTTGATAAAGTCGTAGGCGGAAACTGCGCTGACTCAAATGAGAATTGCGAAAGATGGGCTTCCCTTGGCGAATGCAACAAGAACCCAGAATACATGATCGGCTCTTCGGACCTCCCAGGTTACTGTCGAAAGAGTTGCAAAGTATGTTAAACCTTTGACCTATCTCTCACTAAAAAATATACATGGATGAATACTCGTTCATTACACTTTTCTGTATCTTCCGACAATCTTTCCCTTGTTGTATAATTCTTGCTTGCTGTTATTCACTGAGTTTTGTAGTCTTGGTGAACAAATTGCTCTTTAATCATGTTACTATATACATAGACAGAGAGAATTATTAAAGCCAAAATTGGTCAAGTTTTTGTGTCTTTTCTTTGAGCAAATATGTTCTTGCACATTAGAGCATCCGCAACGGTGGCGACGGTCGCCACCGCCGTCCGCGCCGCTGGCAAGGCGAAGGACCGCCGCTGCGCTCGCGCCGCGCCAGCGAGCAGCTGACGTGGCGGCACGGGATTGGGCAACGGCATAGCCGTTGCCTTCAATTTTTTTTTACTTAAAAATCGGTATTTAATTGTAAATAATGATAAAAAAAAAATATTTTCCAAATCCAAAAAATATGGCCGTTTTTTTTCCCGTTTTTTCTGAATTTTTTTATTTTTTTTCCCAAAAATCATCTATAAATACACACATTCATCATCCATTTATCACATCAAATCATCTCTCATTCATCTCTCATTCATAATTCTCATACAAACTATCAACACATTCATCCCTCACTCAAAACCTCAAATGGATTTCACCAATATTATGGCGGAAGCGGAGCGCGAAGAACAAGAATACTACGAACAACATCGTGCCGCTTACGAAGCATATGTCGCGGAGAATACCCCCGCTCCTCCTCCTCAACGAACTAGATCAAATCGCCGCTACATCCATCGTGACCGGGAGGGAGCCCACGAAAGGCTCGTTGCCGACTACTTTGCCGACCAGCCGCGGTTTCCGGCAGATTACTTTAGGCGCCGTTTTCGCATGTCAAAGCGCTTGTTCATGCGAATTGTCAACACATTGTCCGCACGTGTTGAATTCTTCCAAACAGGTCCAGATGCAGCCGGCCGGCAAAGTATCACGCCGTTGCAGAAGTGTACGTGTGCCATCCGACAACTCGCTACTGGGCAAACGGCCGACATCTTCGACGAGTATTTGCATATCGGTGAGTCCACTGGAATCCTTTGTCTAAAGAATTTTTGCGAGGGCGTTCGTTCAGCTTTCGGGGATGAATTCCTTCGGGCACCCAGCACCGATGATTGCCAACGGTTGCTTCGTCTTCACGAATCAGTCCATGGCTTCCCCGGAATGCTTGGCAGCATTGACTGCATGCATTGGAGGTGGAAGAATTGCCCGAATGCTTGGAGGGGGCAACACTTAAGCGGTCACAAAGGCGGCGGCCCAACACTTATCCTTGAGGCGGTTGCCGACTACCGCCTATGGATTTGACATGCATATTTTGGCGTTGCCGGAGCCAACAACGACTTGAACGTGCTCTATTCTTCACCACTCTTCAATGATGTGATGAATGGTGTAGCACCGGCGATCGACTTCACCATCAACGGAAATACATACCACATGGGTTACTATCTCGCCGATGGTATCTACCCAAGGTGGTCGACGTTCGTGAAGACGCTCCACAACCCGCACAACCCGAGATGGGTTCTTTTTGCGCAGCGTCAAGAGTCTGCGCGGAAAGACGTCGAAAGAGCCTTCGGGGTCCTTCAAGCCCGATTCAACATAGTGAAGGCCCCGGCTCGGCTGTGGTACGTGAATAATATCGCCGACATCATGTTCACGTGTATTATCTTACACAACATGATTATAGCCGATGAAGGGCCGAGGGCGTCTAGCTTCTACGACGAGGATGAAGCCGGAAGCTTAACAGCGAGGTTTCCCCCACGCCGAGGTGAGCATACGGCGGTTGGCCAGATGATCGAGACAAGGCACACAATGCGCGATACCCGAACCTACATTCAGTTACAAGAAGACCTAATCAACCACATGTGGACGAAATTCGGCAACGAGTAGTGTTTTTTTAAATTTTAGTATTTTAATTGTGTAATTTTTAATTTTTAGGATTTTAATTATGTCGTTTTTATTTTATTTGTCATTTGTAATTTGTAATTTTATTTAGGTTTTTTAATGAATTTTATTATTATGGAAATATTATTGTTTAATTGAATTTTAAATTAATTGTGCTCGTCCTTGCGGAAGAGCACAGCTGTGGGTGTTGTGCTCTTGCCAGAGAGCAGACAGAAAAATGGGGTCGGGCCCACAACCGTGCTGCTGGCAAGAGCACGGTTGTGGATGGTCTGAGTAGAGAGGGAGAGACCAACAACAGACATAATGACCAAGAAGAGACATCTATCTGATTTTTTGGTCCATGTCGATGTAGGTGTCAAGAAATGGTTAGTTTAGATAATTAGATTAGTTTATAAGATTAGTTGTCACTTGTCAATTATTGGTTCTCTTTAACGTGAATAGATGACTATATTAATGTGACATAACAATTTCTTGTATACAATCATGCTTCTTTATTAATGAAATATATTAATGTTTTTATGATATAGTAGTAATATGTTTTTATAATTTATTGGAAAAGTATGTTGCTTTTTATGTTAGTTGTAAGATCATGTAAAGATCATTAACGCACTTTTTTCTTCGTTAAAAAAAAATACTTTTATTTGAACCGTCTCTCTATGTAATTTCGAACATAAAATTGCCTATAATATTGTCTAAACATGGGTAAATTAACAAAATAATATTCACACACATAATGATACCAATTTTGACTAACCGACTATTAAACCATTATATTTACGCGTTATTAATATCCCATCATCTCTCAAGATATTTTATAAACTGTACTAGTATACAATAAAACTCGAGCAAACTTGCAAACTTAATATCCAAATTAATTTTAAATGGGGCCCAACAAACCTATTGCACGTTGTATAGAGGAACTAAAAATGTGCTAAAGCATCTATTTCTCAACAAACATCAATCATCTTATCTAGTTATCTGTATTCTCTGAAAAAGGATTCTGAAATATTCTGATGGTTAAGGTGATGTTCTCTTATTTTTTTAATACAAATATTCAGTTCTTTAATCATTTATAACTGTTACTGTTGTTGTAAGTTGAACGAAAATATGAAAAAATTTACTTGAGAAAATTTAGTGGTAGTGAGCCTTAATTTAAATTTACTGTCCAATATCTTATTCACGACCTTTATGTTCTCACAGTTTTCACAAAATATAGTCATTTTAATTTCATTCTATATATGTTTATTTAATCACACTAAATGGAAGGTTGCAAGGGCCACCCTCGTTCTCTATAATAATACTATTATTAGAAAAAACTCATTTAATTGTGTGACACGTGGAATTAAGGGACACGGGATAACTGAAGAAAATGTTAATTTGATGAATAAGTAAAAAAAAGTGATGATTAGTTCAAAACGCAATATCCACAAAACATGGAGGCAAATTCCAATTACCCTTCTTGTATTAGTGCAATTATTTAACAAGAACGACTAACAATTATTGGAGCTTAGTACTTGATTAAAGGGAAGAAGAAGTGAAGTCTTTTCATTAAGGTAGGTGCAAGAACTTACTCAACCAGTGAACCTTAGCATATTTTTTTAGCAAATGGTGAATACAATAGTGTAAGTCAATGCCCTTTCTCCAATGCCACTATTCCACCACATTCCCAATTTTTACTTTTACTTCCTTTAATCAATGTGTGTGTGTTTTATTTAAGTCTAATATTCAACTTTTTCTTATTAAATCTAAGAAATGAGGATATTATTGGATTGGTAAATTTTGTTCAGGCTGATAAACTTGATTGATTGCAATTAGAATATTAAAAATTCAATCTTTTTATGATTTGTAGATGGAATATTTTACTAGTGTGTATGAATGATATTGTGGAGCTGTACATCTCATATCACAGCCCATCAGCTGACAGGTACAGATTTTGCCCCTTCCAAAATTTAATATTGACAAGAAAGGAGACTAAGGAATAGCATAATTTGAGGTGACAGCATGTTGAATCTGCAACAATAAAATATAATCGACAAAAAACAAGAGTTGGAAAAAAGATGGAGATAGGGGGGGAGTATTTGGAGATTTTGGGAGGCTCAATTTTGATGCCAGAGTATAAAAAAAATGTTGGTGGCTGTAAATTTTGTGTGGTGTGTGTGAAATAAACAGAGATAGAGAGAGAGTCCAAAACTTTACTAGCTAGCAATCACCTTAAATCCGGCAAAAAAGTGGATCTTTACAGCAACATTGAATTCACCAAATCCTCTTTGAAAGCATTTATATCTCTTCTATTATTGTACAACTTATTCCTCAAGATCTGCCAAAATCCCAACTAGAAACAGTTATCTTGCATTCATTTTTCCTGATCAAATGGAGGTTCAGTTGCAAAGGAGCTATCTTGAATATAGTAATGCCTTGTTCCATGAGGTAACAACGTGGGAAACTGCTGTCATAATTTGTTTGGTCTTTTGTTGGTGTTTTTTGATGATTTTGTGGTTGTTTGGTTGAAGGGATTCTTGGATGGTCAGTTTGTTCAGCTGCAGATGCTTCGAGATGACAGCAATCCTGATTTTGTGATGGAAGTTGTGACCCTTTTCTTTGAGGATTCTCAACGAATTCTCAATGAACTCTCCAAGACCTTGTCAGAACTCCCTCCCTCTTTCTATTTTTTCTTAGTGGTGTGTCTGTGTGTGTTTACAGTTATAATAGTAGTTGCTGCGTGTGTGCAGGGATGAGCAGAATGTGGACTTTAAGAAAATTGATGCTAATGTTCATCAACTGAAAGGTAGCAGTTCAAGGTAATAACATGGTACCTTTGTTTGTTTTGTTGTCTTGTAATCTAAATCTTCTAATCAAAGAAAAAAAAGCAAAATTTGTGTAAGGATGTAGGTTTCTTGGGGAGCATTATCAGAAAAAAAAGATGACCTTTTAGGCAACTTTGCTGAGATTTTGACATTCTGTAATTTTAATCCAACTTTTGATTTTGTTTCCCACTAAATGTAGTGCTAGTTTGGATTTCTTGATTTCAATCCAAACATGGTCTATTTGTATGATCTAATAAAACAATTGGTTTTGACAAAATCAAGGAAAAGATAATATTTTGAGGAAGACTTTGCTAAGAAATATATTCCATCTGATGTATTTACTCTTTTCTGTTTACAGTATTGGGGCTCAGAGAGTGAGAAATGCTTGCATTGCCTTCCGCAGCTTCTGTGACGCGCAAGACGTTGAATCGTATGGCTTCTGCACCTTCTTCATCTTGTTTCCAGATCAAATGTGTCGAAACCATCTATAAATTTAGGCCATTTGGATGGCGATTGATGTCTAAAATTTGCATTTTCTTTTCATCCAATTTTATAGGTGCCTTAGATGCTTGCAGCAAGTTAAGCAAGAGTACTTGCTAGTGAAGAACAAGCTCGAAGCTCTACTAAGGGTGCGTAAAGAACCTATTTTCATCTCAAGCATTGAATATCACTCATTTGGTTGAATGTTGGTGGTTGTGACATAATTTGTGTTATCGGTTTCAGTTGGAGCAGCAGATTGTGGCAGCCGGCGGAGTGATCCCCACATTGAACGACTCCTCCTGAGGCGAAAGGGGTGCGCGTCTGAGTTAGCAGTGTTGGTGGAGAAACTTGTGTGAGTTTTTTGGTGGTATCAGTTTGCTGAGAATCTGAGATTATAAGGTTGTTCAAGCTTTGAGGTTTCTACTTGTATGAAAATTGGTTGGTCTTTTCAAAGTAGAAACTCCTATCTTAATGTATCTATCTTATGGCCATCAAAAAATGTTTCTGAATCTCCAATAACTCCATGTTTGAAACCATGAATCATTTGATCATACTCAGTTATCATCATAGAATGCAACAAACAATTTCTTACAGCATTTTCATAGTAAGAAGATGATTTCTTTGTTGTTATTTTTCTGTGTTTGTTTACATCACTTAAAATTCCTCTACTCAGGGCTCCATATTTACAGCACCAAATTTTGAAGAACGTTGTTTTGTTACAATAAATTATTTTCTTTTCATCAAGAAATTAAATAATTTTATAATTACTGCTTTCAAAAGTCATGTTCCGCAATAACGCTATTAATATTTTTTCATTCTTCAAACTGTTAGTATTACTCATTAAATTATTTTGAAAAATAATTTGATACTATAAGTCAAATTTTATATGTACGAATATTTGGCAATAGTAGAGTTAAATACCCCCGTCGAGTATAATCACCTACAATTATTAGGTAAACTGTACCGTGACCCATTATCTCATATGGCTACATGTGGATGATGTCTAATTGGTTAAATTAGGAAGTCAAATTCCAATTTTTGTACTAATTGTTATCTACTTATCTTTTAGTCGAGTGTTATGATAACTTGAATGAAATATATAGCTACTTTAAAATGGAATTCATCAAAAATATTAGAGCTCGAGAAGGGTAAATACTCCCTAAGTCCCACTTTAGGAGTCCCGGTTTACCATTTTTTGGTCCCCACTTTAGGAGTCACGGTTGGAATATTCCATAAATGGTATCAGGCCCCACATTCCACTAAGAGCATCCCCATCGCTGCTCGATGGGGCGGACGGCGTTCGTGCCGACGACGCGACACACTCGTGCCCGCCGCTGTGCTCGCGCCGACGGCACGACGCTGCTCGATAATAAGAGCACGTCCGTGCCGCTGAGCAGGTCGACGTGGCAGCCTCCTATTGCCGTTGGCTTTTCTGTTTTTTTAATTCGAATTTAATTTAAAAAATCATTTTTAAAATAAAAAATATATTTTCCCACTTCCCAATAAATTATATCCATTTTCTCCCTACTTTTACTTTATATTTCATTCCCCCCCCCCCCAAAATTCACATTTTTCATCTATAAATACCCTCATTTCCACACAAAAATTTCACACCACACTATATACAATTATCATCTAAATTCTCTAATCAATTCTCAATCTTTTCACTCTTGCAAAAAAAAATGTCCGGCTCCTGCGATCACTCCTCCGACTCCCGCGGATGAAACTACGAATGGTTCAACCCAACACCATTCCCTCATCCGGATACGGAATTCTTGGCCCATCCTCAAACCCAAGGTTCTCAAACTCCGAGTGGCTATCGACTTTATCCGGTGGACGAGCAAGATGCCACCGATGGGCGATACGGGTGGACACCCGAACAAGGATCGGGAGGGATCGGCAGCTCCCAAACTCCGGTGGACAATCCCAACGCTCCTTCTCCTCGTCCTCGTAGTGTTCCTACTCATAGCGTGGCGGTGACGTTCACATCCGCACAACGTACACTCCACCGAAGATGGAGAAGATGTTTACAGCCTATTTCGAAATATCCGAAGATCCGAAAACCGACATGAACCAAACCGGGGAGAGGTTTTGGTGGCGCGTCTCTCGCCGGTACAATGCCAACCGACCGGAGGGAACAATCGAGCGCAACGAGAGTATGGTGTGCAATGCCATCTTCAGAGCCAACGAAGAAATCCAAAAGTTCCAGGGGTATTACCTCCAGGAACAGCGGTCAGCGAAGAGTGACATGAGCGAGGCCGACATCATCACGACCACCATGTCGACCTACCATTCCATGCATTACAAACCATTCAAGCACCTTGGCGCTTGGCAGCAGGTGCGTAGAAATCCGAAGTATAGGGGGGCTTATGAGTCAACTTTATTTTACCCAATTAATACCCGCAAGTGTACGGGGTTATCGTAGTAAATAGCAAGCAAGAGTATATCGTATCCCACAGAGACAATTAAGTGTAAACCTAAGTGCCACGAACAAATTTCAACTACTATCCAGACAATCAGGAAATTTGGTTTTGAAACTAACAACTACTAAAAGCATGTAAATTCAGAGAATAAAATAGAACAATTAACAAGAAAGCAATTAAGCAAGTTGTATAAGATGATAGAGAAATATGCAGAATTCAAGGATCCGATGCACAACTCATTGCCTAACCCAATTAAAACCGATTTACCATTTAAAGTCTCCAGAATTGTTGAATCAATCACAATTGTAGATTAACCCCCCCCAGGTGAGAAATCTGTAGATTAGGTGTAATAAGTGAAGTTCTCTTCTAAATCTTAGACCTAACTCCCAAAAGTTTGATTAGATTAATGATCCCACTCAGAATCTCAACTCTCCCGAGTTTTATTGAATAAAGGTGTGAATTATTCCTCTTTCAAGATTAATTATTTCATCTCTCGATTACTCTAAGAAACCCTGCACTCCCAATTGGTGATCAAGCAATTGATAGGAAAAAGCACAAGAATAATTCAAACAATTGCAAGAGCAAGATAAAAATGAAATCAATTGGATTAAAACTATGAATCAATGCATCTTCACCAAGAATCCCGCATGAACGGTTTAGTTACTCATGTTCAAAGTAGATAACAAAAAGAAACTAAGAAAAACAGAGGAAACCATGATACGAATTACAATTGGCGGAGGAATCGAAGCTTGAATCTTCAATCTTCTTCCAAGAGTTCTTCGGAGAGAGAGAGTGTGTGTTTTTGCGGCTCGGAGAGAATGAATTTCGTTGCCCTAGCTCTTGCCTCTTATTCTCTCTCAAAAAAATCGCGTCTGGCATTAAAAAATCGTCAGATAGACGGACCCGGCCGGGTGGAATTATTGCATAGGAAATTCACCCGGCCGGGTAGAAGCCACTGGACTCTTCATGAACAAAACTGGCGACCCGGCCGGGTGGAATTATTCAACATAAAAATCCCCCCGGTCGGGTAGCACTCCAGGCAGTCGCGCGCGGCTTTTGTAGATCGGCCATAGCCTCGTCTTGGCTCATTTTGACCCTCCTTTTTTACCTATTATAACTTCAAACACTAGATAAACTCATCAAAGAACCTTTATAGTGAAATATGGACATAAACTCTAAGATAATGCAATGAAAGCCCACAAAGGATCATGTTTAATGTCCAATAAAACAGTTAAAAATCCGAGTTTATTAGCTTATCATCCTCATCCAGCTCCTCCAGCAAACGGTTGAGGTCGTTATCCCTATCCTACGACGGCTCCGATGAGGTGGCTAGTCAGCTTGCCGGAGCTAACTTGGGTAGCCCCGACGCCGGCACGAGCAGTTCCCAACGCTGGCCGCAAGGAAGGAAGAAGGCGACGGGCAACGGCCGTCGCGCCGAGACTCCATCCGCCCCCGCTCCCGCTCCATTTGTGCCACCTCAACCCCCACCAACTCGTTGTGGACCCTTTTGGCTCAACTCAATTTGGCCGATAGGTCTCAGATGACTCCCGAGCAATTTGATTCACATTTGACAATGATACGGGGTCTCCGAAAAACATTGGGGATAGGGCCAGATGACTAGTCTTCCACGGGGGTATTTTTAATTATGTAATCTTTAATTTGTAGGATTTTAATTATGTAATTTTTATTTTTAGGATTTTAATTATGTACTTTTTAATTTTTTTTATAAATTATAATAGTATTTCGGGTATTTTTAATGTATTTTAATATTGTGAAAATGTTTTTGAGCTTCTTTGAATGATAGATCTCTAAGTAAATCATGAATTTTGTAGGATTTTACATTCCCAATTATCCCTGACTCATGAACTAGAATGAGATTTCTATCAACTAGTTCTTTCAAGTACTGTTCAGCAATTGTTGTCTGGCTTTTGTTATCCATTGGCTTAAGAAATCCTTCACAAACCCATAGTTCAATGATTTTTGAAGCAAAAATTTCACTTGTCTTCCTTAAACACTCCCATATACAAAAAATAAGGCTTTAGATAGGCAGGCAAATAGTTATAGCTCCGCTTCAATATTCTCAAGCAATAATCATCATTCTCCGAATTCACTATTGAGGTTATGTTTTCCTCTATGTGCTCCCAATACTCTAGTGTAAGTTCGGATCTAACCATTAGACAACCCTACCACAGCAATGGACAAAGGAAGTCCATTACACTTTTCGACAATTTTCTTTCCAATACTCTCGAGATGAGTAGGAAGACTTTGTTCCCCAAATACAGTTTTTGGAGAACGAAGTCCAACCGTTGCAGAAGTGCACGGTTGCGCTCCGGCAGTTGGCCTACGGCACCACGACGGACATGTTCGACGACTACCTTCACGTCGGGGAGACAACTGGCCGCGAGTGCTTGAAGAAATTTTGTAGGGGAGTTGTGGAGACTTACAGCTGCACATATTTGCAAAGGCCGACTGCTGACGATTGCCAGGCCCTAATGAAGATGCACGAGACGGCGCACGACTTTCCTGGAATGCTAGGGAGCATAGATTGTATGCACTGGGAGTGGAAGAATTGTCCGACGGCGTGGAGAGGTCAATTTACTAGTGGATACAAGGGCAACCACCCAACGATGATCCTCGAAGCCATCCCTGACCATCGGCTCTGGATCTGGCATACTTACTTCGGTGTGGCGGGTCGAACAACAACATCAACGTCCTGAACTCCTCATATCTCTTCACCGAGCAATGCAATGGCAACAACCCGGCCATCGAGTTCACTGCAAACGGACGCCAACATCATATGGGGTACTACTTGGCCGATGGCATATACCCGAGGTGACCTGTTTTTTTAAAACGATCACCTGCCCAATCGGTTAGAGAAGAGTTTTATTCGCGCAAAAAACAGGAGGCTGCGCGGAAGGATGTTGAGCGTGCGTTTGGTGTGCTCCAAGCGCGGTGGGCTATAGTGAAGGGTCCGGCGCGGTTCTGGTACAAGGACGTCATCGCCGATGTCATGTATGCGTGCATCATCTTGCATAACATGATAGTCGAACACGAAGGTGGAAGAGTCAACGAATGGGGCGATGATGAAGCGAGATCTAGCTCCAGCACGGCGACCCCACCCCACGTTCGAGGATTACCGGTGGGGCTACAATGAGGTTCTAGCTAGACATGCCTCAATGCTGATAGGGCTACAATGAGGTTCTAGCTAGACCCCGCAACCAACAATGAAATGAAGTTTTTTATTTCGTACTGTAATCTATGAACTTTCAATGAAATGGAGTTTTTTATTCAAATTTTATAGTGTTTATTTATTCAAATAAATAAAATGTTATAGAGATTACTATAAGGTGGATTATAGGACATCCCATTGTAGGTGGAAGAGTAGGAGAATAAAATCCTGATATGGCGGAGGACAGGGCACCTTATAGGACGGTCTATAGGGCGCCCCAGATGCTCTTAAATTCAGATGGAGAAAATAATGATTTATTTTGTCTAGCCATATCACCCCTACTTAAAGAGGGGCTTAAATGTTCAAAATTCTATTTGACCACATTTTAGTTCAAAATGTGTAGTAATAATATTTGAGAGATTTACTGGATCTAATGCCCAAAAATAATTCATTTTTTTAAATCAATTTATGAACTAAAAGAAAAATTCAATGAAATGAGAGAAGATTATTTGTAGCATGAGCGATGGGAAAAGTACAAGGTAGAAGTGTAATTTTCTGTAAACATGCTTTTGATTAATTGAAACCTAAAACATGTTTTTCTACAGAACGGAATAGTACCTTCTTGATTCTCTAAAGAATCGTAGATGACTAGCTACTTCTCCACGTGAAGATCTACGATACTTGACCACAAATCTTCTGACTGGTTCCCGAACTGTATTCCGATATCAGTGTGGGCTGATCTTATTAGGACTTAAATAAAGAAGACATAAGTTTATCACGGAGTAGGAAAGGGAGAAAAAATCGTCCCCTGCGGCTTATGGGAGTGGATGAAAATTTCAGAGGAAACTAAGAGTATTTTTTGTCTAATTTATTCTCCAATTTATAATAGTTACATATTGGACCCAGTCAGGGATCTATGGAGGTTTGGATGTGGCCTCCCCCAATTAGCTTTACTAATTAAATTGAACCCACAATTTTATACAAGCTTATATTGAAATATTATTATCAGCCACTACAGTAATAATATTCCAATGTCCATCCAAATTCGAAATTACAAGCAATCCGGGTTTCCATTTTATTTTTATGTTTATTTCTCGCACTTAAGATATAAATGTTCATTAATTAATTAGTATATGCTATAGACTTAATTAATTAACATTTTATTCATTCCAATAGTGGACTTAGCAAGAAACACTTATTTATTATTCATAGAATAATTAAATTCCAACTAGCTAGGTTTCGAATAATAAAACCTTGTTCCGAATAATTCAACTTAAAGAAGCTTCCAAAAATGCAACTTAGAGATACTATTATGATGTATATCATGCATGCAACTTAAAAGAATATAAAAATAGGATCCATATTTCATTAACTTTTTTCATCCATTTTTATTTACAAAGTCAAACACTTCTATAAAACTTGCACCAGTCAAATATTAGCGAAGATCCCCTGCTATATTTGGTGTTATATCTCCTATTGCTTGTCATTTTATAATAGGAGAGATAGCACCAAATATAGTACTCCAAATATGAGACATCTATTGGGGATCCGAGGGAGTATGAAAGTATTAAACGAGTCATCGAAAATTTCTGTATACATATCCTGTCGAGGATTCATTGTTACAAATCTTGTATACATTCTCTTAAATCTGCATGTAGGTAACTTCTGAAACTTCTTAAAAACGAAACTGAATCTGCAGAATCTAAATATTTCTATACGTAGTAAAGTTGAGAACAGGGAATCTGCATGTATGTAACTGATAACATGATTTGTAGTTTGCAACTAAATCCTAATAATTATGTTGAAAACAGGAATCATACAAATGTGATCGCTAAATATATATTCTACACATTCTTGAATGCCAAGACTAGTAGAAAAACCGTCTCCTTCCGACTGGTACAGCCGGTGACGTGGTTTTCCCGTTATCCGGGAACTCCCAACGCGCAACCACACCATCCCAGGATGAGCTCACCAGCATAGGGTAGAACGGGTGCCAGTTGCAGTCCCGCACCGGATCCTCATGGTAATCGAGTTTTGCAACTTGATCGCCACTCAACTGTCGAACATAAATCAAATTAGACGGTCCAAACATTCATCCATACTCAAGCCCATATCCAATCGTATATTTGTAACTTTGCAAAACTAGCAGTATTTGGATTTGGGTCGTGGCTCATCTGATGTATCTTGACCCGTCTAACCATCTTACACAAGATTTTCCAAAATAAATAGTCCTCACTATCAACATCATTATAAAGTAGTATGTCTTTAGTATCTCTAACTTCATACGCATTTTTTCATTGCCCATTGTTATTAACCAGGCATAGTTCAATGCCTTTTATTGGAAAACTAAGTATAAAGTAAAAACAGTGCTCAATGCAGCATGCAGGAAAACATCGTATAAAAAGGATATAACACGTACCACATCATAAACATAAACGCAAGAATCAGTTGATCCCGTATATATATACCTTTGCCCGGTGCTGCAGATATGAAAACAGAACAACAAAAATAAATAGAAAGTGAGAATATGAGACATATAAGTCCAAATTTTGACAAGATACAGACAAGCAACAGACTAGCAGTGAGTACGATTAGTGCCACAGTAAGAAGCGGTCAATTTCATGCATTATTCACTTTCCTGACAACCATCATTAGTACAAAAACTCAGAAGAAACATTAGCCATCAATGTAAAAACGATATATTTAAGAGTCAAGTCATTAGTATAACAGCTCAATCATCACATTTTAAAGCCAGTATGCCGTGTAAAAGTTTATATGCTCCGTTGACCTTACCAACTGAAACATTAAGACAGAACAGAACCACTGAATCGTAGTTTACCTAAATGCTGGCGAGAAATAACAGCGTATCAGAGTGCGCAAGACAGTATGTCCCTTATACGTAGCTATTGACAGATCATCGGGAAGCTTCAGATTTCTAGCCTGTTCAGGATATTCCATCCATCTATAGTCCCATTCAGAATATCGGCGTCTTGGCACGCTGAAGCAAAAAAAACATAAATGCTCGTCACTATATTAAAAAAAGCTGCAGCCTAACCCAGTTTGGTAACAGAATTAAAACTCAAAAAAGGTATGTGCAAAGTATCTTTGAGTGCACAAATCAAACAGAGGGAAAGTATTCTCATAAAGCATGTAAAAATTGCAGCCAAAAGCAGTAACATACTAATTAACATTAGATGACATCTTCCTTATGTCCCAAAGTTTAATGGATTGATCTTTTCCATTTGAGATAAAGTAACGTCCATCTCCACGGGTATCAATGAATGTGATGCCTTCTAAATGTCCCATCAGGACTCCAGCAGCTTGCCCCTTGGTTGCAAGGCAACGTCTGTCCCAAACCTGATAGGAACCAAACAATGTTGAAGTATTTGAAATTTAGTGTATGGTCATGAAAACGGAAGATATTGCATTGTTATGCTCAAAGCATAGAATATCTAAATGCAGAAAACATGAGGTGGTACGGTACAATTCTCAGATTCAGTTGACATATGTAGTGTGCATATTGAACATTTTAGCTATTCAAGGTCTAGAACGACAACCGGTCGAAAAGGTGTTGACATTACGGATGGATACGACAAACTATCCATGGCATAAGCTAAACAACTACCAACATGCTTTGAAGACAAGATAAGTTTGCAAGAGAAATAACATTGTTGAGCATATAATTTATCTTTTCTTAAAAAAAGAACAAAAGAACAAAAACACCATCTTGTGGCAGAAAAGGGCAGAATAAAACTTCAAGTTGACTAATTATAAAATGACGAAGAAGCATTACTTTGCACAGGCGATCATCGCTTCCCGAATATATGATGTTGCCACTTTCATCCGCAAAGCAAACAGAATTGACATCAGCCTGCACAAAAAGTGATTTGTACAATAAATTGTTTTGCATATCAATTTTTTTTGAGAAGAAATAAATATCCACAAAATCTCCAAACCTCATTACTATAAAAGGTCTCACCAGTAGCATTTCTGAAAACAATTATAAGAGCTGTGATTTGAAAACTATACTACACATAAATACCCGATGAGCTGGAATTCGGAGGCTTAGCTTTCTGGCTTCAAGATCATAAACATATATTGCATCGTCACTGCTAGCAGCAACAATTTCTCGCCCATCAGTAGAAAACTTAACGGAGAAGATGCCAAAAGAATAGTTCTCATAATCATCAACGTTGGGTGAAAATTCAAGACCTTCATGAATCTCCTGAAAAAGAAACCAATAGTTACAGAATTGCATTGATAAACTGTGACCTATAATTTTCCTATAACATGATAAAATTACATGTTTAGTTGCAATAAATGCCATCAGTGAAACATTTTATCAGCAAATAACCCATGAAGGTTCACTATTTGTAACTTACTGTAAGAGCATCCACTACGCGTCCCGCGCGCGGCTCGCGTTCCGTCCCGGAGGGACGGTTCCGCCGCGGGACGCGTTGCACCGTTCCTCCTGTCCCGTAGCCCGTCCCCAGCCCGTATCCGCGAGACAAGGGACGCGCCGGCCCGTCACGCGCCCAGGCGACGTGTCGCGCCCCCGATGCATGCGTGACGCCCACTCGCTGGCCCGCGAGTGGGCGTCGTCACGGATGACGCAATAATTCATTTTTTAAAAAAAATGAATTTTAATAAAAAAAAATAATTTTCAAACGGTAATATTACCGTTAATTTTTTATTTTCCTTTTTAAAATTTTTTTTTACTCTATAAATAATCCTATTTCATACGCATTTCAAACACAAACACACATCTATTCCTCTCAAATCCTCTCTATCACTCCAATTTCCATCTTAAATCAACTCAAACAAATGGATCCTTTTGAGCAAATGCGTCAATTAATGGAACAATCACTTGAAAAAGATCGACGACGAGAGGCGGAGGAAGCCGCGCCACCCCCACGACGCTCCCAGAAGTACATCAATCGGAACCAGGAGGAAGCCGCCACACGGTTAGTACGCGACTACTTCTGCGATAACCCGATTTGGGGAGATACCTACTTCCGTAGTCGTTTCCGCATGAGTAAACCGCTATTTCTCCACATAGCGAATACTTTGGCGGCCCGGGACGATTGTCAGTTCCTCCTCAACCTGCATGAACAAATGCACGGATTCCCCGGGATGCTTGGCAGTGTCGATTGCATGCACTGGCAATGGAAGAATTGCCCGGTGGCTTGGAGGGGGTCCTACACGAGCGGCCACAAAGGCACCCACCCAACCGCTGTACTCGAGGCCATTGCCGACTACCGGCTTTGAATTTGGCACGCGTACTTCGGGGTCCCTGGCTAGCACAACGACGTAAACGTGCTCCACCAGTCCGACCTCTTTACTGAAGTTTTGGATGGTAAAGCGCCGGCCATCAACTTCCTCACCAACAACCGGCTGTATAAAATGGGGTACTATCTCGCCGACGGCATCTACCCGAAGTGGCCGACCTTAATGAAAACGTGCAGCCGGCCTGCGAACCCAAAGCAGGCTCTTTTTGCGCAGAAGCAGGAGGCTGCGCGCATGGATGTGGAGAGGGCGTTCGGGGTTCTCCAAGCGCGCTTCAACATCATCAAAGCCCCGACTCGTTCGTGGTTCATGGAGAGCATGGTCAACATCATGTATACGTGCATAATCTTGCACAACATGATTGTCCGAGACGAAGGACCCGATGCGGGAAATTGATTCGATCCCGAATCCCCCGGAAGCTCAACCGCAAGTAGTCCGCCGCGAAGTGGAGCGCATCCGTCTATACAAGAACGGTTGGCTATTCGGGCAAGGACACGCGACTCTAGCACCCACACCCAACTCCAAGAGGATCTAATTGAGCACATTTGGGAAAACTTTGGCGGAGAAGATTAAATTATGTCATTTTTATTTTTTTAGAATTTTAATTATGTCTTTTTTTTCTTTCTTTTTTTTTAAAGTTTAAATTGTAATGTTGTTTTAATTTTAATGAATTGTGTTTGTTTAATTTGAACTGGGTTGAAAAAAAAAATAAAAAATGAAATTGAATGAATTGTAATTAAGGGACGGTTAAGGGACGGAGCGTTGCAGGTTCCGTCCCTTAGTTAAGGGATGGAGGAAAAAAGGACAGTGGGACCCTGAAATAGTGATTAAATAGTAGTTAAGGGACGGTATAGAGACAGCGTAGTGGATGGCCTAAGAGTCAGACAAATAATAAAGTCTTTTGTAATGAATTTAAGAAGAAAATGTTAAGGAACTTGAAACACAAACCGTCACGTTTGCATGCGACTGTTTTGTACCAGATCCAACGTCTACAATATGGACAACTGGAGAGATACTGGAATATACCTGTGAGATTATATAAATACTGAGATAAACATGGCATACTATCCGCAGTAAGGGATAATGGAATACAGTAGTAGGCGAAATTTTATGCGAGAAGAGAGTGATCTTACAAGAAATCGACGATCTGGTGACAGAGAAGTATCAGTGATAGTCCACCTCAAGCTCCTAGCATGAATATCTTTATGAATTTTCCATCCATGATCAACGTCATATATTTTGATATGACTTTCCTGTTGAAGAAACAAGGAAAATTCTCATCAATAACCAAAATTTCTGCATGCACAACTTTCAAATTTATAACCAAGATTTCAAATCATCAGCGATACCTGAAATCCAGCAACAAAAAGAGAACCATCATCAGAAAATTGCGACACATATGCACAACTCGTCATCTTATCAATCACAGAGGGGGTACTACGGACAGGCAAATACCGGCTCAAAACATGACAAGAATCTGATGTAGAAAACCTCCCTTTCCCACTGTAGTTGCACTCTCTACCCATCATCATTTGCACTGGCGAAACGAGTGGTGCAGTACTCTCTCCAGGCAACACCTGCCTCAGATGCTTGTGTGGCGTGGACCTTAACTTTGTCACCTGTGCAAATTCATCATCGGCACAGCCTATTCGGACATAGCCACGTGATTCTGCATACTCGTCGAAGCCAACTCCAGGATTAATGTATCCTCTCACCCTACTCATTTTCCAATTTTTTTCTCCTACTCACCAAGAGAAGGAATTAACTGCTAGAATAAAAAAAAGTTCAAACACCAAAACTATAACAAACATATAAATGCACCGATTTACAGAGAAAATAAAAACTCGGAGGCTATAAACAAAGATCAAATCGACAAGTTCACAATGGCCTCAAACACAAGCTCATTGATTATTCATACAAATCTTATATCCAAAAAAAACTAAACTCAAACCTCAAAAAATAATAAACTCATTAACTCTTAATTAAATATACAAATGCACTTAATCAGAGATAGAAAACAAAAGCTTAAAAGCCATAAACGAAAATTAAATAGAAAGGTTCCAATGAAGACCTCAATTTCAAACACGAGCTTGCCGAGAGATTATTCAAAAAAAATTATCTCAATCGAAATCGGAAACACATATACTCCTATAAGAGAGTCATCACAACTTCATCAATCACGAAGAATCAAATAGCTCAATTAAAAAAAAAGTAATTTAAAAAAACAACAATATGCTCTCACCAACGATTCCAGCTTCAATCACTGCAACCACTAAAATTCCTCACTTATAACAACGAGAGGAAGAGAGTTAGAGCGAAACGGTCGGCAATCGTAAGCAGCGATTGAGGATTTTGGTGAGATCAAAAATCCAGCTACAACAATTTTACTACCTGAGTAAAATTTGTGTGACTAACAGAGGGGAATCCGATTTTTTGTTAGATTGATTTTCAGAATTTCTTATGTGAGTGATGAGAATAATCAAGAAGACGGTTGGGCTTTCAATAGCGGCTTCGAGGTCGCGTGTGCCCACACTCGTGTGATCGCGTGGCGAAATCTGGTCCAAATATGAGTGTGTGCTGATTATAAATATAATGGGCCTTAAATTGACATTTTAAATGTTGAGATATTTTTTTGAAATATTTACGAGGGATACATTTCCTTTATGAAACAGCTCAATGTATGAGATTATTATACTAGTATTATTTGTTAACATACAGAAATATAACCAAATATTTTTTTCTATAGTTTAGTAAATAGGGATCCTATTATTTAATCTTGATCCAACATATCCCTATTTCTTATACTCAAAAAGTGATTTCCTGCCCATCAGAGTAGCGAGGGCAAAAACTAAATATTGATCTCGCAACATCTGTTAAACGACAACGACGATAACCATTTATTTTTATTCTTTCAGGTTAATAATCATACACCAAAAGAAATTTGAATAACAAACCCCACAACAGAACTTACTAGGAGAAAGTTCACAAAAAAACTAAAATTACAATCATCTCCCCCAACTTTCTTCAAGGCTATGTCAAGTAATGCACCATCAAGATCCCCGTGCAACGTGCTGCACATTCGACTAAAGAGGAGAAAAGAGCGCAACTATTCAGGGCTGTCGAACAGGCACCTCCGGATAGTGGTGGCGATCTTGTCGACCCTTTGAGGTTGGAAGAGGGCAACACAGACTCCCAAACAGATGCAAATGGCAGCCACAGCCATGATGCGGGTTCATGAAGTAAGAAGTCTCCGTGAGGACATGAGGCCTGGTGATTTTTTAGGCCAATCATGAATGTTGACATTCATGATCACCTCTTTGTTGATGAGAGGAGCTGTTGCAGCAACGGCATCTAGTGATGACGCCTCTCTGCCCCATGGAATGTCGTCAGGTGCTTCTCGAACGCCCTTCAAATTTTAAATTGGCAACACAACATCAGATGCTAGGAGCATTTAGATTCTCCATTAATTGGTACCAAAAATTTCAATTGCTTCTTACATTTCCATCAACTGCAGATGTGGCTGCAGAACAACTATCCTGTGGTCTGTGATCAAGCATACCTTGTACAATCTCCATTTTGGCCAGTAATGACCTCATATCGGAACCAGATACACCACCAACGTCATTTTTATCTATTGAAGATTCCAAAGAACGAAATACTCTCTGCAAAATGGCAGAAGGCCCTTTCTCTATCAGAAAGTCCAATAAATAGTCGAATCTTTGCACGTCCGAAGATGTCAACAATTTCCCCAACACTGGTTTCTTCAACGACCATCCTAAATCTAAGAGAAACCCTGAGAAATGTCTCTGTCTTGAAGCCAGGACTCTGCATGCATGCCTTGGATGTGATGCAGGTTGTTCTTGAGAGGATGTTGAGTTATCAAGCTTACGTTGCAAGATCTCCATTTCTTCGCAAGTTTCTTTATCACCAAAAAGTATAGGAACAAAGTTTGATAAACCAGATTGGTTTTCAACCTGTGCAAGCAGCCCAATCAAAAAATAAGGAAATGCAACCATGCCAGTGTTTCATCATTCCTATTCATATTTTTCTAGATACGTAACGAGAAACGACAGCATAATTAGTTTATGCAAGAACAACAAAGGTCAAAAGTGAGCCAACCACAGTTCTCACCTCGATGAACGCTGGCCCTGAGAGATCCATGTCGGTTTGAGGAACAAATATCTTCACCAGTTGATGGTTAAAATAGTTGCTCTCACCTTTCTTACAGCACAGAGATGAGACACAAATTTTGTACGCCAAGTACCGTCCATTACAAGAAACTAGAAACCTGCCAAAGGAAATCAAAGAAACCCACATTCCAGAAGATCAGACACACTGAAGCTATCTGAAAAAATAGGCATTCTTAAAAAGAAGAAACCTTAAGAAAGAAAGTAAAGCAATAACTTATCAAGAGTATAATCCATATATACCGGAACTTAGGTTGGAGTAAGTCACTTCCACAAGCTACAAACTCCATCGGCCTGCCAGCCTCAAAGCAAGTCGGGTAGATATAATGAAGCTTAGGAGATTTATCCTTTATGCTGACTGGTACTACTGAATGTGCATCTGTTTTCACAAGAATCCAACAACATATTAGAAGCTAATTGGATTAATGAAATTTTCTTCGCCGCACATCAATCAAATAGTGCGTAGCTCTGAGTGACAAAACTGTTTTATTCCCATTCATTTAGAAAATCATAATCTTTTGCTAAAGTTTAGATAAATATTAGTAGTATTAAAGAATCTTAACCCTAAGCTGCTGGTATGCATTGTTTAACCAAAACACAGACACAATTTCAGGATACGAAAAAGTTTTCAATTTTGTTTGAAATTGAAAACACAGTTTCCCTGCATGATAAGACAACTTTTCCTACAAAATGAACCAACAAAACAAGCCACACAACTTTAAGAACTTCAAGCTCAATGCATAAACAGAGCATCAATCCTGACATGTTACAAAACCTGTGAAGGTAATGTGTGTGCATCAACAGATCTAAAACATGCTAAGACCATCAATCATGCAGCAGAATTTCAACCAACCTTTTGTGACACGAAAAATCATGTCATTGACATAAACGAGCATTGTCCCTTTTCCAGATAGCATGCTCCCAGGCGAGCCAATGAGGTCTTTTATGTATGAAGCTGGTTTATCCAATAACTGCTCGAGGCAAGTATGCAGAATAGCTAGAAATGAGACATCCATAAGGCCTGTACTTATTACTTACCGATAAAATGTCCATACCATGCACAGATACATCATTCAAGAAGGCGTGCATGAATGATGGCTATTTAAGGAGCTGTCATATCATGTAAGTAGACGTGTATGAATCCTGATTATTTAAAGGAGTTATATCCAATCGACATAATCAACATATCTGCAAGCAACAACAGAAAAGTATTTAACTACCATTGGACTTTTGCCTGCCACTACATTTAGAGCACAGCCTCCATACATCTATGGTCTATCTTAAGCTCAACTTATGCTGGATGGATGATGGCTGCAATTGTACGACTGTACGAATACCCATATTTACTATTATACCAAAGATATGAAGAGTATAAATTTGGGATTACCTTAAGCCACATTGGATTCGGCATTGCTATGAAAACTGTCAATATTGTACAACCGGGACGGATATACCCCTCCAACTCAACAGGCATGCTAGCCAACCATTCAAATATCTAATAAAAAAGTAAGCAAATGTTAAACCCATCACATCATTATTAGAGATAATATAGATTTATCTCCATTGTATACTATACTGCAATAAGAATCTGTTGAATACTTGCAGTCGCAACCGTCGAGGAAACTCAGCAGGGTTCCAGTCATACAGCTTGAAGGAGATTCGACCGGTGGGACACTGAGAGGAGTTTAGAAGCATAAGGATTAACTCAGCTAGAGTGAAAAAGAAATAAATGAGAGATGGATAAGACAAGTGGTTACCACAGGGGACAAATTGTCACTGTAAGAAGGAGCGCGTTTAGAGTTTGGACTATGTTTATGCTCATTGACACGAATTTCACTGGGGACATGACACGGTGCAACCTTCTCGCCCGGAGAACCTTGGGAATCTGAACCCAAAGATACTTCCGAGACACGTCCATCTGATTTCAACAATATGTCCTTTTCTGGAGCATCAATAATTCATTTAGGGTGGTTGAGACCATACAAAATGCTAGCTAATGCGCCCACGACCATTTTTAAAAAGGCAAAATTATATAGTGAAACAATATTTTCTCATAATTGTTTAAGACTAGCAACATGTGATCATTGGTTGCTGCCAAGATTTAAGTATCTAAAAACTTAAGGGTATTCCCTGAATTGTACAGAAGGTGAGAAATAAGCCAGTTCAAAGCATGTAAAATTAAAAATTATCATGTACACTAAATACAACTGTCATACCTTTTCCTCCATCATCATCTTCCTTTACATCATTAACCAAGACAACCTGTGGAGGTTGCTTATCTGTCCCTCCTTTAGACTCGTTAGATTTTCTTCGACATCTATCATTGTGTTTTTCTAATTTTCCCCCATCATCATCATCATCATCTTCCTTGACATCATCAACCAAGACAACCAGTTGAGGTTCCTTATCTGTACCTCCTTTAGACTCATTAGATTTTCTTCGACGTCTGTCATTGTGTTTTTGTAGTTTTCTCCGGCAACTACGTTTACCCTCGTCAAAACTAGACAAGAGATGAAACCTGCCAGCATCATGGCATATTGACATGTAAGCAAAAAGTGCAATAAAGATTTTAAAAAAAGGTCGGCTAACTCCATTGCACTTGAGTTTGATTATGATTCGCTTCAGGCTACTACTCACTGGCTGCGACATATTCAAAATTGCTCATATATACCAAAGCATGAGATTTTTTCTGTGTATAACTTGACTTATGATTTAGCACTTTTACTTCAAACAAGATAGAGAAACTGTTAAGCCATTTGCTCAACAAAACAAGTGATTCCTTTCCTCACCAGTCCCTCACCACTCTCAATTCAAATGAATTAAGATCATATACCACACCCAATTTTCATCACTTCATACTTCAAAGCAAGAAAGAAATACCATCTATGGTGTTTAACAAACTAAAAACAACAAAAAAACATAAATAGACCAAAGCGACACCCTGTTGACAACGAAAGCTTCACAAGCAATAAATACACATTGATTCATTCAATTCTAAAAAGAAAAACGATCATAATAATTGCACCGAAAAAAAAACAACTTCCAATAACCATCATCAAGATTCAAAACCACATCCATTTTCTTTTCCTAGCAATAACACTTGACAACTAATGAAAACATGACTCGAAGCAAAAAACAACAACAAAAATTTCCACTGACCAATCATGAGAAAATCAAAATCAATAATCAAATCAGAACTTACTTTCCACACTGCTGGCAGTACCTCTTGCTCTCTCCATCGATCACCACGACGGCGGCATGAGCGCACTTGAGGCAGACGCGGTGGCGCTTGTGGTACCCATTGAGCTCACTGATGTCGGCCTCGCAACCCGGCACCTGGCAGAGGAGCGGGCCGGCAGTGGCCCGCACCGCGCGGGTCCGCTTCTTCCCAGGGAGAGCGGACTCTTCCTCCTCCTCCAATTTCTTGTCCAGCTCAGGGCACGCGCACGGAACTACACCCGCCACAAAATTGGGGCAAAGCAGCCTCGGGTCGCGCTTCCTGACCCGGCCCAGGCTCTCCGACTGCTGGCTGTAGTCGAATCCGGGTTCCGGTTCGTGCTCCGGACCCGACCCGGGTTCGGATATGGCGGCGGCGGAGGTGTTTAGGGCTTCGTCGATGTCGAAATCCAGGAAATCAGACCAGTCGAAGAGGGCCGATTGGGTGGGATCGTCGGCGGCGGCGGATGCCAGGTCGACTGCATTAGGTATTGGCGGCGGCGAGCTGTGCTCCATTTCGTGTTGGCGGCGGCGGCGAATGCAGGAATTTGGCGGAGGCGCAGAGGGATTGCGATAGAGTTGATCTTTTGAGATTTATCTTTGATTCTAAAGGTGGACTTGGTTGCAGATTGAGACTTTGTTATTGTCAGACAAATCTATCTTTCTTTCCTAAAACTGATAAAATAGTCCAATAGCAACACAAATTTTAACGAATAAATTTTTTTATAAATATATATAGATGACCAATAGAATTAAAACATACTCGTCCTAAATGTGAATTTTATTCATTAAAATGTCAAGCAAGTTAAATGGGAGACATTGTGTACATTATATCATATGATACTCTGCATTATCAAAGATTTAGTTATCGTTGGACTATATTCCATAAGAGAAATCTATTAAAAAAATGGTAGAATATAGTACAAATGAATCCATCTCATTATAAAGAAAAAGCTTACCATGAATAAAAGAAACTAATTTTGATGATGCCCGAAATATAAAAACATGAGTATTTTTTATACAGTTTTAATCAGTTTTTTGTAAAAATGGATTACTTTTGAAAACATAATCATAATCATAATCTACTCTTTTTGGTGTATCCATAAAAAAGGTAGTTCAATCAATCACTTTAATTTTTTTAATCACACTCATGTACTACCAATTTTATATGTTAGTAAAATTTGTTAGAGTAAAATTTATCGTAAAAGTAAATATTGCATATTTAATATGACGGAGGGAGTACCATTTGAATAGTTATTCAATTTTCAATTAAATAAAATGTTGAGCCAAGTATGATTTGCAAAGTTAATATAGAAATAATTCAGAAAAAAACAATATAGAAATTAGAAACCAACGAATTGGTGGTAGCATTAAACAGACCAATACCGTCTAATTATTACTAGTACATTATACTCCTAGGTTACAATTACATCGATGGCGACAGAAAGGTGAGAATATATACATTAATTTTATTTACTCACGACTTTCACGTGGTAGACTTTCAGAGGTAATCAAATACTACATGAAATTAAGTGATACATTTTCTTCTTATTGCTCCTCTCATCTATAAATAAATATATTTCAATCTATCTTGTTTTAAGAAAAAAAATAAAGAGTGAGAAAAGTTAATAAAATATGAGTCATACTTCTAAATGTGACTTGAACATGTTAGTAAAATATAAAAACCATAAATAGTAAAATTGAACTTAAACACTTAATGATAAATATTTCATAATGATAATATTATACATTTAATGACAGATGTTAGATAGCTATAAATCATACTCCCATGTATTTGATACATTTCCCTAGATTATAATGTTAGTTCAAAGACAAAAGACAAAGCATTTACTACAATTAATGATCAAATAAATTGTAATTAATACTATATTTTACAGAGGATAGTAGATTGTAATTGAGAGTTTAAAGTTAGTAAATTAGAATTAGAATCAATTAATATTAAAATACGGAGTATTATATAGTGCTTAATTGCATATGTGAAATTCTTGCATTTTAAGTTCCACATGTTATTTATCATAGAAAATCAAAAATTTGTACTTTCAAAAATTAAACTGCTACTCACCATTTTTTGCTCTCCCTCTTTCTCAACTCCTATTTTATCAATTTACATAATTCAAGTGAATAGTTCAACAAGATGGACCACAACAAAAATTCTAAAAGGGGCATTAATAAGTGATCGAGTCATATAAATTAATTAATTATAGAGACATACTGATTTGGAGTTGAACCAAACTATTTGGAGAGTTGTTGCAATAATATAATTATTGTGTGTAGCTTACTTTTAATAACGATTTGTTATCGAATTGCCGCAAATTTTCCTATCTATTAAATACTCCATAAGCATTTTAACAACTAAGTTATGTTTGATCGTCCTCATTTAATTTCTCACCAACGAAACTTAATCGATTTTTGTCCAAATAAATCATACTCCTTACTAGTATAATACTATTCTACATAATCTAATTCGTGGGCCTTAAAATTAAATTAATAATGGGCTTGACTATTTAACTTAATATTGGGCTTGACTATTTAAGTTAATATTGGGCTTAAATATTTGTTACACAAACTGGAATCGCCGCCTCCGTCGCATCACGCTCCGCCCCGGTACCCACCATTACCTCCGGCATCCGCCACCGTTCGTCATCCGTCTTCCCTGATCCATATTCAGGTTAGCTGTTTGCCTAAATTTACGATTCATGCCTCAAATCTATTGTGGAATGTACGTAGGGCTCGAATTTCTTTCTATGTTGTTGTGGCTTGCGTTTGTTAATGTGGCGGTGTGAGCAATGCTGAAATGGATTGGTGAGGGTAGTGGTTGTTTTATAATGCATTGATGTAGGGCAAATGATATATGAAGGAACTGCACACAATTTGTTCGATGAAATGCTTGTTCACTCTTTTTAAAAAATACTTAATTGGTTATCGGATTGGCCGAGCAGATATTAATCGATAAACGGAATAACCGGTCAATCGGCTACGGCATGGGGAATTGCAGAATTTTGAGAGGAGAAGTCGAGCTAGTTGAGCAGTTGAGCTGCGCTTAGTTAAGTAGTTAAGCTAGCTTACGTTGCATTTAGAGAGCGATGATCAATGTATGTAAGCAGCAATTTGTACAATACATCTCTCAATTTGGAAATGAATCAACTTTTAGTTTGTGTATCCTCTGTCTTCTCTTCTATATATCAGTTCTAGTGTTAGTCTCTTAATCGCTGTTCATTGTTGGATGGTATAAACATCGAAGCCAAAACCGCTATACATTCAAACAAGTATAGTGTACCCTACGATCCTTACAGTTTCCTATTTGAGAAGTATTAGTGATTATAGAGAAATTAGAAGGGGAATATGTATGGAAGGATACAAGAATTCGTTGTAAAAACTTAATCTTTATTGTATCTGTGTTTTGCTCCTTTTGAGATGCTGCAAATTTTGCCTGCTGGTGTTAATTTTTTCTAATTTCTGGCTGCCCTAAAATTTTAACAGTCTAGTTTTGAGCAGTAAAGATGGGTGAGAAGAAGAAGGCAGGTGCTATGTTAGTTCGGCTTGTATCGGCAGCTGGAACTGGATTCTTCTATGTCGTGAAGAAGACAAAGAGGCTCCACAGCAACAATATCAAGCTGGAGTTCCGAAAGTACGATCCTCGTGTCAATCGTCATGTTTTGTTCACGGAGGCAAAGATGAAGTGAGAGTATAACTTCTATTTGCATATTATATAGCGTTTGAAGTTTAAATTTGAATGTGGTTATGCCAGTTCGGCTTGTCATTTTGATTATAATCTGGAGTTGATGCTTTTGCAATCTACCCTGTCTGATTTCACTTTTACATGTACTAGAGCACACATTTAATCATATCTAAATTTGAGTAATGTTAATTGAAAAACATGACAAATATTCCCTAGTATAGTTGAAATTATTTATCTTGATTTAAGTTTTGCGAAATTGATTAGGTGATCACACCAAACTAAATATATTAGCTAACCTAAATATGTCATCCCAATGAATATTAGTACATTATTTGCTAGAGGTGTTCCAAGCATGTATTTCAAAATTTCATTTGAATTGTAGCTCAATATGATAATTAAAGCAATAGACAAAAAGTAATTAGCACGCATGATAAACAGATAAACTTAGTAAAATCTATTAGCATTGGTTATGAATTTGATAAGCACGCTTTAAATTTGGAGGATATGTTATCCAAGCACAATTGGTTCATTATTTATGACTAGCACTTAATTAGTGGGATATCATGAATTTCCAATGCTAATGCTTAATCACCACAAATTTTGTGACAGGTTGCGTTTTGAAATAACTATTGGACGAATTTGTAGATGTTGGTCCAATCATAATAATGGTTTGTAAAAATATGTCGTCAATCGTTATGTTATTTTATTAAATAATCTGGCTGGACAAAATAACAAAATTTGTGTTTTGGAATTTTATCATGAAAAACACGATTATTTGCAATTAAAACTCTCTCCCAAGATTTTTTGTGACCAAAATTTCAATTTTTTGTTTTTGAGATCTTGACCAAGAAGTCAAGGTTTGGACTTTGTTGTATTTTCAAGAGATGCACATAAAGCCCGGAACTTTGATTTCTTGAATTGAGATGTCAAATTACAAATATTTGAAAATTTGGATCATTACAATATTTGATTAATTATAATGGATAAATTGGAGAGATGTAGATAATTATGAATTAGAAATTCAGATAACAAGATTTAAATGATAATCGCCCTCTATATTTCAGTAAAATGTTAACTAAATTAATGGGCAAAAAGTAAAACATACTACTATTATTTAGACATTTATATGACAGAATCAAGTCCATATTTCGAATGCCCTATTGAAAACATCAACAATAATAATTACTCCAACAAAATATGGTAATATGAGTATGATATACCATTTCTACAAATGATAAAGGCATTATCCACCTTTTCTAAATACGATCACTTATTTAAAAATAACATAATCATAACCCTTCATCTCTCTTTTTACACTATTCATGAATCTAATCTTTTACTACTTATTTTCATTCCTTTCTTATTTCTTATACTCCTTACGTCCACAATGAATAATCCTATTTTTCTATTTTCATCTGTTAAAAAAATTAATCATCCTCTGTATATAAGCTAATAAAAAATTACATATAACATTAAGAAGGAAAATAAATAAAAGATAAAAAAAATTGAAGAACGACAAAGCAAAAAATATGAATTTAAAAATAATGTTGGAACCTAGCACCCCTCCCACACCAATACGCAATTAAACCTAATTTTTACTCCATCCAGTCTCATAAAAATATGAACATTTGGAACGATACGAGTTTTAATGCATATTTTATAAAGTAAGAGAGATAGAAAAAAAAATTGGAGTATTGTTAATGGATAATGAGACTCATCTCATTAGAGACTAAAAATAGAATGAACTCTTTTTTATAGGACGAACAAAAATAGAAAATGTTTATACTTTTATTAAACGGAGGGAGTATAAAACAAATGGAAATATATACTATAGAATAATTAAATAAATGTATGATGACAATCGTGAGCATTTCGCGTAACTAAGCGGCTCGTTCCTTATACGCCCCAGAATAAACCGCTCGTTCCTTAAACGCCCCACAATGCATTCCTTGCGTGTCCATGAGACTCTAACAAGGAATGCTTGCACAGCAGAAGCTGTGTATTTTGGTTATTAAAAAGCATCTAATGGAAAACGATGAGAGAACACATTATGCACCACTTAATCCATGATACCTTTACACCAACGAGTAATATCACCATTTCTATACATGGTTTAAAATAACCCACGTATGATATATAGTCGATGAATTGAATGGATACATACATTATGCGATGCATATCAATTAAATTAAAATATAAAATGAAATTCAGCATATCATTACTTCTTTTTCTCAATTAGAAACAGAGCAGAGCATCAACAAGATAGAAACACACCCAACCCAATTGGAAGATAGATATATTATCATCTCTCTATCCATTCGTGATTTCTTGTGACGTGGACCAATGGGAGCTCGGTTTCACTATATCTCTCTTACATCTCCAAATACATATACATATATAAACTCAAACAGAGGTGGTGGTACCACTGATATCCTCTGTAAATGCTCCACCCAAAAAGCAATATACACAAACCAATCCCACCACCATTTCCTTTCCTCAACAATCCTTGCATTTTTAATCCCACCTCTTATCATTCCCATCATTTTCACACACACACACACACACACACACTGTGTACTGTCTTGAAAGAAGTTCAAAAACAGAGCCCAACTCAAGAATTTTCATGAACAGAGAGTAAAGTAGATATCTTTTTCAGGGAAATCTACAATCTTTGATTATTTGTAGTTAACCACATAAAAGAAGATGGCTTTATGCCCATTTGCATTTTCTGGGAATCTGAGCAAAGGATTAGTTGCAGCAGATGCTCAAAAGCACACTAATTTCTCTTCTCAGTGGATACATGGTGCAGATCTACCCTTTCACCCCTTCTGCAAGAACAACCAGGTCCTTCATTTTTTTTCTTGCCATTCTTCAATAATGTATAATTAAATCCCTAGTGGTTACAACTTTCAAGACAGATAGATGCTACACTTGAAATATAAAGCATTATATTGACAGCAAAGTAACCTATGTCATCATGATTGGCTGTTATAGTATAGTAGTACTAGAATTCAAGATTTCTTGATTGGGAAATGGGAAGAGAGGTTGTTTGCTATTATTGTTTACATTATTGAGATTATTGTTTGGGTGTATACTAGGAATAGGCTGCATTTATCTTCAGCTGGAAGTTTAGGATTGCAACAATTGATTGAAATGTTTGTTTTCTACTGGTTTAAAATTGAAGGTTAGGAAAAACAAAACAGGAATTTGTGCAACACTGTCTGAAAGAGGGGAATACTTTTCACAAAAGCCTCCAACCCCCCTTTTAGACACCATCAACTATCCAATTCACATGAAAAACCTCTCCACTAAGGTACTTACTGTACATACATATAATATAGTACTTCCCAAAATAATGAATTTTGTTAAAAATTGAGTGACTCCCTCTTTCTAAAAAGATTGAATATTGAGCTCAGGAACTGCAACAACTAGCTGATGAACTCCGGTCCGACGTGATCTTCAACGTGTCCAAGACTGGGGGTCATCTGGGATCAAGCCTTGGTGTGATTGAGTTAACCGTGGCTCTTCATTATGTGTTCAATGCACCTCAAGATCGAATTCTGTGGGATGTTGGCCACCAGGTGATGATTCTCTTCTTCATCGCAGCCTAGCTTGTGAAACATGTTTCTTGTTCTGATGGGATCTGATTCTGCGTGATGTAGGCTTATCCACACAAGATTATTACTGGAAGAAGAGATAAGATGCCAAGTTTAAGGCAGACTGGTGGTCTCTCTGGTTTTACGAAGCGGTCTGAGAGTGACTACGACTGTTTTGGCGCCGGTCACAGTTCCACAACTATCTCTGCGGGATTAGGTATGATCCTTCCAAATTGACCTGTTTATATAGGATAAGAAGAAAAGTAATGTAAATCTTATGTTACACTGAAATAGATAACTGATTTAGGATTGGCTTACCAGGAATGGCCGTGGGGAGGGATCTGAAAGGAAGGAAAAACAACGTGGTGGCTGTGATAGGTGATGGGGCCATGACAGCTGGTCAGGCCTATGAAGCAATGAACAACGCTGGGTACCTGGACTCGGACATGATCGTTATTCTCAATGACAACAAGCAAGTTTCTTTACCCACTGCAAATCTGGACGGACCAACAGCTCCTGTGGGAGCCTTGAGCAGTGCTTTGAGTAGGTTGCAGTCAAACCGGCCGCTCAGAGAGCTAAGGGAAGTTGCTAAGGTTAGTATCACGAATCAGAATGTTGCCTCTTCTGCTATCTGTAGAATGGTGTTGACATTTGTTGAGGTTGTTTCAGGGAGTTACAAAGCAGATCGGAGGGCCTATGCACGAGATTGCTGCAAAAGTTGATGAGTATGCTCGTGGGATGATCAGTGGTTCTGGATCAACACTCTTTGAAGAGCTCGGGCTTTACTACATCGGTCCAGTTGATGGTCACAATCTTGATGACCTGACGGCGATCCTTAGAGAGGTCAAGAGTACAAAAACGACAGGTCCAGTGTTGATCCATGTTGTGACTGAGAAAGGAAGGGGATATCCTTATGCAGAGAAAGCTGCAGATAAATACCATGGTAAACCTAATTTATAAGTCGCAGTGTATACATGAATTGTTCAATCAATATATAATGATATCTGTCCCAAATAATAACTCTCTGCTGGAATTCATGAGCTCACCTTTTGCAGGAGTGACCAAGTTTGATCCAGCAACAGGGAAGCAGTTTAAATCGAGTGCTCCAACTCAGTCGTACACAACCTACTTTGCTGAGGCTCTGATTGCTGAAGCTGAAGCAGACAAGGATATTGTAGCAATCCATGCAGCCATGGGTGGTGGGACGGGTTTGAACCTCTTCCAACGCCGTTTCCCAACAAGGTGTTTCGATGTTGGGATAGCAGAACAGCATGCTGTAACTTTTGCTGCGGGTTTGGCCTGTGAAGGGATCAAACCCTTCTGTGCAATCTACTCATCCTTCTTGCAGCGAGCCTATGACCAGGTAGTGCACGACGTCGATTTACAGAAGCTGCCTGTTAGGTTTGCTATGGATAGAGCTGGCTTAGTGGGGGCGGATGGCCCGACACATTGTGGAGCTTTTGATGTTACTTTCATGGCATGCCTTCCTAACATGGTGGTGATGGCTCCTTCCGATGAGGCCGAATTGTTTCACATGGTTGCAACTGCTGCAGCAATAGATGACAGACCAAGTTGCTTCCGTTATCCAAGAGGTAATGGTTTAGGTGTGGAGCTGCCGCCTGGAAACAAAGGCAAACCCCTCGAGGTACTTCTCTATTCCTCCTCTTTTAGTCCCAACGTTTTAACACTATATGAATAAACCCAACTGAGGCAAGTTTGCGTTTATTCTTTAGATTGGAAAGGGCCGCATACTAATTGAAGGAGAGAGGGTGGCTCTCTTGGGTTATGGATCAGCAGTTCAGAGCTGCCTTGCTGCAGCTGCCTTGGTAGAAACCCGTGGTTTACAGTTGACAGTGGCCGATGCTCGTTTCTGTAAGCCATTAGATCACACTCTTATACGAAGCTTGGCCAAATCACACGAGGTCTTGATCACTGTGGAAGAAGGGTCTATTGGTGGTTTTGGATCTCATGTAGCCCAGTTCATGGCTCTGGATGGGCTCCTTGATGGAAACTTAAAGGTACAAGTCTTGAACGATAGATTCAGTTATGTAAACAGCTACTTACAAGATTTACTAACACTTGTGATCACTAAAACCTTCCTGCAGTGGAGACCATTGGTTCTTCCCGATCGATACATTGATCATGGAGCCCCGGTAGATCAACAGATGGAAGCAGGGCTCACACCTGCTCACATTGCAGCGACTGTCTTCAATATTCTAGGGAAAGCTAGGGAGGCTCTGGAGATTATGTCTTAGATCGAAGAGCTGTACAAAAAACATCATATAGTATTAGCTTCAGCTTATCTAGTTTCCTACAATCAAATCACACTGCTGCTCTTGTAACAAAACGACTTAAATGTATTATGTATCACATCCTTTAACTTTCACAATCATTGAAAACATGACTCCAAAATTATTCAAAATCGAGTGGTAAGCAACAGTAAACACATATTCAAATATACTGGTCTTGATCTGACTCATTTCTAGCTTGAACTAAAACGAAAAAAGTATCATCTGGCCCTATTTCAGTTGGAAGCGAACAAGTTTCGGTTAACAATGTCATCAATCAGAGATCGCAATTATTGAACTAGTTCCACATTCTCCTCCGATAAACAAATAATCTAGCTAGGGTTTCGGATTCAAGCACCTCATCTGGTAAAACAATCGATGTAGTCGTGCTCGGAATTTGAGCTGTGAGTGCAATAACCCCCCAATTTGATCGCTTTCGAAATCAAATCTATAGCTAGAGATTGGTTACCGTCCATCCGTAGCTTTGAATCCTTCATCTTTTGGTTTCGATCTTCATTTTCTCTTCCATTCTGAGCTTCGTTTCGGTGAAAAGGGATGACGGTTTTCCGCCTAAATAAAAGACACGAGTAATAAATAAGAAAATATTTAAAATTTAAGCCATAAATTTTCTCAATTTATTAGTAACAAAATTATTTGGTTCAATCATTTCTTGCATCAACTATATTTTAATATTGAGTAATTGAAAATATTAAAAAAATATTGTTCCGAAAGGGTTTTTTCTATTTTTGTTCTAAAATAGAACTTAGATTCCTCGTTTGTTCTAGCGTTTTTTTTTGTTCCGGATTTGGGAGAGACGCATGACCCTCATGCGTCTCTTTTTAATGAGACGCATGATCGTCATGCGTCTTTCATAGAGACGCATGAGGGTCATGCGTCTCTATTTTTTTTTCGTTTTTTTTAAACGACGCATGAAGGTCATGCGTCTTAGGTATAGACGTATCTCTCTCATGCGTCTGTTGTTTTTAAAATATAATAGACGACGCATGAGCGTCATGCGTCTTAGGTAGAGACGCATGACGCTCATGCGTCTCTAACTTGCTTAAATCAGTTCCCACGGCAGAATAGGCAGAATACGCGAGAGAAAGAGAGGAAGACAACCCGTGCGATTTCCTTGGCGATTTCTTGGCGATTCCCTTCATATTTCGGTAAGTTTCCTTCAATTTTTCAACATTGTTCTCGTATTTGTTGTTTATTTGCATATTATTAGGGTTTTGATAAATCTTTTGTATACTTACTATATTAGGGTTTAATGAAAAAAATTGTCTTTAATTGTTGTTGGTTTGTATATATATTTTTGCAGAAATCATGCAAGTATACGTGAGTTTATATTGGGGTGGTAGAATATATCAACTTCCTCAAGTGGGTATTTGTTATGATCCTCCTCGTGCGAGAGCTTCCATCGTATTGGATTCATGTGTCTCATTATCTGAATTAGTTGCAATGATATGTGTTAAGATAAGAATAGATTCAAACCAACACTTCATCGAAATATCTTGGAGGCATTGTTTCTTGGGTACCGGTACGAGTTATGTATGTACTGCGGTTGACAGTGATCAAAGTGTGTTTTATATGTTCAATGCGGCTCTAAATTCTACTCGACATATTAAATTATTTGTTGAGTATTCGTATGTTGGAAATGCCTTCATCCCACCAATTGTTGATCATGGTGTTGGATCATCTACGAGGTTTGAACCTTTGAGCATGGATTGCGGTATGAATGAGCAAACAGATGTTGCAGATGCTGCTGATGTTGGATTGAATACTCAAGAGAATGTAGAAGAGCATGATGATGTTCATGTTGTACGAAGAGACCTTGATGATCCAGAATTGTCGTCATCCTCGTCTGATGAGATTTTAAGTTGTAATAATAGAGTACTCATCTCAGCTGTAAGAAGAAGGAAGAAGCAGCCTAGAGAACTAGCCGTTGGAAATGGCAGTTAGTTAGTTCAATGTAACAGTTAGCTTTCTTGCTTTCTTGATTCTTGTTGTAGTTTGTTAGTGGCAGTTGCTACCTGAATTGTAGAGCTTTAAATAGCTCGTTTGTATGTAGTTTAGATGATTCATTCAATAAAGAGTTTTCAAGTTTTCTCTCCAAGATTACCATCTTCAATACTCTAAGTGTGAGTGTGTGTGTTCTTCTGCATTGTGAGTTCTCATACAACTGTGAGAGTGTGTGTGATCTACCTGAGTGTGTGAAAGTCTTGTGCGTTCAAATCCTAACAAGTGGCGCCGTCTGTGGGAAGGGATTGAAGCTGTTTTGCAGAGGATCAATCGGTTTCAGAGATGGCAGCAAGGCTTGATGCAGAAAAGTTCACAGGCAAAAATGATTATGGCCTGTGGAAGATGAAGATGAAGGCGGTTTTGATTCAACAAGGCTTGGCCGCAGTTCTTGCAAAACCAGAGGAGAAAGGAAAGGCTCCAGTGCTTGATGATAAAGCCCAGGCAAAGATGGAAGAGATGCAGCTCAAGGCACATTCTGTAGTGATTCTGTGCCTTGGAGATAAGGTCTTGAGGGATGTTCAAGAAGCCAAGACTGCTGTGGAGATCTTGGACAAGTTGGATGAAGTTTACTTGGCCAAATCCTTGGCTAACCGGCTGTATCTCAAGAAGAGGCTGTATGCCTATAGTTTTTCTGGAGATAGGTCCATCATTGAGCAGCTAGAGGAGTTCAACAAGATCATTGATGACCTGGGATCTGTTGATGTCAAGATTTCAGATGAGGATAAGGCCATTCTCACATTGAATGCCTTGCCTAGCTCGTATGACCAGTTAAGTGATGCAATTATCTATGGAAGAGATAAACCTATCACCTATGCAGAAGTCTATTCAGCCTTGATGGCCAAAGAACTCCAGAAGACAGCCAGCAGAGGCTCTGCAAGCTCCAATGTTCAAGCTGCAGAGGCCTTGAATGTAAAGAAGTTCAAAAAGCAGAACTTCAAGAAGAAGTTTGAGGGCTCTAAACCCTCAAGTTCTGATGCTCAGAAGGAAACCAGAGCTTGCTATTGGTGCAAGAAACCTGGACATTTGAAGAAAGATTGTCATGCATGGAAGAGAAAGATAGCCTCTGAGGGACACAACCAATCTGATTGTGTGGAGAGTGCTGATCCCCCGGCTCAACTCATGAATATTAGTGACAGTGGGGTCAGTCATAGGTGGATTATGGACTCGGGGTGCAGCTTCCATATGTGCCCAAATAGGAGCTGGTTTCATGACCTTCAAGAAGCAGCCGGCACTGTGGTGCTGGGTAATAATCACATTTGTCAGATCAGAGGAATAGGGAAGGTAAAGCTAAGCCTACAAGATGGCTCTATAAAGATCCTAACTGGGGTGAGGTATATTCCAGAAGTGAAGAGGAATCTCATCTCATTGGGAATGCTGGAGCAGAGAGGGTTCACCATATTGATGAGTCAAGGAAAATTGTTTGTTAAATCTGGAGATGCAGTGATGATGGAGGCTGACAGAGAGCATATTCTCTATTATCTGAAGGCTAAGGCTGTTGATGGAGAAAGCAATGCAGTGTCAGATGATTCCATAATGCTATGGCACAAGAGATTGGGCCACCCAGCTGAAGGAAGCTTGAAAGAACTCATCAAGAAGGGTCTGATCTCTGGAGATTTCAACAAGATGAACCCCTGTGAGCAGTGTATACTTGGAAAGGCTAAGAAGGCACCCTATCCTACAGGTATTCACTCTTCTACAGCCCCTTTAGACTACATACATAGTGATCTTTGGGGGCCTTCACCGGTGTGTTCAATTGGTGGAGGAAAGTATTATCTAGCTATCATTGATGACTATACAAGGAAGTTGTGGGTATATATTCTTAAAGAAAAATCTGAAACACTCACAAAGTTCAAGATATGGTGTAAGGAGGTTGAGCTAGAGAAGGGTAGAAGTGTTAAATGCTTAAGAACAGACAATGGCCTAGAGTTCTTGTCTGCTGAGTTTGATCTGTTTTGTAAAGAGAAGGGTATGAAGAGGCATAGGACTGTTCCTGGTAATCCTCAGCAAAATGGTGTTGTGGAGAGGATGAATAGGACAATCCTAGAGAGGGTGAGGTGCCTACTTCTTGGTTCTGGTTTGAGCAGCAGGTTCTGGGGTGAGGCTGTGTATACAGCAGCCTATCTCATAAATAAATGCCCATCTACTGCCCTGAAATCTGAAACTCCTGATTACATGTGGTATGGAGCTCATAGTGACTACTCAAAGTACAAGGTGTTTGGGTGTGTGGCCTATGCTCATGCTAGGCAAAGCAAGCTTGAAGCTAGGGCTCTGAAATGTATTATGTTGGGGTATCAGAGGGGTGTTAAGGGGTATAGGCTCTGGTGTATTGAGCCTGGTAAGCAGAAGGTCTTGGTGAGTAGGGATGTGGTGTTCTTGGAGGATCAGATGCCATACCTGAAAGATAAGCTGGACTCCAGTGAAGATGAGGGTGATTTCTTCAAGGTGGAGCCTGTGGGGGTTGGCCTAGGAGCAGGTGGAGTTACTGACTCAGGGAGTGAGTCTGATTCAGATAAAGAAGAGGCTCCAACTCAGGGCAACCAGGCTGGTGAGTCTATATCAGACTCTATCAGAGACTATCAGCTTGCAAGGGACAGAGTTAGAAGAGAAACAAGGCCACCAACAAAGTTCTCTGATGTTGTGTATTATGCTCTGTGTGCAGCTGAAAGTATTGATGGTGCAGATCCACTCACATATAAAGAAGCTATGCAGAGTAAAGATAGAGAAAGATGGATTGAAGCCATGAATGAGGAAATAGAGTCTTTACTCAAGAACAAAACATGGATTTTGGTGGACAAATCCAAGCTGAGTACAGATGGTAAGGAAAGGAGGCTGGTAAGCTGTAAGTGGTTGTTTAAAAGAAAGATTGAGACCACTGATAAGGATAGAGTCAGGTTCAAGGCAAGGCTGGTGGCTAGAGGCTTTACACAGCAGGAGGGAATCGATTTCAATGAAGTGTTTGCACCTGTTGTGAAGCACACTTCAATTAGGATCCTATTGGCTGTGGTGAATCAGCTTGACTGGGAGCTACAACAGCTTGATGTGAAGACATCCTTCCTCAATGGAGATCTAGAGGAAACTATCTTCATGGAACAGCCAGAGGGCTATGTGAAGATTGGAGAAGAAGGCAAGGTGTGCCTGTTACAGAAAAGTCTTTATGGACTTAAGCAAAGTCCTAGACAGTGGAATAAGAAGTTTGATGCACAGATGAAGAAGATTGGCTTCTCCAAGTCAGAATATGATGATTGTATTTACATCAAGAAGGCAGGCAGGACTCCCATTGCCTACCTATTACTCTATGTGGATGATATGCTACTTGCATGGCCTTCTATGACAGAAATTCAGAAAGTTAAACAAGATCTGAAGTCAAGCTTTGAAATGAAGGATCTAGGAGAGTCAAGGAAGATCCTAGGCATACATATTCAGAGAGATAGAGGCTGCAAGAAGCTGTGGATGCTGCAAACTGATTATATTGACAAAGTTATGCAGAGATTCAGAATGGAGAATGCTAAACCTGCTTCAACACCCTTGTCCCAGAGTTTCAGATTATCAAAGGAACAAGCTCCTAAAACTAAGCAAGAGGCTGATGAGATGGAGGCTATCCCTTATGCTAGTGTTGTTGGGAGTATCATGTACACTATGATTTGTACAAGACCAGATCTTGCTCATGCTATCTCAGTGACTAGCAGATACATAGCAGACCCGGGGAAGGAGCATTGGAATGCTCTTAAGTGGATATTGAGGTACATGAAGTCAACTAAGGACTGGGGGATTGTGTTCAATGGCTGGGAAGGTGGATCTGAGGAGGTTGTGCAGGGGTATTGTGATGCAGACTATGCTGCAAACCTGGACACCAGAAAGTCTCAAACAGGTTATTTGTTTACCATGTTTGGAACTGTGATCAGTTGGAAATCAGGTTTGCAGAGTGTAGTTGCTCTTTCAACTACAGAATCAGAATATATAGCTCTCACTCAGCTGTACAGGAGAGTTTCTGGATACAAGGTGTGATTTCTGATTTTGGTTTTGACCAAGGAACAATGGTGATTCATTGTGACAGCAGTTCAGCTATATGCTTGGCTAAACATCCGGGTTTCCATGAAAGGAGCAAGCATATAGACATAAAGTTGCACTTTATTAGAGATGAGATTGAGATAGGGAGAGTGAAGGTGATTAAGATTAACACCTTACACAATCCGGCTGATATGCTCACTAAATCTCTAAGTAGAGATAAGTTTGATCACTGCAAGAAGTTGATCAAGGTTTGCTGCAAGAACTGAGATGAGCACTCAGGTGGAGAATTGTAATAATAGAGTACTCATCTCAGCTGTAAGAAGAAGGAAGAAGCAGCCTAGAGAACTAGCCGTTGGAAATGGCAGTTAGTTAGTTCAATGTAACAGTTAGCTTTCTTGCTTTCTTGATTCTTGTTGTAGTTTGTTAGTGGCAGTTGCTACCTGAATTGTAGAGCTTTAAATAGCTCGTTTGTATGTAGTTTAGATGATTCATTCAATAAAGAGTTTTCAAGTTTTCTCTCCAAGATTACCATCTTCAATACTCTAAGTGTGAGTGTGTGTGTTCTTCTGCATTGTGAGTTCTCATACAACTGTGAGAGTGTGTGTGATCTACCTGAGTGTGTGAAAGTCTTGTGCGTTCAAATCCTAACATAAGTGATGATTCTGGTGCTGACTCTAGTGATGAGGAGGTAGTGTATAAACCCGTCGTGCAAGGTGAACAACCACTTCCAGAATACGTTCACACCGGGTTGAAATATTTTCGCAGACTGCCTAGTGGTCCTTCTGAGGTACCTGAAGTTGGTAATGAACGCAGTACCATGTACTGGGATGAAGAACACCCATATCGGATTAATGCGGGAACAAAATTTGATAGCAAACTGCATGTGAAGACTGCTATTACTATGTGGAGTTTGAGGCAACACCGGCAATTTAGGGTGGTTGAGAGCAAAGTAAGAAGGTGGCATGCTAACTCTTAGAGAGAGACGCATGATCCTCATGCGTCTCTAACTTGCAGGCTGGCAGAATACAGAGAGTTCGCCCGCTCGGGCGATTCTATTTTACTAATTTCGCCCGATCGGGCGTTTTCGGATTATTTTCACATTTACCTACTTTAATTATATTTATAACACATAATTAATAAACTATTTAGTTATTCATTAATAGTAATATATTAATATTCAATTAAGACTTTTCAATAGAATAGAAACATGATTAATTCATCAACATAGAAACATTAACATGAATTTGAGCACCAAACAGTTCAATCAATCCGAGCAATTCTACCATCATTCTTCATGCTACTTATACGACAACGGAGTGTACTTAGCCGGTTCAATCCCCTTGTTCTTCCTCGAAGATAGTCTCTTGTACACTTTGCTCATGACGCTCATGCGTCGTCTATTATATTTTAAAAAACAACAGACGCATGAGAGAGATGCGTCTATACCTAAGACGCATGACCTCCATGCGTCGTTAAAAAAAAACGAAAAAAAATAGAGACGCATGACCCTCATGCGTCTCTATAAAAGACGCATGATCGTCATGCGTCTCATTAAAAAGAGACGCATGAGGGTCATGCGTCTCTCCCAAATCCGGAACAAAAAAAAACGCTAGAACAAACGAGGAATCTAAGTTCTATTTTAGAACAAAAATAGAAAAAACCCGTGAAAAGGGATGACGGTTTTCCGCCTAAATAAAAGACACGAGTAATAAATAAGAAAATATTTAAAATTTAAGCCATAAATTTTCTCAATTTATTAGTAACAAAATTATTTGGTTCAATCATTTCTTGCATCAACTATATTTTAATATTGAGTAATTGAAAATATTAAAAAAATATTGTTCCGAAAGGGTTTTTTCTATTTTTGTTCTAAAATAGAACTTAGATTCCTCGTTTGTTCTAGCGTTTTTTTTTGTTCCGGATTTGGGAGAGACGCATGACCCTCATGCGTCTCTTTTTAATGAGACGCATGATCGTCATGCGTTTTTCATAGAGACGCATGAGGGTCATGCGTCTCTATTTTTTTTTCGTTTTTTTTAAACGACGCATGAAGGTCATGCGTCTTAGGTATAGACGTATCTCTCTCATGCGTCTGTTGTTTTTAAAATATAATAGACGACGCATGAGCGTCATGCGTCTTAGGTAGAGACGCATGACGCTCATGCGTCTCTAACTTGCTTAAATCAGTTCCCACGGCAGAATAGGCAGAATACGCGAGAGAAAGAGAGGAAGACAACCCGTGCGATTTCCTTGGCGATTTCTTGGCGATTCCCTTCATATTTCGGTAAGTTTCCTTCAATTTTTCAACATTGTTCTCGTATTTGTTGTTTATTTGCATATTATTAGGGTTTTGATAAATCTTTTGTATACTTACTATATTAGGGTTTAATGAAAAAAATTGTCTTTAATTGTTGTTGGTTTGTATATATATTTTTGCAGAAATCATGCAAGTATACGTGAGTTTATATTGGGGTGGTAGAATATATCAACTTCCTCAAGTGGGTATTTGTTATGATCCTCCTCGTGCGAGAGCTTCCATCGTATTGGATTCATGTGTCTCATTATCTGAATTAGTTGCAATGATATGTGTTAAGATAAGAATAGATTCAAACCAACACTTCATCGAAATATCTTGGAGGCATTGTTTCTTGGGTACCGGTACGAGTTATGTATGTACTGCGGTTGACAGTGATCAAAGTGTGTTTTATATGTTCAATGCGGCTCTAAATTCTACTCGACATATTAAATTATTTGTTGAGTATTCGTATGTTGGAAATGCCTTCATCCCACCAATTGTTGATCATGGTGTTGGATCATCTACGAGGTTTGAACCTTTGAGCATGGATTGCGGTATGAATGAGCAAACAGATGTTGCAGATGCTGCTGATGTTGGATTGAATACTCAAGAGAATGTAGAAGAGCATGATGATGTTCATGTTGTACGAAGAGACCTTGATGATCCAGAATTGTCGTCATCCTCGTCTGATGAGATTTTAAGTTGTAATAATAGAGTACTCATCTCAGCTGTAAGAAGAAGGAAGAAGCAGCCTAGAGAACTAGCCGTTGGAAATGGCAGTTAGTTAGTTCAATGTAACAGTTAGCTTTCTTGCTTTCTTGATTCTTGTTGTAGTTTGTTAGTGGCAGTTGCTACCTGAATTGTAGAGCTTTAAATAGCTCGTTTGTATGTAGTTTAGATGATTCATTCAATAAAGAGTTTTCAAGTTTTCTCTCCAAGATTACCATCTTCAATACTCTAAGTGTGAGTGTGTGTGTTCTTCTGCATTGTGAGTTCTCATACAACTGTGAGAGTGTGTGTGATCTACCTGAGTGTGTGAAAGTCTTGTGCGTTCAAATCCTAACAAGTGGCGCCGTCTGTGGGAAGGGATTGAAGCTGTTTTGCAGAGGATCAATCGGTTTCAGAGATGGCAGCAAGGCTTGATGCAGAAAAGTTCACAGGCAAAAATGATTATGGCCTGTGGAAGATGAAGATGAAGGCGGTTTTGATTCAACAAGGCTTGGCCGCAGTTCTTGCAAAACCAGAGGAGAAAGGAAAGGCTCCAGTGCTTGATGATAAAGCCCAGGCAAAGATGGAAGAGATGCAGCTCAAGGCACATTCTGTAGTGATTCTGTGCCTTGGAGATAAGGTCTTGAGGGATGTTCAAGAAGCCAAGACTGCTGTGGAGATCTTGGACAAGTTGGATGAAGTTTACTTGGCCAAATCCTTGGCTAACCGGCTGTATCTCAAGAAGAGGCTGTATGCCTATAGTTTTTCTGGAGATAGGTCCATCATTGAGCAGCTAGAGGAGTTCAACAAGATCATTGATGACCTGGGATCTGTTGATGTCAAGATTTCAGATGAGGATAAGGCCATTCTCACATTGAATGCCTTGCCTAGCTCGTATGACCAGTTAAGTGATGCAATTATCTATGGAAGAGATAAACCTATCACCTATGCAGAAGTCTATTCAGCCTTGATGGCCAAAGAACTCCAGAAGACAGCCAGCAGAGGCTCTGCAAGCTCCAATGTTCAAGCTGCAGAGGCCTTGAATGTAAAGAAGTTCAAAAAGCAGAACTTCAAGAAGAAGTTTGAGGGCTCTAAACCCTCAAGTTCTGATGCTCAGAAGGAAACCAGAGCTTGCTATTGGTGCAAGAAACCTGGACATTTGAAGAAAGATTGTCATGCATGGAAGAGAAAGATAGCCTCTGAGGGACACAACCAATCTGATTGTGTGGAGAGTGCTGATCCCCCGGCTCAACTCATGAATATTAGTGACAGTGGGGTCAGTCATAGGTGGATTATGGACTCGGGGTGCAGCTTCCATATGTGCCCAAATAGGAGCTGGTTTCATGACCTTCAAGAAGCAGCCGGCACTGTGGTGCTGGGTAATAATCACATTTGTCAGATCAGAGGAATAGGGAAGGTAAAGCTAAGCCTACAAGATGGCTCTATAAAGATCCTAACTGGGGTGAGGTATATTCCAGAAGTGAAGAGGAATCTCATCTCATTGGGAATGCTGGAGCAGAGAGGGTTCACCATATTGATGAGTCAAGGAAAATTGTTTGTTAAATCTGGAGATGCAGTGATGATGGAGGCTGACAGAGAGCATATTCTCTATTATCTGAAGGCTAAGGCTGTTGATGGAGAAAGCAATGCAGTGTCAGATGATTCCATAATGCTATGGCACAAGAGATTGGGCCACCCAGCTGAAGGAAGCTTGAAAGAACTCATCAAGAAGGGTCTGATCTCTGGAGATTTCAACAAGATGAACCCCTGTGAGCAGTGTATACTTGGAAAGGCTAAGAAGGCACCCTATCCTACAGGTATTCACTCTTCTACAGCCCCTTTAGACTACATACATAGTGATCTTTGGGGGCCTTCACCGGTGTGTTCAATTGGTGGAGGAAAGTATTATCTAGCTATCATTGATGACTATACAAGGAAGTTGTGGGTATATATTCTTAAAGAAAAATCTGAAACACTCACAAAGTTCAAGATATGGTGTAAGGAGGTTGAGCTAGAGAAGGGTAGAAGTGTTAAATGCTTAAGAACAGACAATGGCCTAGAGTTCTTGTCTGCTGAGTTTGATCTGTTTTGTAAAGAGAAGGGTATGAAGAGGCATAGGACTGTTCCTGGTAATCCTCAGCAAAATGGTGTTGTGGAGAGGATGAATAGGACAATCCTAGAGAGGGTGAGGTGCCTACTTCTTGGTTCTGGTTTGAGCAGCAGGTTCTGGGGTGAGGCTGTGTATACAGCAGCCTATCTCATAAATAAATGCCCATCTACTGCCCTGAAATCTGAAACTCCTGATTACATGTGGTATGGAGCTCATAGTGACTACTCAAAGTACAAGGTGTTTGGGTGTGTGGCCTATGCTCATGCTAGGCAAAGCAAGCTTGAAGCTAGGGCTCTGAAATGTATTATGTTGGGGTATCAGAGGGGTGTTAAGGGGTATAGGCTCTGGTGTATTGAGCCTGGTAAGCAGAAGGTCTTGGTGAGTAGGGATGTGGTGTTCTTGGAGGATCAGATGCCATACCTGAAAGATAAGCTGGACTCCAGTGAAGATGAGGGTGATTTCTTCAAGGTGGAGCCTGTGGGGGTTGGCCTAGGAGCAGGTGGAGTTACTGACTCAGGGAGTGAGTCTGATTCAGATAAAGAAGAGGCTCCAACTCAGGGCAACCAGGCTGGTGAGTCTATATCAGACTCTATCAGAGACTATCAGCTTGCAAGGGACAGAGTTAGAAGAGAAACAAGGCCACCAACAAAGTTCTCTGATGTTGTGTATTATGCTCTGTGTGCAGCTGAAAGTATTGATGGTGCAGATCCACTCACATATAAAGAAGCTATGCAGAGTAAAGATAGAGAAAGATGGATTGAAGCCATGAATGAGGAAATAGAGTCTTTACTCAAGAACAAAACATGGATTTTGGTGGACAAATCCAAGCTGAGTACAGATGGTAAGGAAAGGAGGCTGGTAAGCTGTAAGTGGTTGTTTAAAAGAAAGATTGAGACCACTGATAAGGATAGAGTCAGGTTCAAGGCAAGGCTGGTGGCTAGAGGCTTTACACAGCAGGAGGGAATCGATTTCAATGAAGTGTTTGCACCTGTTGTGAAGCACACTTCAATTAGGATCCTATTGGCTGTGGTGAATCAGCTTGACTGGGAGCTACAACAGCTTGATGTGAAGACATCCTTCCTCAATGGAGATCTAGAGGAAACTATCTTCATGGAACAGCCAGAGGGTTATGTGAAGATTGGAGAAGAAGGCAAGGTGTGCCTGTTACAGAAAAGTCTTTATGGACTTAAGCAAAGTCCTAGACAGTGGAATAAGAAGTTTGATGCACAGATGAAGAAGATTGGCTTCTCCAAGTCAGAATATGATGATTGTATTTACATCAAGAAGGCAGGCAGGACTCCCATTGCCTACCTATTACTCTATGTGGATGATATGCTACTTGCATGGCCTTCTATGACAGAAATTCAGAAAGTTAAACAAGATCTGAAGTCAAGCTTTGAAATGAAGGATCTAGGAGAGTCAAGGAAGATCCTAGGCATACATATTCAGAGAGATAGAGGCTGCAAGAAGCTGTGGATGCTGCAAACTGATTATATTGACAAAGTTATGCAGAGATTCAGAATGGAGAATGCTAAACCTGCTTCAACACCCTTGTCCCAGAGTTTCAGATTATCAAAGGAACAAGCTCCTAAAACTAAGCAAGAGGCTGATGAGATGGAGGCTATCCCTTATGCTAGTGTTGTTGGGAGTATCATGTACACTATGATTTGTACAAGACCAGATCTTGCTCATGCTATCTCAGTGACTAGCAGATACATGGCAGACCCGGGGAAGGAGCATTGGAATGCTCTTAAGTGGATATTGAGGTACATGAAGTCAATTAAGGACTGGGGGATTGTGTTCAATGGCTGGGAAGGTGGATCTGAGGAGGTTGTGCAGGGGTATTGTGATGCAGACTATGCTGCAAACCTGGACACCAGAAAGTCTCAAACAGGTTATTTGTTTACCATGTTTGGAACTGTGATCAGTTGGAAATCAGGTTTGCAGAGTGTAGTTGCTCTTTCAACTACAGAATCAGAATATATAGCTCTCACTGCAGCTGTACAGGAGAGTTTCTGGATACAAGGTGTGATTTCTGATTTTGGTTTTGACCAAGGAACAATGGTGATTCATTGTGACAGCAGTTCAGCTATATGCTTGGCTAAACATCCGGGTTTCCATGAAAGGAGCAAGCATATAGACATAAAGTTGCACTTTATTAGAGATGAGATTGAGATAGGGAGAGTGAAGGTGATTAAGATTAACACCTTACACAATCCGGCTGATATGCTCACTAAATCTCTAAGTAGAGATAAGTTTGATCACTGCAAGAAGTTGATCAAGGTTTGCTGCAAGAACTGAGATGAGCACTCAGGTGGAGAATTGTAATAATAGAGTACTCATCTCAGCTGTAAGAAGAAGGAAGAAGCAGCCTAGAGAACTAGCCGTTGGAAATGGCAGTTAGTTAGTTCAATGTAACAGTTAGCTTTCTTGCTTTCTTGATTCTTGTTGTAGTTTGTTAGTGGCAGTTGCTACCTGAATTGTAGAGCTTTAAATAGCTCGTTTGTATGTAGTTTAGATGATTCATTCAATAAAGAGTTTTCAAGTTTTCTCTCCAAGATTACCATCTTCAATACTCTAAGTGTGAGTGTGTGTGTTCTTCTGCATTGTGAGTTCTCATACAACTGTGAGAGTGTGTGTGATCTACCTGAGTGTGTGAAAGTCTTGTGCGTTCAAATCCTAACATAAGTGATGATTCTGGTGCTGACTCTAGTGATGAGGAGGTAGTGTATAAACCCGTCGTGCAAGGTGAACAACCACTTCCAGAATACGTTCACACCGGGTTGAAATATTTTCGCAGACTGCCTAGTGGTCCTTCTGAGGTACCTGAAGTTGGTAATGAACGCAGTACCATGTACTGGGATGAAGAACACCCATATCGGATTAATGCGGGAACAAAATTTGATAGCAAACTGCATGTGAAGACTGCTATTACTATGTGGAGTTTGAGGCAACACCGGCAATTTAGGGTGGTTGAGAGCAAAGTAAGAAGGTGGCATGCTAACTCTTAGAGAGAGACGCATGATCCTCATGCGTCTCTAACTTGCAGGCTGGCAGAATACAGAGAGTTCGCCCGCTCGGGCGATTCTATTTTACTAATTTCGCCCGATCGGGCGTTTTCGGATTATTTTCACATTTACCTACTTTAATTATATTTATAACACATAATTAATAAACTATTTAGTTATTCATTAATAGTAATATATTAATATTCAATTAAGACTTTTCAATAGAATAGAAACATGATTAATTCATCAACATAGAAACATTAACATGAATTTGAGCACCAAACAGTTCAATCAATCCGAGCAATTCTACCATCATTCTTCATGCTACTTATACGACAACGGAGTGTACTTAGCCGGTTCAATCCCCTTGTTCTTCCTCGAAGATAGTCTCTTGTACACTTTGCTCATGACGCTCATGCGTCGTCTATTATATTTTAAAAAACAACAGACGCATGAGAGAGATGCGTCTATACCTAAGACGCATGACCTCCATGCGTCGTTAAAAAAAAACGAAAAAAAATAGAGACGCATGACCCTCATGCGTCTCTATAAAGACGCATGATCGTCATGCGTCTCATTAAAAAGAGACGCATGAGGGTCATGCGTCTCTCCCAAATCCGGAACAAAAAAAAACGCTAGAACAAACGAGGAATCTAAGTTCTATTTTAGAACAAAAATAGAAAAAACCCGTGAAAAGGGATGACGGTTTTCCGCCTAAATAAAAGACACGAGTAATAAATAAGAAAATATTTAAAATTTAAGCCATAAATTTTCTCAATTTATTAGTAACAAAATTATTTGGTTCAATCATTTCTTGCATCAACTATATTTTAATATTGAGTAATTGAAAATATTAAAAAATATTGTTCCGAAAGGGTTTTTTCTATTTTTGTTCTAAAATAGAACTTAGATTCCTCGTTTGTTCTAGCGTTTTTTTTTGTTCCGGATTTGGGAGAGACGCATGACCCTCATGCGTCTCTTTTTAATGAGACGCATGATCGTCATGCGTTTTTCATAGAGACGCATGAGGGTCATGCGTCTCTATTTTTTTTTCGTTTTTTTTTTAAACGACGCATGAAGGTCATGCGTCTTAGGTATAGACGTATCTCTCTCATGCGTCTGTTGTTTTTAAAATATAATAGACGACGCATGAGCGTCATGCGTCTTAGGTAGAGACGCATGACGCTCATGCGTCTCTAACTTGCTTAAATCAGTTCCCACGGCAGAATAGGCAGAATACGCGAGAGAAAGAGAGGAAGACAACCCGTGCGATTTCCTTGGCGATTTCTTGGCGATTCCCTTCATATTTCGGTAAGTTTCCTTCAATTTTTCAACATTGTTCTCGTATTTGTTGTTTATTTGCATATTATTAGGGTTTTGATAAATCTTTTGTATACTTACTATATTAGGGTTTAATGAAAAAAATTGTCTTTAATTGTTGTTGGTTTGTATATATATTTTTGCAGAAATCATGCAAGTATACGTGAGTTTATATTGGGGTGGTAGAATATATCAACTTCCTCAAGTGGGTATTTGTTATGATCCTCCTCGTGCGAGAGCTTCCATCGTATTGGATTCATGTGTCTCATTATCTGAATTAGTTGCAATGATATGTGTTAAGATAAGAATAGATTCAAACCAACACTTCATCGAAATATCTTGGAGGCATTGTTTCTTGGGTACCGGTACGAGTTATGTATGTACTGCGGTTGACAGTGATCAAAGTGTGTTTTATATGTTCAATGCGGCTCTAAATTCTACTCGACATATTAAATTATTTGTTGAGTATTCGTATGTTGGAAATGCCTTCATCCCACCAATTGTTGATCATGGTGTTGGATCATCTACGAGGTTTGAACCTTTGAGCATGGATTGCGGTATGAATGAGCAAACAGATGTTGCAGATGCTGCTGATGTTGGATTGAATACTCAAGAGAATGTAGAAGAGCATGATGATGTTCATGTTGTACGAAGAGACCTTGATGATCCAGAATTGTCGTCATCCTCGTCTGATGAGATTTTAAGTTGTAATAATAGAGTACTCATCTCAGCTGTAAGAAGAAGGAAGAAGCAGCCTAGAGAACTAGCCGTTGGAAATGGCAGTTAGTTAGTTCAATGTAACAGTTAGCTTTCTTGCTTTCTTGATTCTTGTTGTAGTTTGTTAGTGGCAGTTGCTACCTGAATTGTAGAGCTTTAAATAGCTCGTTTGTATGTAGTTTAGATGATTCATTCAATAAAGAGTTTTCAAGTTTTCTCTCCAAGATTACCATCTTCAATACTCTAAGTGTGAGTGTGTGTGTTCTTCTGCATTGTGAGTTCTCATACAACTGTGAGAGTGTGTGTGATCTACCTGAGTGTGTGAAAGTCTTGTGCGTTCAAATCCTAACAAGTGGCGCCGTCTGTGGGAAGGGATTGAAGCTGTTTTGCAGAGGATCAATCGGTTTCAGAGATGGCAGCAAGGCTTGATGCAGAAAAGTTCACAGGCAAAAATGATTATGGCCTGTGGAAGATGAAGATGAAGGCGGTTTTGATTCAACAAGGCTTGGCCGCAGTTCTTGCAAAACCAGAGGAGAAAGGAAAGGCTCCAGTGCTTGATGATAAAGCCCAGGCAAAGATGGAAGAGATGCAGCTCAAGGCACATTCTGTAGTGATTCTGTGCCTTGGAGATAAGGTCTTGAGGGATGTTCAAGAAGCCAAGACTGCTGTGGAGATCTTGGACAAGTTGGATGAAGTTTACTTGGCCAAATCCTTGGCTAACCGGCTGTATCTCAAGAAGAGGCTGTATGCCTATAGTTTTTCTGGAGATAGGTCCATCATTGAGCAGCTAGAGGAGTTCAACAAGATCATTGATGACCTGGGATCTGTTGATGTCAAGATTTCAGATGAGGATAAGGCCATTCTCACATTGAATGCCTTGCCTAGCTCGTATGACCAGTTAAGTGATGCAATTATCTATGGAAGAGATAAACCTATCACCTATGCAGAAGTCTATTCAGCCTTGATGGCCAAAGAACTCCAGAAGACAGCCAGCAGAGGCTCTGCAAGCTCCAATGTTCAAGCTGCAGAGGCCTTGAATGTAAAGAAGTTCAAAAAGCAGAACTTCAAGAAGAAGTTTGAGGGCTCTAAACCCTCAAGTTCTGATGCTCAGAAGGAAACCAGAGCTTGCTATTGGTGCAAGAAACCTGGACATTTGAAGAAAGATTGTCATGCATGGAAGAGAAAGATAGCCTCTGAGGGACACAACCAATCTGATTGTGTGGAGAGTGCTGATCCCCCGGCTCAACTCATGAATATTAGTGACAGTGGGGTCAGTCATAGGTGGATTATGGACTCGGGGTGCAGCTTCCATATGTGCCCAAATAGGAGCTGGTTTCATGACCTTCAAGAAGCAGCCGGCACTGTGGTGCTGGGTAATAATCACATTTGTCAGATCAGAGGAATAGGGAAGGTAAAGCTAAGCCTACAAGATGGCTCTATAAAGATCCTAACTGGGGTGAGGTATATTCCAGAAGTGAAGAGGAATCTCATCTCATTGGGAATGCTGGAGCAGAGAGGGTTCACCATATTGATGAGTCAAGGAAAATTGTTTGTTAAATCTGGAGATGCAGTGATGATGGAGGCTGACAGAGAGCATATTCTCTATTATCTGAAGGCTAAGGCTGTTGATGGAGAAAGCAATGCAGTGTCAGATGATTCCATAATGCTATGGCACAAGAGATTGGGCCACCCAGCTGAAGGAAGCTTGAAAGAACTCATCAAGAAGGGTCTGATCTCTGGAGATTTCAACAAGATGAACCCCTGTGAGCAGTGTATACTTGGAAAGGCTAAGAAGGCACCCTATCCTACAGGTATTCACTCTTCTACAGCCCCTTTAGACTACATACATAGTGATCTTTGGGGGCCTTCACCGGTGTGTTCAATTGGTGGAGGAAAGTATTATCTAGCTATCATTGATGACTATACAAGGAAGTTGTGGGTATATATTCTTAAAGAAAAATCTGAAACACTCACAAAGTTCAAGATATGGTGTAAGGAGGTTGAGCTAGAGAAGGGTAGAAGTGTTAAATGCTTAAGAACAGACAATGGCCTAGAGTTCTTGTCTGCTGAGTTTGATCTGTTTTGTAAAGAGAAGGGTATGAAGAGGCATAGGACTGTTCCTGGTAATCCTCAGCAAAATGGTGTTGTGGAGAGGATGAATAGGACAATCCTAGAGAGGGTGAGGTGCCTACTTCTTGGTTCTGGTTTGAGCAGCAGGTTCTGGGGTGAGGCTGTGTATACAGCAGCCTATCTCATAAATAAATGCCCATCTACTGCCCTGAAATCTGAAACTCCTGATTACATGTGGTATGGAGCTCATAGTGACTACTCAAAGTACAAGGTGTTTGGGTGTGTGGCCTATGCTCATGCTAGGCAAAGCAAGCTTGAAGCTAGGGCTCTGAAATGTATTATGTTGGGGTATCAGAGGGGTGTTAAGGGGTATAGGCTCTGGTGTATTGAGCCTGGTAAGCAGAAGGTCTTGGTGAGTAGGGATGTGGTGTTCTTGGAGGATCAGATGCCATACCTGAAAGATAAGCTGGACTCCAGTGAAGATGAGGGTGATTTCTTCAAGGTGGAGCCTGTGGGGGTTGGCCTAGGAGCAGGTGGAGTTACTGACTCAGGGAGTGAGTCTGATTCAGATAAAGAAGAGGCTCCAACTCAGGGCAACCAGGCTGGTGAGTCTATATCAGACTCTATCAGAGACTATCAGCTTGCAAGGGACAGAGTTAGAAGAGAAACAAGGCCACCAACAAAGTTCTCTGATGTTGTGTATTATGCTCTGTGTGCAGCTGAAAGTATTGATGGTGCAGATCCACTCACATATAAAGAAGCTATGCAGAGTAAAGATAGAGAAAGATGGATTGAAGCCATGAATGAGGAAATAGAGTCTTTACTCAAGAACAAAACATGGATTTTGGTGGACAAATCCAAGCTGAGTACAGATGGTAAGGAAAGGAGGCTGGTAAGCTGTAAGTGGTTGTTTAAAAGAAAGATTGAGACCACTGATAAGGATAGAGTCAGGTTCAAGGCAAGGCTGGTGGCTAGAGGCTTTACACAGCAGGAGGGAATCGATTTCAATGAAGTGTTTGCACCTGTTGTGAAGCACACTTCAATTAGGATCCTATTGGCTGTGGTGAATCAGCTTGACTGGGAGCTACAACAGCTTGATGTGAAGACATCCTTCCTCAATGGAGATCTAGAGGAAACTATCTTCATGGAACAGCCAGAGGGCTATGTGAAGATTGGAGAAGAAGGCAAGGTGTGCCTGTTACAGAAAAGTCTTTATGGACTTAAGCAAAGTCCTAGACAGTGGAATAAGAAGTTTGATGCACAGATGAAGAAGATTGGCTTCTCCAAGTCAGAATATGATGATTGTATTTACATCAAGAAGGCAGGCAGGACTCCCATTGCCTACCTATTACTCTATGTGGATGATATGCTACTTGCAGGGCCTTCTATGACAGAAATTCAGAAAGTTAAACAAGATCTGAAGTCAAGCTTTGAAATGAAGGATCTAGGAGAGTCAAGGAAGATCCTAGGCATACATATTCAGAGAGATAGAGGCTGCAAGAAGCTGTGGATGCTGCAAACTGATTATATTGACAAAGTTATGCAGAGATTCAGAATGGAGAATGCTAAACCTGCTTCAACACCCTTGTCCCAGAGTTTCAGATTATCAAAGGAACAAGCTCCTAAAACTAAGCAAGAGGCTGATGAGATGGAGGCTATCCCTTATGCTAGTGTTGTTGGGAGTATCATGTACACTATGATTTGTACAAGACCAGATCTTGCTCATGCTATCTCAGTGACTAGCAGATACATGGCAGACCCGGGGAAGGAGCATTGGAATGCTCTTAAGTGGATATTGAGGTACATGAAGTCAATTAAGGACTGGGGGATTGTGTTCAATGGCTGGGAAGGTGGATCTGAGGAGGTTGTGCAGGGGTATTGTGATGCAGACTATGCTGCAAACCTGGACACCAGAAAGTCTCAAACAGGTTATTTGTTTACCATGTTTGGAACTGTGATCAGTTGGAAATCAGGTTTGCAGAGTGTAGTTGCTCTTTCAACTACAGAATCAGAATATATAGCTCTCACTGCAGCTGTACAGGAGAGTTTCTGGATACAAGGTGTGATTTCTGATTTTGGTTTTGACCAAGGAACAATGGTGATTCATTGTGACAGCAGTTCAGCTATATGCTTGGCTAAACATCCGGGTTTCCATGAAAGGAGCAAGCATATAGACATAAAGTTGCACTTTATTAGAGATGAGATTGAGATAGGGAGAGTGAAGGTGATTAAGATTAACACCTTACACAATCCGGCTGATATGCTCACTAAATCTCTAAGTAGAGATAAGTTTGATCACTGCAAGAAGTTGATCAAGGTTTGCTGCAAGAACTGAGATGAGCACTCAGGTGGAGAATTGTAATAATAGAGTACTCATCTCAGCTGTAAGAAGAAGGAAGAAGCAGCCTAGAGAACTAGCCGTTGGAAATGGCAGTTAGTTAGTTCAATGTAACAGTTAGCTTTCTTGCTTTCTTGATTCTTGTTGTAGTTTGTTAGTGGCAGTTGCTACCTGAATTGTAGAGCTTTAAATAGCTCGTTTGTATGTAGTTTAGATGATTCATTCAATAAAGAGTTTTCAAGTTTTCTCTCCAAGATTACCATCTTCAATACTCTAAGTGTGAGTGTGTGTGTTCTTCTGCATTGTGAGTTCTCATACAACTGTGAGAGTGTGTGTGATCTACCTGAGTGTGTGAAAGTCTTGTGCGTTCAAATCCTAACATAAGTGATGATTCTGGTGCTGACTCTAGTGATGAGGAGGTAGTGTATAAACCCGTCGTGCAAGGTGAACAACCACTTCCAGAATACGTTCACACCGGGTTGAAATATTTTCGCAGACTGCCTAGTGGTCCTTCTGAGGTACCTGAAGTTGGTAATGAACGCAGTACCATGTACTGGGATGAAGAACACCCATATCGGATTAATGCGGGAACAAAATTTGATAGCAAACTGCATGTGAAGACTGCTATTACTATGTGGAGTTTGAGGCAACACCGGCAATTTAGGGTGGTTGAGAGCAAAGTAAGAAGGTGGCATGCTAACTCTTAGAGAGAGACGCATGATCCTCATGCGTCTCTAACTTGCAGGCTGGCAGAATACAGAGAGTTCGCCCGCTCGGGCGATTCTATTTTACTAATTTCGCCCGATCGGGCGTTTTCGGATTATTTTCACATTTACCTACTTTAATTATATTTATAACACATAATTAATAAACTATTTAGTTATTCATTAATAGTAATATATTAATATTCAATGAAGACTTTTCAATAGAATAGAAACATGATTAATTCATCAACATAGAAACATTAACATGAATTTGAGCACCAAACAGTTCAATCAATCCGAGCAATTCTACCATCATTCTTCATGCTACTTATACGACGACGGAGTGTACTTAGCCGGTTCAATCCCCTTGTTCTTCCTCGAAGATAGTCTCTTGTACACTTTGCTCATGACGCTCATGCGTCGTCTATTATATTTTAAAAAACAACAGACGCATGAGAGAGATGCGTCTATACCTAAGACGCGTGACCTCCATGCGTCGTTAAAAAAAAACGAAAAAAAATAGAGACGCATGACCCTCATGCGTCTCTATAAAAGACGCATGATCGTCATGCGTCTCATTAAAAAGAGACGCATGAGGGTCATGCGTCTCTCCCAAATCCGGAACAAAAAAAAACGCTAGAATAAACGAGGAATCTAAGTTCTATTTTAGAACAAAAATAGAAAAAACCCGTGAAAAGGGATGACGGTTTTTCCGCCTAAATAAAAGACACGAGTAATAAATAAGAAAATATTTAAAATTTAAGCCATAAATTTTCTCAATTTATTAGTAACAAAATTATTTGGTTCAATCATTTCTTGCATCAACTATATTTTAATATTGAGTAATTGAAAATATTAAAAAAATATTGTTTGAGTGATGTATGCAACTACTCTCTGCCTTTAATAAAATCGAAGAAAAATAATAAAGCGACTGACTTCAGATGCGGCAAGCTCGTCAGTTTAATTAATGCGCTTTTGTTGATAACGATAACGCGATTTCATTTGGATTTTTTACAGTTTCAGTTGCTCAATCATCAAACCAATCCACAAACAAAATCCTTGAAACAAATTCATTCGAATTGTGGGATCGCACCAAATTCAATCAGAATTCGTTGATATCGGAGTATTATTTCGTGATTTCCACTGAATCATGTCGTTCTCGTTCTTCAGGCAATCGAGGCATAAAACACCACAGGAATTGGCGAAGGCGATAAAGGATAGTCTCATGGCGATCGATAACATTACTGCAGCTGAAGTCAAATCCCTAGAAAAGGTAGAATCATGTTACAACTGTGCTTGAAGCTCCACAATATATTTTATAATTTGTGATTTCTTAGTTCTATTTTTTTTTGTTTGTGATTGGTTTGTTAAAATTTTTGTCTTCTGTTGATGGTAATTTGACTGATAATGCAGTATTAAAAGTCAATTTAGTCAATTTTGGACCAGCATGAACTTCTTCTTCTTCTACTTTTTTTTCCTTTCCTGATTTACTGTTTAGGCATTCGTGAGGAATTTGTGATCGTGCCATTGAACAAAAGAGAGCATTTGATCTTCATTTTATTTGTTTTAGGATAAGAATTCGGATTTCATTTTAATTTTGCAAGAAGGTGTATACCATTTTTATTTTATTTTTAGAATAAGAAGATTTCTAATTTTCTACTAGTGCTATACTGATGTAGAAGAAAGAGAACAACCTGTACCATCTTCTCTTAGTTTGTTGCGCTCATAGTAAGACATATTTAACAATCATGCATCTGGTTATGTTGTGAGGATGCCAGTGAAAATTGTTCATATGGAAGTTCTAATCTTGATATAAGTGCAGCTATAGAGGCTGATGTTGTGTTTAATTATTTTATCAAGTGTTTTATTTGTCTTGTTGTCATGGCATTGTATTGCTGGTATGTCATGTTATTAATATCTGACACGTCACAGGGCATGGAAGAAGTTGAGAAGAATATAATGACAATGAGGACTATGGTATCTGGGGATGGTGAAGTAGAACCAAGTGCTGATCAAATTACTCAGCTGGCTCTTGAAATCTGTAATGAAGATGTCATTTCTCTTCTTTTTCACAAGTTACCCATTTTGGGATGGGAAGTAAGTCATTATGTACCATTCAACAAAGCAGTGTAGAAATGCATGCAGATCTGTTCATTCCTAAGCTTGACAAATATGTAAATCTCCATGCAGGCTAGGAAAAATTTAGTGCATTGTTGGTCTATATTGCTAAAGCAAAAGGTAGATTCTGTAAATTGCTGTGAACAATACATGGAGAAACATCTAGAGTTGCTTGACTTCCTTGTTGTTTGGTACGTGCATATGTTCACACCTTGGGGTTGTATTCCTTTCTCCCTTTTTAGCTATTATACAATAATTGTTTTCCTGTATGTACATTTTAGCCATGTCTTGTTATGTCAAGGTGTTGTTTGACAATATGCACTATGACAGCTATGATAACAAGGAAATTGCTCTGACTTGTGGACATATGCTGAGAGAGTGCATCAAATTCCCTACTTTATCGAAGTAAGAGATGCTTGCCATTCCAAGCTTTTCTATTCTTATAGAAGACCTTTCTCTAGCATGACAAGGAAGAGAATGTGTTGGAATAAGATTTCTAGAAGATCGTTCATGTTGCATCTATTTGAGAGAATTCTATGGCACCCTTGTTTCAGATACATACTGGATTCTCCCTGCTTTGAGTTGTTCTTCAAATTCATAGAGCTACCTACTTTTGATGTTGCCTCTGATGCCTTCTCCACATTTAAGGTAGATATTTTGTTTATTGATTCTTTTTCCATTTGGGATCTAAAGTACTTTTGAGCTGTTACTTACAGTTAGATATAAACATTGTCAGGATCTGATGACTAAACATCCAACTGCAGTTTCTGAATACCTGACTACCCACTACAACGAGGTGTTGCTCTGTTTCTGTCTTTGTTACACCTGATAAACACATCTTGTCCTTCCTCATTACTATCAACACTTATTGGACTTGCACCATTTCGATCCAATAAGAAGTGTAAGGTTGCATGGTTCATTTTATGCACAAAATATTTTCAAACTTCTTTACGAGTTTCTGTTATACACTTAATACTACTCTAACTAGTAAAAACTGAAATCATTGTTTCATCTCACTTTTCACTCAAAATACCAATTTTATGTTTTTAGGTCACACCATGCGAGAACATTTTTTCAACACTATTTTTATCATTTCTCAATTTGGTATCTCTGTGGGACACATCACAAATTATAATCTGCTTATCCAACCACAGTTTAAAGTAGACTCTGACTCCTACATGTAATATGAAAAGTGTGATTAACTTCATAGGAAATAAACCAACCAAACATATTCTCATTTTGAAACTTTTAAAAATATAAAAAGAAAAAAAATTGAAAGTTGTAATTTTCAAATTAATACTACTATCATTTATTCAAACTTGTTTTTTGTTGCCACAAAAAACCTAAACTTTGTAAAGGTCACTGGAAATTGTAAAAACTAAAAGCTGGGACTGAAGTGAAACCTTTCTTACCTTTCTTCCCTTGAGAATATGAAAATTGTATACGTCTACTCTGATATCCATTTCCCAACGTCTAATTCATCATTCTACATGATTTTTTATTGTCAGTTCTTTGAGCAATATGAAAAGTTACTGACATCTGCTAACTACGTGACCAGAAGGCAATCTTTGAAGGTCAGTTTTTTCATATGTTGACCTGGCTTCTTTCTGCTATTACTAGCTTTGCATTTACATTTTACGTTTAACGAAGTTCAGCTCCTGTCCGATTTTCTTCTGGAATCTCCAAGTACTCATATAATGAAACGCTACATTGGTGAGGTTCGTCACTTAAAAATCATGATGACACTGCTGAAGGTATCATTCAATTCCTTGTCTTCTTAATCTCAGGCTGTTTTTGAAATTTTTGTTTATATATCAATGGGTTGGACTTATTGTGTCATGGAAGAATGCGATCTGATTTTTTTCACCGTTGCCTATGATTTTCAAAAATAAAGGGAGCCTATATCTTCCAGCATGAGTATAACATTTTGAAATATGCGTTCTTGATTCTGTTTTGTGGAATATGCTATGAACCAACGAGGTATTACTCACACAGACTTTGATTCCATTTTGGGTTGATATTGTATATTTATCTCATTGTGCAATCTATGCAAGTTCAAATTCTGTCCACATGTCCAGTGAGTCTTATCAAGTACCAATACTTATGCGGATAGATTGCTACCTCATTCTTTATGACAACCCTTTTTTTATGCAGTGCATGCTTCTTAAGTTGGATAACAAGACAATAACATGTTGGAGAAAATTAAAATAGAAATATATCTGTAATTTTTTTGCTTTATCGGATTAGAAGACAATAATATGTTGGAAAAAATTAAATAGAAATATGATCTGCATTTTTTTCTAATGAGATCTTTCTTTTGCAGGATTCCAGCAAAAATATCCAACTATCTGCATTTCATATTTTCAAGGCAATTAAACGTTATACTCTCACATATATAGAGTTTACTCTGTTCGAAAAGTACATTTTTTTTATCTTGAGAAGCAGATAGGAGTATGAGATAGGTTCCTTCTAGTTTTTCTTATCTAAGATGGATTTAATACATTTTTGGGGTTTGACATATAATTAGTGGTAAATATGAACCCACCGAATCCCTGAGACGTTTTGGTCCCACAATGCTCTTATAAGTTCAATTGTTTCTTTTTTTAATGTGAGTGGAAGGGAAATTTGTCTGCCTAACATGCCGAGTATCGAATGGAATATAAAGTTCTTGATGCTCACTCGGTCAATTCTAAAGTGCTTTCTTATCATAAAACAATCAGAGCTTGTTGCTCTGGTATTAACCACACTTCTGCTCTCTTGGTGGGCTGGAGTGAGTGTATTCTACTCATTCTCGGTTCTTGCCTGGGGTTGTTCATTTTGGCTAATAGAAGATTCCTTTCAATTTCTGATTTCATCTGCAGGTATTTGTGGCTAACCCAAACAAACCCCGAGACATAAAACTTATCCTGGCGAAAAACCACGAAAAGCTTTTAGCACTGCTTCAAAATCTGTCTCCTGGCAAAGGTTTTATTTCGTTTCCAACTTCTCTTGACTATCCTCAGGCCTCAGCCCAAGGCTAAAAACAAGCATTTGGTCTTGGTTAAGACGTGTGTTCCTCAATTCATCGAATATGTTTGGGTCATTGCAGGTGCTGAAGATGATCAGTTTGAAGAGGAAAAGGAGCTAATAATCAAGGAAATCGATAGAGTGCATCGGCTTACAGAAATCTGATCTTAGGTACAGCTTCACGCTCTAACCATCTCCGTGCTCTGAGTTTCTTTAACTTGTGATCATGGTATCCTTGTTTTAGAAGCTAGCATCTCCTAAACCATATGTAAAGTGAATCACAATGCAGTAGAGGATTTACGAACAAAGTGAGAAGCGATGAAACTGAGAACCCTAATATCTATTAGAGCGCTCTTCGTGTAGAACCCAAAGAGGCGTCAGATGCTGCGTGGCTGTACGAAGAGCAATGTTTTATAACCTTACATTTATTTTTTCTTTCGGCTGTCGGAACCGAAGTCAGTGACATGTAAGTTTATTGTATCAGTTATCACAACCATTGCGAGTGGGACTTGCTCTACTGATGTTTGTCCATAATTTACATATTTTTTTTTATTTTCTTTTACTACTCTTTTCTTTGTTTGTTTTGTAATACAAGCAACGAGTTAAAAGTTGCAAAGTTATTGAAGAAATGTGTGAACAACTTCTCTAGAGGCTTATTTCAGTGACAGTTAATATAAGCTTATTTTCTGTCACAACCTCCAATATTCTCCCACTTTGGTCATATTCTTATCACGTCAATAACTATCTTATTTTTTACTGCCGCATTAGATTTAAATATCGTAACTCCTTTTTCAATATATCGATATATGTTTGTTTTGTACTAGGTATACTTTATATATAGTAGTATTTGTTTCAATTTAATTAAATTAATTACAAAAAAAGTTATTTATAAATAATAACAAGTCTTATATAAAAATAATTTCATTTATAAACGACATAAGTTTTAAGCTTGATTTTGAGTAAGTGAGAAAATGAAAAAAATAGCAAAGGTAAATGAGAGAAGAGAAAAAGTGGTGCAAAGATGATGTCCATACTATGAAAATGTGATGAGCCGATATAGTAGCATTTGTTAAATATGGTGAGAGTTTCCTAACTTATGATGTGCATTAAAATTAGGGGTGACAAATCGTGCGTGTTGGATCGTTATCGGGTCAATTTGTTAACGATCCGATCTAATAAGGACAATCACGAACACGACATGTTAAGAAAATTCTGAACTCGAACACGAACCCAGCTTGCCACCCTCAAACCCGAACACGACACGAACCACCTTGGGTCAACACGACATGATAATAACAAGTACATGATACGACACTATAACAACACGACCTAAATACGGTTAGAACTTGATAATACGGTAAAAACCTGATAACAACTGCTCATGATTAACAAAAATTACAAAACCTTGAATCAAATTAAAAACCTAAAATTGAAAAAGTGTTTTAGTGTAAACCTAGATATAATGATTGCTTATCATCTGGATAGAGCTACGACAGAAGGACGATGCAGAGAAAATGATTGCTATTGGTGTATAGAATGCATGGAGTGACTAGGCTGATCGGGCACACGACCACGGTACATGATGCCCGACGCAAGGGCTAAACGACACGTGTGAGTTCTACCATCCATCTTAATCCACTATAATTGTTACATGTAATAATTCATTTTACATTTATATAAATCCACTTGATTTTTCGATATCCATAAGTTTTAGTGAAATATGTTTCCAAGTGCCAAACAAAATCAACCTCATCCAAAACTCAAAATCATAAACACAAACCGAAACACATGTCTCGAATTCTGCCTATTCCAACTTCGAATTAGGTATCGGTTGCATCAAATTTACACCAGTTTTTCTTTAATTTTCATAAAATTAAATGTTTCTTCACATTCATACTTGTTCAAAGTCCATTCACCGAACATGATTCAAACAAGTATTGATTGGTTTCACATGCACATAAATTGAGTAATTTCAATAAATTCCTTCTATTTATTAGTATTAATTTGCATTGTCTAGCATAATTTTTCAACACTCAATTTGGATTAGATATTAGAACAATTAATTGAGTAATTTCAATAAGTTCTTTCAATTTATTAGTATTAATTTGCATGTCTAGCATAATTTCTCAACGCTCAGTTTAGGATTAGATATTAGAACAAAGATAGTATATGACTTATGTATAATTTTTTTAACTTCACTAAAACATGTTCTATTTATAATTGGTCGATGAAGAAGCATATTTTCTAGAATGCTCTATAACTAATATTCCTATCGTTCATGAAATAATGTCCATATTTGATCGGCATGAGTTTTAAGACACGTGAGGGAAATTGAATGGAAAAAGTTAGTAGAGTGTATGTCTCACCTTTTATATATTAGTTTTAGAATATAAGTATAATGAAGTAGTTGAATATGTGGTCCAGTTACTTAAAATGAATAGGTGAATGTGGACAATATTTTATGGAATATTAATACATAAATTCTAGATTTAATTTATTGATGGCTGTGTATTTTCTAAAGAGGCAGGACCCCGTAATAGTTACTCTAGCCTCAACTGATTGTTGAAATTTTACTCTAGCAATCTGCAATCGTGGCAAGTCGCGTCGGAAACATATGGTATTTTTGTCAAAATAAATTATGCGTAGGAAAATAATATTCTCAGATAAGTGAAAGAAAATGATCCAATGAACAAAATATTCAGGAATTGTGGATACGCATATTATTGATACTCCTATATGCTTTTTCCCGTAGAAGCAGGACTAATATAGATTAATCAATAATAATAATCTTTTATTTTTATTATTTAAAAAAAATTATATAAAAACAATTGATTAATTTAATATAATCTGTAAAGATTGTGAGCATTGTATAGAAAAATGGAATAAAATAGATAACCTAATTAATGATTATTAAAGATCAAATTCAGTCATTAACCGATTTAACCCTATGTACTAGTATTTGTTGAAGCTATAAATTGCTAATAATTGTACAATTTATCCAGTAATACTCCATAAATTTGCTAATAAGTGTATTCTGATGGAGTACATTATTTGCTTCATAAATTTCTGAGGAATAAAAAATAGAGGGGTAGAGAAATTGTTAACACCTTATTCACACATTCAAGTTGGGGCAATATTTTGTTCGAGTAGACAACCAATCTGTAATATGACCACATATACACAAGTGCAGCAATGTTACCATTTTCATAGTTTCCAATTCAACAAAAGCAAAACACTTTTATCTAAAACACATAACTCGGTCGAGGCAGTAGGTAATTAGACCGTGGCCTCAGTTGTCTTGTTTTAGCATCCGCAGAATGGTAAGGAACAAGTTGAGAACGTCGAGGTAAAGGGTGACTGACGCCCAGATGTACTCGTCGTATGTGAAGCGCTTGATCAGGTTATCGGTGTCATAGACAATGTATCCTGAGAAGATTATGGCACTGATGGCGCTGTAGACAGCCATAGTGGTAGATCCCAGTGGGTATACCATCTGCATTTACCACAGTAGAATAGAGTTAAACAGCTAATCCAAGATATGAATGGAGAGAAAGACGGAGAGAGAAAGAGTACCTGGATAAAGCCAGTCAAGACCAGGATGAAAAGGCTAGTAAACAAGATTGGTCCCAGAAAGCTGAAGTCTTTTCCTTTCTTAGCAGCCCAGAAGGTGTAGCCGGTCAGCGCTGAAACTACAGCCGATGTCAATATCAAGGCTTCGAGCACTAATCTTCCTGTATATGATGGCAGAAGAGGGAAAACAATTAGACAAACAAAACACCCTATCTCGAACTTGGATTAATGGTAAGTTACTAACCTTCAGTGTTAGCGCAGCTCACTCCAACAGTTAGACTCATGGAAGCGGTGAAGAGCCCGAGGAACACCATGTTCAAAGGATGCTTCTGCCTATAGATGTAGAGTGGCCACAACACTGACATACAAATTAAATGTCTGTTAGCAACAAAATATGCATAGCTAACACTTTGTAACGTAGTATGTATCAAGATACTCTCAAGTGCAACCTAATGTTTAGTTGAGCCAATCCGAATTCTCAACTAAACATTATGTTAACTCCTTACACATTCTACCAAACTTCAAAAAACCAGCAAACTGAACATTGGTACAGAAAATCATGATTTGTCCCACAGGTGCAGGGCAAACCATTACTTTTTACTGTGTATAATCTAATATTCCATAATTAGGGCAATAATAAAAAATTTTAATACAAGCCACATCATATACAATTATACATCATATATACTCAATTGATCAGACAGACCAAAAGGTATGGCAAAATTCAGATGATATCTACATATGCACCTATAAATCAGCTGCAGATCTGGAAATTTATACCTACAATTATGCGAGCCGCCCTTGAGCTATTAATTTGATTCGATAGGAACAAAAGTTTGTTGAATACGAGGTGTATTCATAAGAGTTTAAAATTGAAATCACAAACATAATCAATTCACAAACACCGCACAAAAATAATCAATCGCCACGGAACGAATCAGTACTTGCGTAATTAAAATCGACCGCACTCACAGATAAAGGGTGTGAAGACGAGGAAAAGAAGGAAGCCAGAATTCTCGCGAAGGAGGTCGTTGATCGGCACGTAGAGAACCGTCGCGGCGGTGAATGCGGTTGTCACGAGGATCTGCGCCGCCAGTATGCCGTAGACCTTGCGTATGAATCCCCATCGCAGCTGATTCTCGCCGTGGCCGATTCCAGGGTAGAGGCGTTCCCCGGACTCAATGTCGATGTCTCCAACCTTGACGTCATCAGCGGTGCGGACGCTGGCGTAGGCGTGCATCTTTCAGATCTGGGGGTGGGGGTGGTGGTGGTGGGGACGACGGTCGGATAATTCTCCTCCGTCTCTCTCTCTAGAAATATCTCGTGGTTGGAAATGGGATGCGATGCACCTATTTATATAAGCTCGGTCGTCGGTTTGTTGACGTTGACGCGTTAAATGAGGGTTAAATTACTAGTAATACAATATTAACAATGTTTTAAAAATCGGTAAATCGGTGAAGCAAACTGGTTCAACCGATTCAAGGGTCGAACTACTGATCGAACCGAAATATTATTATAAGCATATATAATTAAATATATAATATATAAAAATAATGAATGATAAATGTAATTAATAATTTATAACTAAAACACATTAAACATTATGTATAATTATATAGAAACAGTTGTGATCAATTTTTTTGGCCTAATTCAGAATTTGATTCATGAAAAATATATTTAAATTAATTAATTATAAAAAGCAGAATGGTAATTGCAGGAAGGGGACGATTCAGATCTCCAATCTTCCTATCCAGATTCTTCCGACGACGAAACCGAGGCTGACTCCTTCTCCGACGAAGCTGAAAATCGCCAAACCCTATAAAATCTGAAATCCCCAATGCCAGACCCCAAATTCAATCCTAAATCGGCCTCAAGAGGTAACGAATTGGAATCCGTAGCCGATTCGAAACGACTCCCTTCCATTTACACGATGCAGCCGATCCGCAAAGGCTCGGTATCCTTATCGAAACGCAGTCGCAACGAGATTGATGGGGATTCGTCGAGGAGATGTCAGAGATCGAAAATTGAAGAGAAGAAATCTGTTTCCACGCCCCCTGGAGGGGGTGGGTTGGGTTGAGTATTATCAATTGACCTTTTCTTCTCTGTAAATTAGCTGTCTGCCCATTCTCCTTCTACGAAACCCTGCCTCCCTCCCCATTTACCATGTCTTTCAATTCTCTTCCCTCATCATATATTAACTCCTTCCTCATACCACCATCACATATCTTCATTCCAATTAATTGAATTTGAGTTCAATGGCCTCGATCGATCAACCTAATTTCCATGATTTCTTGCCTCTGATGGCGGAGAAGCTAGGCGGCGACCGATTGCTTGGGGAATTGTGCAATGGTTTCCGGCTATTGATGGACTCCGTAAAGGGGGTCATCACAACTTATGTCAAGTGTCAACTATGCATTCAATATGAATCCATGTTAATTACATGTCAACTAAAATGTTGTTATTGACATAAATAATATAGGTCATCACAACTAATGTCAACTATGCATTCAATGTGAATCCATGTTAATTACATACATATAATGTCAACTAAAACATTGTTATTGACATAAATAATATAGGTCATTAACATGAAAATATTTGTTGTTGACATTAATTATTTGCAAAGTATTGTTGTTGACATAATAGTTGACATAAATAACATTTGTCGTTGACATCGTAGTTGGCATCACGTGAAAATGACAATTATGCCCCCTAGTTAATATAATGTCTCCGTAGTTGATATCGCGCGAAAATTGTGAATCGATGGCTGAAAATGCATCTTAGTTCTCAACTAGGCCCAAAAATCAACATAACATGACCCTATATATAAATATATTATACAAAGAACAGTAAAATATAATGAATACTAAATTTATACGAATATTTTTCATAATAAAGTATATTTTAAATATACTAAAGTTTTATTGATATTTTATGATAAAAATAAATAAAGTTCATTTTTTTTTCAAAATATGTTTTATTTGAAGCAATCATAACGTATAGTAACAAAATGCAATTAATAATATATAAAAAATATTAAACCTTATGTATAATTGATTATATATAAATAATAATAATAAAATTTAGTGAACGATAAATATAGTTATATATAATGTAATTAATAATTATTAAATTTGGAGTATAAGTTGGGATTGGATCCTCTACAGTGGGGAAGAATCACAGCACCGTGCTGTGCAAAGAAACGGCGCTGCTTTACTCTTTGTTATTATTACCTTTTTTCACATTTAGTTTCTTGTAGTAGTGTATACGAGTACTACTTTGGTGTATACTAATAAAAGTTATTAGACGCCGCTATGTTTTATATGTTTTTTTTTCTTTTTCTTTTTTTATATTTCTATTTCTTTGATTATTAAAATTTTTAATTAGTTTTTATTATATTTGTAACAAAGAATCATAACTTAGTTTAATAATATCTGCATAATACTATAATTTTTTTAATACGCCAAAAAACTAAACTAACTAATGGAATTAGGACTGAAATTATATAATAGAATTAGGGGTCCAATCTTCCTTTTTTAAGTATATATGTTTCAAATTGTAATTGTTCAGCTAATTAATTAATTTAGGAAAGAAATGACTATATTTTTTTAGAAACAATTAATTTAAATTGGTTATAGCTCTTTAGAGAATAAATAAAGTTGTTAAACCAATAGAAGTAGAAGTCCACATGTTAGAACCAAAGAATTTTTAAAAATTACTATTTGCTATGATTTTAATTTATTAAATTTAAAATTTAGATTACTATTTTTTGTTATATTTAGAAAAACTAGTATTTTGCAAACTTGCATTTCTCTATTATACTTCCTCCGTCCACGATTACAAGTCCATATTTGACATGACAGGGATACTCCGTACAATTGAATGTGGGTGGAAAAATGTTAATGTAAGGTGGGTCATACTTAGTTTTATAATGATATATATGTGAAATAAAGTTAGTGGAACGTGGGTCCAATATTAGAAATGGTAAAAAGTAAATGAGACTTTTATTAGTGGACAGACGAAAATAGCAAAATATGACGCTTATTAGTGGACGAAGGGAGTAAATAAATGTTGTGAAATTGTTGATTAAAATTAAATACTTTAGACATGTATAATCCTAACAAAATACTACTGTTCTAGTATTATGCAGATATTATTATTTAAACTAACTTTTGCTTCTTTACAAAAATATAATAAAAAAAACTATTTGAAATTTTAATTATCAAACAAATAGAAATATAAAAAAAGGAAGAAAAGAAACACATAAAAAAAAGGATGCAGGCCATGCCGCGTCTTTTATTAGTATACTAAAATACATACAACTACTAGAAATAAAAATGTAAAAAAGGAAGGAAAAAAGCAATAAAAAAGAGTAAAGCGGCGTCGTTTCTTTGCACAGCATGGTGCCGTGATTCCTCCCCACTGCAGAGGATCCGACTCCGTATAAGTTTGTGTAAATAAAAATTTATCACATTTAATATATAAATTTAGTTAATGTTCATGTTATATCACTCAAAGTATTGTGGTGGAGTGGTAAAGGTGTTACTAATTTGACAAGAGGTATTGGGTTCCGGTTTCCGATTTGCGGTTCAACCGGTCCAACTGGCCGATTGCACTGATTCAAGGCGGCTCAACATAGTGGCGGTTTATATGAGCAAACCGGACCGAATCTCTTCGTATGCCCATTTATCGATCTTTTTAGCGAAGTATTATTATTATTATTATTATTATTATTATTATTATTATTATTATTATAATTATAAAGAGAATTGAAATTAATAAGTGTAGATCATCAAACCAGTCACAGAATCACACACTACGGGAATCAAAATCAACTTTCAGGAATGAGACAAGTTCCACCAGAAACTCCACTTGTTTCTCTTTATCTTCGTTAATATTTCAAACTGTTGAAAATCAATAAACAAACTACCATCAACTAAACTAAGTGTAGAAACCTAGGCAGTTTGGATGGATCTTTAAACTCCGACTCGTTTGCATCCATCAGCTTAAATGGTTGGCAAAAGCAATGGTCACCAGGAAAATGAAGAAGAATCTAATATGGAACCATATGTGGGATTGGAATTCAATACAGCTGAAGAGGCACAGGAGTTTTACAGTATGTATGCAACTCAGGCGGGTTTTAAAACAAGGATTGGGCAGCTGTATAGATCAAGAGTAGATGGTTCTGCAATTTCCCGAAGATTTGTGTGCGCAAAGGAGGGATTTCAGACACCCCTTAGAACTGGTTGTCCTGCTTTCATAAGAGTGCAAAAAGTGGACTCTGGTAAGTGGGTTGTTGCCAATATAAAGAAGGAACATAACCATGAAATTGAAGCCTCAGAAGAAATATGTCCTCGGATACAGAGGAAAGTTTTTCCGACTCCAACATCATCAATAGGTGGGGCTAGTCGGACGGGAATTAGATCACATGAAGATGATAGTCCATCTGCTTTGCTGTAGGAGATACTAAGCGTCCCAAAAAGGAAGAGATGAACACAGTTAATGGGCCCTCGGGTGAACCCAATGATGGTTGGGCGAATTTTTGATGGTAGTGAATGCAGGTAATGAATATAGATCACGACACAAGGAATTACGTGGTTCGATTTACTGAGGTAAATCTACGTCCACGGGAAGAAAGGAGGGCAAGATTGTATTGCTTGATCTGGTTTACCAGCTTACAAATACAGACTTACTATATGATATTTGATGTCTAGAGCACCCTCTTCTATTTGATCTAAGTTCTATTTATACATTGAACTAAGATCGTGGCTTGCATCACCACTAACTAGGTCGTGGCTTGCATCACCACTAACTAGGTAGTGGATGTCGTGGAGGTCATGAGATCCTGCATGGGTCCACTATCTCTTTGTTTGGTCCGCTATCCTGCATGAGTTGACACCACTAAATAGATCGTGTAGTGGAGGTCGTGGAGGTTCTGCATGAGTCCACTATCTCCCAGTTCGGTCGAATACTGAGACCGAACTTCTGAACTATTGCCGAGCAGCTTTTGCCGATCTGAGAGTAGAGCTTGATTGGTCGGCTTTTACCGAGCTGTAGGCTGGGGCCGAACTCTTTGGTAATGCCGAACTGATTGGTTGGCTTTTACCGAGCTGTAGGCTGGGGCCGAACTCTTTGGTAATGCCGAACTGATACTCTTCCTTGGGCTTTGGGCTGATGGGCCGTCACTGCTATTGGGCTTGTTTAGTACGTACCCCATCACTACCCCCCCCGAAAAGCGAAGTGAATCACTTCGGCGAAGCGAGTCACTTCGGCATTCTGGATAAAGGTACGGGGGAGGCTGACGTCAGGGGACGTGCCTTGCGCGTGACTGCATTAAATGCGACAGTAAAATCCGGCCGTTGAATCCTGAAAAGGTGGGATTCGAAACGGTGCGATGATTTTGAAATCTTCTCCGAATCTGATAAATACGTCCTTTCTTCATCAGTTGAACACTTTTGCTATTGCTTCTTCTGCAATCTCTCTCTTTTGCGTAAAAATTTCCTTCCGCTTTCAAGAATTTCTTCAGAATTTCTTCAAACTTTCAAAGAGTAAGAACTATGTCTTCTTCTTCTTCTTCTGAGTCAGGTAGCGGTAGGAAAGGGGATAAGGGGTCTTCTAGCCGGAAAGAATCCGGGGAGAAGACCGTAGAGTATTTTCACAGCATCTTGAGTAAGGATACTGTGATATCCCTACACGAAAAATATTTTTTTCCTGGGGGGAAGGTTGCGATTCCCGACGACCTTCATAGGGCTGACTCGCCGCCGGAGGGTTACGCCACCGTTTACGAAGCCGGCTTGGAATGCGGGCTTCGTTTCCCTCTTCCCCCTGCCTTTGTAGAGCTGCTAGATTTTTTTCAACTCCCTTTAGGTCAGGTGACTCCGAACTCTTGGAGGCACTTATCGGCCTTTGCTGCCGAACTGCGTAGGCTAGACAAGGATCTGTCTCTGAGGGCAATCCTTAATTTTTTCCAGTTTAAGAGAAAAGGATCTTGGTTTTACTTGATCCCTTTACAGCCTTTTAGGGCCTTCTGCAAAACCAAGTGGCCAAAGTGGCAACATCGTTTCTTTTTTTATAATAGGACAGCGGCTCCGGGCTTTCCCTGGAGAGGGCCGAAGTCCGTGATTCCTCATCCTCGGTTAGAACCGTTGGACGAGCTCGAGGGCGAGCTCAATAAGATTCCTATGATTAGGAAGCAGTACCTGGAGTCTGAGCTCGTCAAGGGCGACTTCGTGTTCGACTCCTCGTCTTCGGACGAAGAGGCTGAGGGTGAGGATTTCTTTTTTATGCATTACTGCCTTGACGACGAAAACTAACCTTGTTTTCTTGCTTTTTGGCAGTGAACTTGCTAAACAAGTTCGGTCGCAAATCCTCCGAATCTAAGGAACCGGAGAGGCCGAAAACCAGCAGCTCGGCGTCTGATGCCGAGAAGAATCCGAAGAGGCAAAAGACCTCTTCGGATCCAAAGAAGCCGGAGTCGACTTCGGCAAGTAGGAAGGGGAAGACCCAGAAGCCCCCAAGAGCGCCGGAGAAAGACGTGGTCTTGGCACCTCCTTCGGAACATATCTGTGAGCCCTTTTTATGGCCCACGGACTTCGCCGAGGTGAATTCTCTTCTTGATTTTCTTGCCTTGCTTTTTTTTCTGTATTTTGTGTGGCCCCTCGGTTGACTTTTTCCTTTTTCCATTTTCAGAGGAACGATATGCTCTCCAAGCTCGTCGCCGTTGAACTCTCCAAAGCATCCAACGATTATGCTGAGATGCAGAGGAAGTTAGCGGCTGCTCGTCACCAGGCCGAACAGGCTAAGGCAGACTTTGAGAAGGCCCGAGCTGCTAGGATCTCGGCCCAGGATGAAGCCCAGTTTGCCAAAAACCAGCTCGTCATCCAGCGAGAGCAGACGAAACGGAGGGATGCTGCCGCCGTGGTTGCCCAAGGGGAGGTTCTCCGTGCTTTCGCGGAGAAACTCTTTCTGAGCAATCAATTTTCGGCCTTTGTCGGTGATCTGCTGAAACTGATGACCGATAATGCCGAGCAGGGGCCCGAAGTCGTCCTGCCGCTGTACGGCCGAGAGATAGCAGCTCGTCTCCAGAGTCTGCCGCTCCTTGAGGAGCTTGCTTCGTCCTCGGTCCTGCTTTCTGCTGACCGAGTTCGTAGTTGCCGAGCTGACCGGGATGAGAATATGGAGGCTATCTTTGCCTCCTTAGGGCCAGTTTCACCCGCTCCAATTTTCCACGGAGAGGGTGAAACCGAGCAGCTTGATCAGCAGACCGGAGACAGGCAGACCGAGCAAGAGGTGCTGCTGATCGGTGATGGGGGCACCGAGCAGGCTGGGGGGAGCAGGGAGGCCGAGGCTGAAGCTGAGGCAGACAAGGAGAAGGAAGCTGAACCTCACCGAGGAGCCGGAGACGAAGCTGGCGGAGTATGATTTCGTCTCCCTTCTCTTAGTTTAGTTTCTTCCTTGTTGTAAAATGGCCTTGAAGCCCTTGTGTAAAAAAAAAATTTTTTTCTTATGAATGAAAAAATTCTTCTTTCTGCACTTGTGTCTTCGTATAGCTTTTCGTACTCTCTTTTACTCCTGTTGTGGTTTACTACCTGCTCGGTAAAATGAAATGCCGAACTGACATAGCAGCTTTGTATTCTTAACTCTTAAGGAGCTGGAGGTACTTCACTGGAAACGGCTGTACTCTTCCGCTTTAGACGAAGCTGAGAAAAAAGCCATAGCTGACCAGATGAAGAATGACGAACTCTTGGCTTGTTTAGTGAAGCTGGAGGCCGACAATAAGGACTTAGAGTCCGAAAAGAAAGATCTGGAGGCCGAGCTGAACACTGCCGTCGCTGAGAGGACTGCGTATGAGGATTTCATCAGCAGGCGCGGGGGAATGACCATCTCTGAAGTTCAGGAACGAGTTGACGAACTGTGGGAGGAATATCATGTACTCCGGAGGAACAATGCGCTGGAGAGCTCGGCTTGCCAACAAGTTGTGAAATCATTGCGGCGCTGGGCTTCTCGGTACGACATCATTCTTTCCCGGCGTCCCTCAATCGAGAGATTCCTTAGGCATTTCCTGCCAACAGATGGTCGCACTCCAGCTCAAACCCCTGATTCACTTGCTCAAAACCCTACTCCAAGTCAGCAACGAACTCAGGAACAGCCGGAAACGTCAAGACGAGAACGGACTCAGGAGCAACCGGAAACGTCAAGACAAGGACGGACTGAAGTTCGTAGAGGAGCTGTGATTATGAGTGAGCAAGATCAACAAATGCTTCGTGAAGAGACTCTTCACCGCCGAGGTGCTAGAGCTTCCCGGGCTCAGGGAAGAGGCGGTAGGTCGATTAGAGCACCTCGTCGACCTGCTTATTCTTCAGCTGCCGAGAACGCCCGAACTCGGCTTCACGAGGATTTTGTGAATAGATGGCTCAACTTTAGCAACCAGGGACAGTAGAATAGTCCTTTGTAATAGCGTAACGCCTTCTCGTAGGGCAGCGGAGTTGTATGCCGAACAAGTTTTAATAAATGAAATCTTCATTTCGCTTCTATCACTGCGTATTTACAGCTCAGCGAAAAAATTTCATCGTGCTCGTCCTCGGTCTTATGAAGTAAACTTCTTTGACCGGACTCGTCCTCGGTCTTATGAAGTAAGCTTCTTTGACCGGACTCGTCTTTGGTCTTATGAAGTAAACTTCTTTGACCGGACTTGGTCCTCGGTCTTATGAAATAAACTTCTTTGACCGGATTCGTCTTTGGTCTTATGAAGTAAACTTCTTTGACCGGACTCGTCTTTGGTCTTATGAAGTAAATTTCTTTGACCGGACTAAGCTTGTGTCCTAATTTGGCGAGTTTTATCGCTTGGATCGGACTTTCCCTTGTCCTAATTCGGCGAGTTTTATCGCGTGGATCGGACTTTCCCTTGTCCTAATTCGGCGAGTTTTATCGCGTGGATCGGACTTTCCCTTTGTTGCAGTTCGTTTCAGACGAACTGCTTGTTTCTTAAGCTGAATTGTGGTCTTGTATCCTCCTTAGAAGCTTGGACTCACAATCGTTGGCTTATATATGTTCTAAAAAGGGGGATCAGCCTTCGAAGAACAAGATACCTCAGTAACATTTGTAAGAGACGACACGCACATAGACAGACAAAACGCACATAGACAAACATGAAAAACAAGTAAAAAACAAAGAAAGCACATACCCCTAGGACCGAACTAGACACAAGACTGACTGACCGGACTGTCTCTTACAAATGGAACTTCTTGAGGTTGGAAATGTACCATGTTCGGGGTGCTTGTTCTCCTGACATGTGAGTCAATTTATAAGACCCTTTGCCGAGGACTTCTGACACCCGATATGGACCTTCCCATGTGGGTTCGAGTTTGCCCAGCTTTTCTGCTCGGCTTACTTCGTTGTTTCTCAAGACGAGATCTCCCACTTGAAATTGCAGCTTTTTCACCCTTTTGTTATAATACCGGGCTACTTGCTCCTTGTACTTGGCTGCTTTTATGCAGGCCAATTCTCTTCTTTCTTCGGCCAGATCTAGTTCGGCTCTCAGTCCGTCATCATTCATTTCTGAAGAGAAATTTAGAGTTCGGGGACTGAGTATGCCGATCTCAACCGGAATCACGGCTTCAGTGCCGTACACCATCGAGTTCGGCTCCGGTGTGACTTCGGTCATTTCGCCTGCCTCTGACTCCGGCTGCTGTGATTGCTATGCTTGATGGTGCCGATCTGATTGCTCGGCACTTTGAAGCGCAATCTGCAAACACTCTTGCTCTTTTTTGATCACCTCGGATGACCGTTATCCCTCCTTTAGTGGGGAGGGAGTTCGGCGAGGAAGCCTCTGATCGCTATGATCGGGCTTCTTTTTGTCTTCTCTAGATGAGCTGTCTAAAGACCGTTTTCGACGGTCTGCCTCATCGGCACGAGAAAACTGGTCCGCAATGTCCCACATCTCTTGAGCTGTTTGCGGACTGCATTCCACGAGCTTTCTGTAGAGAGCTCCGGGCAGGATTCCATTTTGGAATGCCGAAATGACAAGTAGATCATTGAGATCATCTACTTGTAGGCATTCCTTGTGGAACCTCGTCATAAAGTCGCTGATCTTTTCGTCGCGACCTTGACGCGTAGAAAGCAGCTGAGCCGAAGTGATTCGGGCTTCCGCTTTCTGAAAGAACCTCCTGTGGAAAGCATCCATTAGATCTCGGTAAGATCTAATGCTGCCTTGGGGGAGGCTATCGAACCACCTTCTTGCGTTCCCGATAAGCAGCTCGGGAAACAGCTTGCACATATGGACCTCATTGAGACCCTGGTTCACCATGTTATACTGATAGCGTCCCAGGAAGTCATGGGGATTCACTAACCCGTCATAAGTCATTGACGGAGTTCGGTAGTTCTGTGGTAAGGGAGTTCGGGTGATATCGTCCGAGAACGGAGTCTTCAATGCTCCGTACATGGCGAACCCGACATCTCTTCGGTATGGAGGAGATGGAGTTCTCCTGTGATTCCGGTACCGAGGAGGAACAGGAACATGTCGGGGTTGAGGATTCTTCTTCCTGGAAGACACGGCACTACTGCGGTAGTGACTTTCATGTCTGGATGAGGAGGGAGAATCCACCGTTCTCGTCTCCGGCTTTTGGCCCTTTTGCAGGAAAATTAAGAACTCTTCCTGCTTCTCGGCCAAAAACAACTTGACAGCTTCGTTCAAATCGGGCTGCTGGGAAGACTCGGTGCGATGAGTCTTTGAGCGGTTTGTTCCTTCTCCGTGAGAACTGGAAGTAGATTTCTCCCGAGGCTGTTTTCCAGACCTGCGGGCTGGACTAGCTTCCTCATGGTTATCACGAACGGTATTATGGGTGTTACGTGATCTGGTATGCATTTTTTTGGTGGAAGAGGATCAAAAACTCGCTTTATCACAAATTTGGTTCTCTGTTTCCCACAGACGGCGCCAGTGATGGTTGGGCGAATTTTTGATGGTAGTGAATGCAGGTAATGAATATAGATCACGACACAAGGAATTACGTGGTTCGATTTACTGAGGTAAATCTACGTCCACGGGAAGAAAGGAGGGCAAGATTGTATTGCTTGATCTGGTTTACCAGCTTACAAATACAGACTTGCTATATGATATTTGATGTCTAGAGCACCCTCTTCTATCTGATCTAAGTTCTATTTATACATTGAACTAAGATCGTGGCTTGCATCACCACTAACTAGGTCGTGGCTTGCATCACCACTAACTAGGTAGTGGATGTCGTGGAGGTCATGAGATCCTGCATGGGTCCACTATCTCTTTGTTTGGTCCGCTATCCTGCATGAGTTGACACCACTAAATAGATCGTGTAGTGGAGGTCGTGGAGGTTCTGCATGAGTCCACTATCTCCCAGTTCGGTCGAATACTGAGACCGAACTTCTGAACTATTGCCGAGCAGCTTTTGCCGATCTGAGAGTAGAGCTTGATTGGTCGGCTTTTACCGAGCTGTAGGCTGGGGCCGAACTCTTTGGTAATGCCGAACTGATTGGTTGGCTTTTACCGAGCTGTAGGCTGGGGCCGAACTCTTTGGTAATGCCGAACTGATACTCTTCCTTGGGCTTTGGGCTGATGGGCCGTCACTGCTATTGGGCTTGTTTAGTACGTACCCCATCACCCAACCTTCTACAGGTCTTGAGTTTAATTCTGCCAATGATGCATACAAATTTTACTACGCATATGCAACTAACACGGGGTTCAGAATCAGGATAGGTCAATTATTCCGCTCTAAACATGATGGCTCGATTACATCTCGAAGATTTGTGTGTTCCAATTCTAGAGTTGGTTGCGGAGCATACATGAGAATACAAAGACATGAAGCGGGAGGTTGGGTGGTTGATCGTCTTCAGATGGAACACAACCATGCACTTGGCATCCCATTGGATCCTAATAGAACAGTGGATGTTGCACCAAAAGGGTGCAGAGAGGAAGGTAGTAGCGTGTTGGAGAATTTGGATTTGGTTGAAACAGATGGTGGCCTCAGCCTAGTCAAACGAGACAGAGAGAGAGTAGGATTGATAATGATTGGTGCGGTGTGCTGTTTGAGTATTTTCAGTCTCAGCAAGCTAAAGAAACAGGGTTTTTTTATGCGGTGGAAATGCGGGCGGGTAAAGGCATGAACCTTTTCTGGGCTGATGCACGATCTAGATTTTCATGTGCTCAGTTTGGCGATGCAATTGTGTTTGATACAACTTACAGGAGAGAGAGTCATTCTGTGCCATTTGCTTCATTTGTTGGTATCAATCATGAAATGGGTTTTGTACTTACTAGGTTTGACCCTGTCCAGCCTATATCAATCTCTTTGCATGCAAACCTGCAACACAAATGTTACTTTCTTTCACTTACAGTATTATTCAAATATACAAAATAAAATAGTATATGAGTCAGGTTAAAAGCTTAGTACTATAAATGAAAATCCAAATGGAAAAAATATAGATTAATTCCTTGTTTATTTTAGATGATTGGAGTTTAAAATTATCCCAAGTGTGACAACTCCTATCATTTGAGCTAATTTTGCTTGATTTTATCCCATAAAAATATGATATTGAAGAAGTCCTAATAGTAGAAATAAAATTAGTCGATTATCTATCTTATCAATCACGAAAAATGAAAGAAGAAGAAGAAGTGAAGATAGCAAAATACCCCATTGCTAGCAAAGTAAGGAGCAAAGAAATAAGAGAGGAAGCAGCAGCTGCATGTAGATTTGGAGCATTCCATTTCAAGACATTGTTGATTCCAAGAATGGAGGTTGTGAATCCCACAACCCCAGCTATGAGAGAGAAAATCACCACAAATCCAGTAACCAAATTCCCAATTGGATAGTATATTGGAAATATCCTAGCTGGAGGAGACAACACAGATGCTGGACACGGACGCAGAAAAAAATATTAGTAGGTGCTCCGCTACTTTTTAGGCATCAATTCGGCAATAGCTAAAGAAAATTTTTAATAATTTTCACAAATTTTAAAAAAATGTGTACAAATATAGAATGGCAAGAGGGGCATTTGCCCCTCCTAGCGAAACGGTACCCATCTCATGGGATCTCTCGATCCCATGGTTGACCGCCCATGATGCAATGGAGAGGACGAGGAAGTAGAGGAAGACGTTGAGTACTTGGAGGATGAATGCTGCTGATTTTCCTGCTCCAGAAGCCATGCCTTAATTTGTGAAGGAAGGTTTTTCCTATAATTAACAACTCCCATTTTCTTGATTTGTGACAGAAACATATATATGTATGATACAAGAAGCAAATGTTCCATTCTTTTTTAATAAATTAAGCATTCTTTTGCTTTTGGTTGATACAAGTAAAGTATCTCTGTGTTTAAAGAAACTGGAGTTGTTCCTTGGTGAAGCTTCATGTTTGCCTCATGTGGAGGGAAGGAACTTTTCTGATATCAAATTTAATTAATTAAATGCTATTTTTAACACAAAATAACTAAAATATTTTTGAAGAGAAATTAAAAACTAAAGAGTGAGGAGAATCTTCTTACCAAAGCAATGTCTGAATTTTGGTTTCATGACAAAAAATGCATAATGAAAGCAGAAATAGGTCTGAAACTGGCCAACAACATTCAAGAAAGGTAGGAACTCTTCTAGTCCCTTTATTTACAAGAACCTCTCTCATAAAAGGGATCTAAACATAAAAGACGACAAGATTTTTGCATCCCAACCTCATCCATCTGATGATGTCTTGTGTAAGGCCGCCTTATGCTTTCGTTCACACCTTCAACGACAGTTTCTGCGCTGCAAGAGCTTCGGCCTCAAGGGTCGGCTCCCACAACAGGGTAGTCTCAGCAAGCAGTGCAGTCACCACGTACGGGTCCATGTTTGAGGCCGGGCGTCTGTCTTCCAAATAACCTACAACATAAAGCAACATTTTCATCAATCCCCAGTCTCTATGCAGCAGATATTTTTTCTCTTTAGATTTTGTTTCTACCTTTGCCATTCTTCTCAGTGTCTCGTCCCACACGAATAGAGCAGCCACGGTTAGCAACACCCTGCGGATCATTGCAAAGTGTGATGCATAAAACTAGACAACTATAACATAAATTCATGTATTTAGCAGCAAACGTACCCATGAGAAGGAGTCGATGCTGGCAGTCTCGTGCTTTCCTGTCAGCCTTCGCTCGTTTCCTTCTCCATATGCACTGATGTGATCCTTGTGGCGAAGGGAGAGGTTCAAAATCGCCTTCTTAATCACTTCGTAACCACCTTCCTCTCTCATGCTCAGGGTGCTTAAGTCCCAAAAAAACAAACAAACTCATGCATAAGTAATTAACTAGAAATTTAACTCTAGCATTAGCCCAACAATACCTGTAATTGGTGTGACATCCTGCTCCGTTCCAGTCGCCCTGAACCGTCAAACGATCAAGAATAGATTAGCTAGCTCCCATATAAATAATCATACAAATTGAGTTATATATATATATCAAAGAAATTGACAGTACATCAATTGGTTTTGGATCTAGAGTGAGCACAACTCCAGCTTGTTCTGTAATTCTCTGTCAAGAAATACAACACAACAGATCAGATATAACACAATCTTGTTTATTGATCTCAAGAATTGCACGAAAACAATGGCGTACCTCAAGCAGGTATCTCGCACACCAGATGTGGTCTCCGGCTTCAATCCCAACACTCGGACCAACTTGAAACTCCCACTGCAAGAATCAAACAACATTAGTATCTCTAGTAAGGGGAATGTGTGTTATGAAACAAGATGAGCTGAGGAAAGGTACCTGTCCTGGCATAACCTCTCCATTAGTACCACTGATGTTGATCCCAGCATACAAGCAAGCTTTGTAATGAGCATCAGATATGTCGCGTCCGAACGACTTATCTGCTCCAGCCGCGCAGTAGTAAGGCCCCTAGATTGTTCACAGAAGCATTAACCATGCTATTTCAGCAGCATTATATAAATGAAGAAATGCAATTTTCCTTCTTTTCAACTAAGAAACAGAGCTTATCGATACAAACACAACGCGGAAGATTATGGTAAAGATCATCACCTGAGGACCAGGGTAGCCTCCAACAGGCCATCCAAGAGGCCAGTTCACATTAGTTTGGAGTAAGGTGTATTCTTGCTCAATTCCGAACCTGATATTACAATCCAAATATGAAACCACCAATGCTACTAAATTCTAATGCCTATATGATATGAACTCTTATTACTAATACAGATATAGAAATTTACCATGGAACCTCAGCTACAACCTTGGGGTTACTGAAGACCTCAGCAGCTTTGGCGCGCTTGTTTGTAGGAATGGGCTCGCCTTGGGGCGTGTAAGTATCGCATATGACCTGTTCCAAGCCAAATACATTCAAGAAAAACGCGAAGATTTTCACAAACACAGCATACTACAACATCAATATTAGACCTTAAAACATTACACTCACCAAGATGTTATTGCCACCGCGGAAAGGGTCCTTGAAAATGGCTTGAGGGCTGTGATAAACGGACAAAACGAATTACAATCTAGATTCAAACTGACACAAGTTATTTGGAAGTACTAAATGGTTTTGATTTTTACTATAGAATAACTTCACTATCCTCTCCAGGGGCCTGGCCTGTACTCGATCCATCGTAGTTCCATTTAGGAAGCTCGGATGGATGCTCAACGGGCTTTGATAAGGTCTAAACACAAAACAACAACAACAGCATACAATGTAAACATATATATAGTTATCCATCTACAGCATTTGAGTAAAAATAAGGAACAAAAACTAGATCACTGCATTGTGTACCCTTGATTTGCTACGAACATCGATTCCTGACCCTCCAATCCTGCCCCAAAATGGGATAGTAAAACAACAGAAAGATTTGAACTAAACTGCAACTAAAATTTTAAAATCAAGAGAGACATTTATATACCAAATGTATTCAGCAATGATCTTATCAGTGTAAGGAGTGACATCCAAGTTCAGCAACTGCTCCACACGGTTAATGGTGCCGCTCTCGGAGCTAGAAGCAAAAACTCTGAATTTAGCAGAGGTTTTGATGGAAGCTTTCTTGTTCTTTTTGAGAACAAGAGAGCTCCACATTTTTGAAGACAATGGAGTAACATCACTTGAGCTCTTTGCAGTTCTCATCTGCCATTGTGCTGAAGGAGCCAAGATTTGTGCCATTTGTCAAGAAAACTGAAAAAGTTCAAACACAGCAAATCAGTAGTAAGCTAACTAATTCAGCAACAAGAGATAAGTGTACCTACATTACATGCACATAAAGAAATAGATATGAAACTCAACTGCAAAAAGTAGAATTTAGTACCGAGAGAGAGAGAGAGATGAGATCAACTAGTTTATAAAAATGGATGGAGGTTAAGGTAAGAAATTCCTTGGCTTTTGCTTAGGAGATAGGGGTATGCATTGAGTGGAGGAAATTTGTTTTTGGGTATATCTTGGAGCCTTGAGGTCACCAAGAAAGTTACCTAAATAATATAAAGAATTAAGATAAGGCTTCGGTTCATGGCATGTGCTTCAATCAGATACAAACACAAGTTGAATATAATAGCTTTGGGTCATTGACTACTAATTGTATTTTATTGATGATTGCAAAACTAAGCTTTCCTTAATTTCAAACCCATTTGTTTAATGCTGGTCTGGTTAAAGCTATACAGTAAAGTCACTGACTACTTCATTAGACCCAACAACCCCCACACCCCCAGAGAAAAAAAAAAACACTGAAAAACCCTTGATAATCATGAACTATTCAACTTATAAATTTATCAAAGTTCAAATCTTTTTTCATGTACTGTCTGTACCTACTGACGAAATAGTTAATAGAGAGTGAGGACAAATATCAAAATTAAAAACAAGAAAAACAAGAGGACCCTTCAAAATCTTGAATTGTTCTCAATTTGGGAAAGTACCAATTATGTTAGAGACAAACACAGAAACAAGAAAACCCAATAAGGATATTGAATTACTATACTCATAAATTCAATAAAGTTACAATCTTTTTTAGAGCAATATGAGAGCCAAACTCATTTTGATCATCTGCACCTACTGTACCAAAGAAAAGATGGAGACCGGAGAGTGAAGATATATCTAAGCTATCAAAAACTTGGTTATAAAAAAACCCATCAAAAAATAAAAAAAGAATTAAGCAATAAAAACAATTAGGTGGCACTGTAATGGTATCGGCTGGTGTGAGATTAACAGCCAAGCATCTAATCATCCAATCAAGATTGGTGTTGAAGATGCTGACATTCTTAGGCACTTTTTGGGACCATTTTGTAACAAGTTTGAATTCACAGCAAAGTCCCCGTTTTAATCATCAATTTATTGAGCCCTAGATCATAGATCCACTGACACTAAAACAAGATTGCTTAAAAAACCAACTTGTTTAGTTTCTAATCACAAGTCTCTCTATTGCCACAAAAAAGTCACAAGTCTCTATCTTTCACAGTGTTGTTATTAGCATCTTACTAATTATACTAAGCATCTTACTAAAACAAGAAAATGTTGGATAAGAACCTTCTTTATTAATTAAAACTCAATTGGTGTACAATGATCACAAGTTGAAGTAAGTATAAACAAGAATCTTCCACCATTATTGATTGTAAATTTCTAATTTTATTTCCTTTTGCAGTTGCTCAATGATAAATAATATTTCCTCATTTGAAGTCATATATATATATAGGGAGATACTATACTAATGTGTCAATTTTTACTGTAATACGGTCAATGATTGAGCTCCCAAGATTAGATTTTATTTTGATTTGGTTAGACATTATGATGTCAGGTGTTAGGCTTAAGTTACTCTACAGTGCTGTGCACTAGCAATTTATTTTTTCATGATATTGTGACCAAGTTATGTTACTTATATTATAGTTCATGATATTATAGTTAGGTTAAATGGAAGATGAGAGCAAATGGAAGAGAGGATTATTTTTCAAAATTTTAAATATTTATGACAGTTAATCAATTGTCCAACTGTTAGCCATAACAAAGAAAGTAAGATTAATTATCAGATAATACATGTGTATATCAAAAATTATAATTCATCTGTTTGCGGTTTCGAAATTTTCTGCTGCAGTCCTATGCTAATTTTTGATATACGCAAGTAGTAACACTTAAATAAAAAAAGCGTACGGCCATTCACAACTAAGTTCTCCTAATTTAATATCCATTTGTTTAATTGAGAAGTGCCCTTTCAATATCTTGAATTATTCCACACATAAATTTCATTATAGCTCCAATCTCTTTTCCTACTACACCAATGAATAGAAAGAGAGTTAAAATATGTGCCCAACAAATTAAAATATACGTATATAATGTCATAAAAGGATTTTACTCACGCTGAATCACATGAATTTTGATCGAATTGATTATCGATCTTTGTCTAATTTATTTGTCAAAACTCACAACTCAATAGAAAATGCCAAAGCATACTATGCTTGTTCTTGTTATAGGTTTGACGTTTTGTAATTTTCCCAAGAACAGTTCCCTTAATACAATTTTGGTTGGATAAAAACATAAACTAATTAATTTAAGATATTTTTAGGGGAATAATTTTGATATTGGTTGGACTATATGGTCAAATACTCCAATTCAAAACTATAAACACAAAGATAATCATAACAAAACAGAAATATTTATTTAATAACATCAAATTAGTTAAATTGTCAATGTTTCGTCAGAGCTAATTTTGTGTAACTGTAGTTATATTTTCATAAACTATGTTTACAAACTGTAGCTCCTCAAACATAAATTAACGAAACTTGCAAGGTCAAATTGTAATAACCTAAAACTTTCATGCTTTTTCTTTTTCTCTATTTTTTACAGAAATCAATAACAAAAAAACAATTACAGAAGAGCCGATTGGCGGAATTCAGTCTTTTTCTCTCTCTTTTGTGAAGAAATATAAGACGCATCAATAAGAAACCGTGCAGCTTTATGAGCCTTTTTTAAAAATCTGTGACGATATACATAGGCATGCATGTATATCATGATTTCTTTTCCATTTGCATGATTCATTTCGTATAATTCGAGAAGTAGGGGTGGTCAGGAAAGATCTTGATTGCTTGAATCTCTAATGGAACAGCTCATCAACTTCATTATAAGACCGCCCAGGTGAGAAAAATCAAATCTGGAAAATTTACAGTAGTTTATGTGTTTGTTTAATGAATCATTTGCAAAGTCTGGTGTGAATTTTGGTTATTTTCATGTACTGTGTGACCTTGGATTTACTTCCGAATTTAGTGTGCATTTTTATTAGTGGGAATCGTATATCCCACTTTGGTGTGAATTTTATTTCCTTTTAAGTAATTTTACTAATATGATTTATTTTCCTTATTTTGCTTTGATCTTATTACTGTATTTGGTGAATTTATGGTTAGGTATTTGCGAAATTTCTGTATCTGAATTGGGGTTATTTAATTCTGTGTTGCAGCTTTATATGTTGCTGAAGTTTTTCCTGTTATTTATAAAATTAGTTAGCTAGTTAGGAATTAGGATAATGTGTTTTATCAGCTGAAGTTTGAAGTCTTGATCTTGTACTTCTCTGAGTAAGAATGATTTAATGGGGCTGTTTGCTGGTTCGATTGAAACCTTCAATTGTGATTCAAATCTTCATATTAGTCTTGATTAAAGAATAACCCTTGACAGAGTTCATGCCCCTTTTCCATAGTCAAACATAATTTCGTAAGTTTAACTACTTGGTCAACTGTAATACCTGATTTGGATTTGCATGAAGAAGCATTCAAAGGTGTTTCTTTTTATGTGACCATTGTTTAAGAGGGTCTGGTTCAGGTCCTGCGTCAGACCCGCTTACAGATAGTGCTGTGTGTTTTAGTTGAAGAATAAGATATCACACATTTATGCATCATACTAATACTCCCTCCGTCCGCCAGTCACAAGTTGACTCGGCACGGGTTTTAAGAAATGTAGTGAAAAGTGAGTTGAATGAGTTAGTGGAATGTGAGTCCTATTTTTTTATAGTATTAGTTTTATAGTACTAATAAAATGTGAGTGTAATAAGCTAGTGGAATGTGGGGTCTATTACCAAAAATAGTGACAAGCATTGGCGGACGGACCAAAAAGGAAACTAGTAGTAATGGCAGACAGTGAGAGTATGTGAAAATGAGATTGCAACTGGTTCTAAATGTAATGACTGCAGTATCTTTATGACTGAGCTACTTTTTCTGTTTTCTCTAGTTTATATGATGTACTACTAACCAACTGACTTGTCTTCCTTTATCTGGTTAGCAGAGCTGAATACAATCCAAAAGATGATTTGTTAGATGAAGAATTTTTGCTAAAAGGCAAGTGGTACCATAGGAAAGATTTGGAGGTAAGCTGTTCTTATTCATAGCCAGTCATAACACATCAGTTTCCTTGCTGCCAGCACTGTGTCTATCACCACTAGTTTCAGAACTTTTATATGTTTCCTTTAGATTAGCTCTCGCTGACTTACTTTTCTATGTTTATACATTTTATATCTGCTGCGTCTGGGCTTTCTTACGTTTTCTTGATGTCATGCCAATATGTCTTAATATTGGGTGTAAAATTTATTTTCCTGCTGGATTTTCTTCTAACATGAGCTCACACTTAGATTTGTTATTCTTTCTCATTTTTGGAGGTTTAGATAGACCTTGAAACACTTAGAGGAACTAATGATTGATTAAGTAGAATATTTTTTGGAAGTGCATCCTGTTTTTTCTTAAATAAATCAATCATATTAATATGATTAAGTAGAATATTGTTTGAAGTTCATCCTGTTTTTTCTTGAATAAATAAATTCTGTTGAACATCACTTTCTGATTTCTCATTAGTCACTTATCAATTTGTCTTTTTTTTTCATTTCTTCCTCGTGATCTTGTTCTTGAAGGATTATATGTTTCGTAACTGGTTTTTAGGTTATGGTTGATAGGTTGGTATTGGGTGTGGCTTTCTATGTTTTCTCCCCAATCCAGAAACATTTATTGAGACAAATGATGCATTTTGTCTTGCAGGTTAAAAACAGTCGAGGAGATGTTCTGCTATGTAGCCATTACATGCCTGTTGTCCCTCCCGAAGGAAAGACACTGCCCTGTGTAATCTATTGTCATGGAAATAGGTTAGTTGTTCTGTTAACTGGAGAAGTCTTCTGGTGGAAGTTCTGAACTCTTTCATCAGCGTTATTGGATTTGTTTGAAATTTATGCTTTTGTAGTTAAAGTTATGATAGATAAAGTTCGTTTTCATTGTGGCCAAAAATGTGCTGTTCAAGATTCTTTAAACAATTAAACTTTTCCAGCTGGGTAGGTATGGGTTCTATTGACGATGATAACTGGTTGTCCCTCTATATTTCCGTCTCAACTTTACTGTTCCCTCTGCCATAAGCTCTGCTTGCTCTTGGGCTTTAGCTATAGCCATTTCCTTGCTCTTTGTTATACTGAGATTGTGTATGATCTGCATGCTATAATCTAGACACACAGTAAATTTATTGAAACTTTGTCCTTGTAAGTTTGATTGTGATGAGGAAAGAGGTGAATAGGCGTTTGTATTAACTCGTAGGCACAACTGAACACTATACTGATTGGGTTTGAGTTATGTGCACACATTTAGTGAATCGTCACATATCTTGATAAAGCAGTTCTCGCTTTTTATTTGACACTGAGCATGTTATGCGCTTCACATATAATTTTCCCCCTTCATTCCAATCTATTCACGAATTAGCTATTTGTCTTGGACTATCTTCAGTGGTTGCCGGACAGATGCCAGTGAAGCTGCTGTTATATTGTTGCCATCGAACATCACAGTTTTTGCTCTCGACTTCTCTGGTTCTGGACTATCAGGCGGAGAGCATGTTACTTTGGGCTGGAATGAGGTAAGTGGTCTGAAGTCATATCATCTTTGCTCATTTTTTTCCGAGCTCATTCTAGTGCCACTGCACTATAGTCCGTAAGAAATATTTAGAATATAGGTGGTCTAAACTTAGCATGTTTTCTATCTTTCATAATCTTTGGCTAATTTTTCAGGGTTTTGTTCATCTCAGTTATAGAATTGTATCTGTTACAAGACCCGTTTTGTTGGAGTGGACTTTTTCTTCGATATTTTAGTACATTTAAATGTTTAATTTGGGATGGATTACACCGGTCAGTGAAATTGAGGAGTCCTATTATCCCTTTACACTAATAACTATTAAGTCCATTTTATTTCTTTGGAAAAAGATGTGATTTTAAGTGGGTGTCTGTCTGGAATTTTGTGTTAAGGTGAGAGATTGTGGTTTGGCATTATCTATGAGGAAGAGAGATGATAATGCATCCGTGAATAGGGAGAGAACTTAAGGTGAATAGTGTTTGTGGATGCTATATATAAGACTTTAGCAAACCGTTGGACAGGACAAGCATATAACGATCAATACTGGAAGAACATATCATTTCTGGACATATCAGAGATTTAATAGGAAATTTTTGTGGTTATTTTCTTGTTCTATGGCTCTACTAGTCAAGTTTAGATACAATGTATCTCTGAGTGTCATCCTAATTTGGTCTTGGTTTTGCAGAAAGATGATCTCAAAGCTGTGGTTAATTATCTACGTGAAGATGGAAATGTTTCTTTAATTGGATTGTGGGGCCGCTCCATGGGTGCTGTTACTAGGTCATTATGTTGTTTCATTCTCTAGTGATGCTTTTATTTGAGTATCTTATATTAAAAACTATGCTTTCATTACCTTTATAATCCTCCGATGTCCACTAGCAGTCTAGAGGTGAAATTCGGTGGGACATAACTATTTCTGATGCATATTGTTTACATTGTTCAGTCCTGAGGATATTAATTTTCGTCAGAATTTTCCTTGCTCCACATACTCTCTCTTCTTTTTTATTAGGGGGGGGGGGTAGGGAGGGGTTTCGGAGGGGTGGTTTGCTCATGCTTCTTAGTATTTACCTGGTCTATCAAACTTCACTATGCTCAAAAGTTTGAAGATTTTTGGTTACTTTTAAAAAGGAATAATCATAAAAAGATAACTTGGAATGTGATATTTGTGTGCCAAAAGCTTCTCAATATCTTTGCTCGATACTGCTACAGAATAAGAAAGAAAAAGATAGCATTTCTGGCCATCTAGTTAAATTCCATATTTTGGTTGTCTAAATTTGTAAAGTCTATGATCTAGATTTATATCATTGTGTCATTCTTTACTCTAACTCTATGATTGTCTAGATCTCCACTTGTTAACATAAAAAAAATATTTTCTTCTTTCAGCTTGATGTATGGAGCTGAGGATCCTTCAATTGCAGGAATGGTTTTGGATAGCCCCTTTTCTGATTTGGTTGATTTGATGATGGAACTGGTTGATACATACAAAGTTCGGCTCCCCAAATTCACTGTAAGCTGACCACTTTATCGAGCAAACTTAGATTCAGTCAGGAATCCATTGCTACCTGAAAATTGGTGACTAATCCTAAATATTTTTCTTTCTTCCTTTCACTGATCAGGCTGCTCTTCGTCTGTTCTCTTATTGTAGGTTAAGTTTGCCATCCAGTATATGAGAAAAGCTATCCAAAGGAAGGCAAAATTTGACATTATGGAGCTGAACACAATTAAGGTATCTTATCTGAACATTCATTTCCAATTGCTAATCTCTTATGCCATTGTAATTCTGATACAGCCACATTTCTAGTCAAGTGAGTTGTTTGAGTTAAATATAGTATCTTCCTTGACCTCTTTATTGAATAGTTTCTGTAATAGTGCAAACATGAGGCTGTGTTGAAAATAGAAAATTCAACGTTACCAGTTGTTCTAACAAAGCACTACATTTTACCATGTATTTTCTAGACTTACCAACTGGAACTCTTATCTCATCTTCAGGTTGCTAAATCTTGCTTTGTCCCAGTTCTGTTTGGCCATGCCATCGAGGATGATTTTATACAACCCCATCACTCTGATAGTGTTTTCGATGCTTATGTGGTAATAATCTCACCTTGTGAAATCTTTTTCCCTTTCCTATGTTTTGCTTCGTACATAGTCTTGTTGACGGATATCATGTGCTCATTGTGGTTGTAACATTGTCCAGAATATCTTCAGTTCCTTTTCGATTTATTGCATTTATATATCTCTATATTTACAAAAAATTGATCCACAGGGAGACAAGAATATTATAAAGTTCGAGGGGGATCACAACTCTCCCCGCCCTCAGTTTTATTTTGATTCTATAAGTATTTTTTTTAACAATGTATTACAACCACCCGAGGATGAAGGAGGAAGTACCTACTTTGACTTGAGTAACGACTATTTCCCCAGGGTATATTGCTTGCTTTTCGTCAAACTAGTTTCTCCTTTCATTTTGACTAAAACTTGAATTGATGTCGATCATTCTTTTTTTATTAATTTCGAAACCTTCAGGGTAGATGGAGCACGATCCAGGATTCGGAGCTTTCAGATGAACTATTGGGTTCACCTTCTGGTACATATCGCGTTGATGCTGTTCAGTTATAGGCTCATTTTTTGAGCTGACGTGCACTGGTTCATGTTTCGTCTAATGCAGGTCCGCCAGCTACTAGCACTGAGGATGCCATCAGGCAACTTCGCTCCAGGAGGCCTATGAGTGCGACTGTGGTAAGTTACAGTTTCTGAGGTGTCAGAAAAATTCTGTTGACAAACTATAACCTATTACACTACTGAAAGAGCTTTCACCATCTAATTCTTTCTTGGGCAAGAAAGAACTGATACCAACCATCTCATGAGTTGATTACTAAGTTTCCATGTATTTGCATTCTATTTTAGGTTAACTGGTGGTGATGGCTGACTAGTATGTTGTTATATTCCAGGTTCCGGCGGATATCTCATCCAAAGATAATCGACCTGACTCTGAGGTACCTGTCTGAAAACCAGAGCTTGCTTCTTACACTTGAACATTGTATCTGTTGAGTTGTTCGTGTTTGTGCTTTACTACATGATTTTGCTCTATCGAATTGAATGCTGAAGGAAGTACCAATATAGTTTGAACTTAGTATTCCATTTCTGAGTGGAGAAATGGAACTCTTCTATAGAGAGGTATTCATCCATATAAAGCCACCTCCTCCAAGGAGGGAAGGAACTCAAACGAGCTCTCCCCATTACGAAGAGGAGACGGCTTAGGATTACTACAAGTCGTGGAAAGAGCAAATTGTTAGTCTCAAATGATTTTTTTTAAAATTTTCTTTTGTTATTTATTTTTGGAAAAATTCGTGGATTTGGAAAAAATGAAAAAGATAGTATGGTGATCACGTTGTAATTTTCATACAGTAAAGTATAGCATGGCTTAATGAACTAACTGCGGCGGAAATGCGGTGTTCTGTTGTACAACCTGAATCATGCGGATCACATTTCTTCTGCAGGTGGAGAGTCGGAGCTCCGATGCTCAGCCATCGACTTCTAACATGATAAGCCTTGAATTCTCGAGAGATAGTCCTCATGGATCGCTTGGGCTTGGATCAGTAGACGACGACGAATATGTCGAGTACTCTCTTGACATGTTGGCAGAATTTCCAAGCAATGTTGAAGAAGAAGAAAGGGTAAATGCAAACAATATCCATAGATTTGAGTTCCCTTTTATTAACATATTAAGAGGTTCGTTGCTGATATTGCTCAAACTGCTAGATGTTGATGGTGGCCATATTCGAATCGTTGAAGGACTCGAAGGAATCGTCATCGGGCGTTGGTGGCAGTTCTTTCCCTAACCCAGAACCGGCACCAAAAGACGAAGCAGAAGGCACAATCTTACAGCCAGAGACTTCTTCTCAAAATCCGCCATCTTCCAAAGCGGAACATTCTAAAACTTGCTCTCCTAGTGATGACACGCCGAAGGCTGACACAAGTACAGTAAGCAATGCAGGTGCCCCACATCCCAAGCAAGAAGAAACGACGTCTCAGATTGGTGCACCATCGGATAATCACAGGCCGTCTGATGTTGACATGGCTGACCGGACGAAAGTCACCGTCGAGGTTGAGAAAAACCCGACAGCGAATATCATAGACGGTTTGTTGCGTCGCTGGGATATCTTCAGAAACAGATGATTCATAGTTTAGCATTTGAAGCAAAACTGCACAAAGTTACCACTCTGAAATGTGATGATTAAAATGGTGTCATTTGTTGTATCTATTGGTTGAATATTCTTTCAAAGTCTTTGTACAGATGATGCAAATTTGTTTAACTTCTAATTGATCTTGAAATAATTGTTGTACATTATATATAATTATATATACACATAAATATCAAGAATGAAAAAATGCTCTTGTATTGTTATCATCCCTCTAACAGCTTCATTGCAGCTTCAACAAGTGCAAGCATGGTCACTTTGTGCCTGCAGAGGCCAACTGTTCCAGAGAAAATGTTGAAGCTCTCGAGCTCCGACGTCGTCTCTGTCACGGACTCGAGCTCCCTCACCATCCCCAGACCTCGGAAGGCCCTCACGTTCTCCCTCTCCTCTTTCATCAGCCAGATGGCCAGCTCTATGGTGTACCTTCTCATGCTGGGAACCTTGATACATGGCTGCTGATACTTGCTCAGGATCAAGAACAGCCGATTCGGAAGGTCCCTCTCTCTAATTCCAACTCTCTTGAACATGCTTCTTGATTCTTGATGATCCATGAACTTGAACATGTATGATGCTGCTCCAATCATCACCTCCAGAAGCTTCCCCTCCTCTCTCATGATGGCTTCAAGAATCTGTCAACACTGAGTTAGTATTCTCCAATTTCTTGAAAATTGAGGAATTTAGGTTGCAATAAGGTGGATGATGTTAATATACTCACAGTTGGTGCAGCAGCAGTGAGGCTCTTGAGGTGGTGAAAGCAGTCATCCCCACTGAAAGCAAAGAGATTCCTGAGAATCCTGGCTGCATTAACCCGAAGCAGCGGAGCCTCCACCGCGGTGACGAGATGCTCGTTGAGGCCGAGCTTCAGTATACCCCTGCAGGTGCTGTCACTCTCCAATGCCAGCATCGCGAGAGCCTCGCCTGCAGCAGCACGGACATGCTGCTGCTCCTCTGGTATGCTGTCGTTGAAAAAAATCCTAAAAAGCTCCTTCACAACCCCTCCGGTGGCTCCGATCCTCTCCGTCGCGTCCTCCTCAATCGCTAAGCTGGTCAATATCTCAATCCCTAAAATCTGCAGCTCCGGATGCCTGTCTCCATACCTCAACACATCTCTGATGTAACCAATCGTCAAAACAATCTCGGAGATCTCCCTCCTCAGCTGCCTCCCGGCCGCCCCAGCCGTGCTCGCCAGCATCTTCAGCACCTGCATGGACAGCTTCACCGTGGCAGTCTCCGACGAAGGCCCCCTCAGCAGGATCTCGTCCGCGTGGGCGAAGTCTATGATCTTCGGCAGCAGCCCTTTAGTGTTGCCAATCTTGCCACATATGTCGTGATCACGAGCCAGCTTCTTCAAGATCTCGAGTCCTACGTTGTTGAACGACCACGGCCGGCCGTGGCCCTGGCCTCTCTTCTTCTTCTTCTTCTCGGATATCTGGTCAGTTACACGGCCATGGCCGCGTGAGCGATGCAGCAAGCAAGAGATAGACTCGAGTGCCCCTGCAATCCCGGCAATCCTCTGAGAGTTATGCTTCTTGCTAGCTAGCTCGGACAAGATCTCTGCTGCAGAGTATCTGATCTCTTCCTCTTCTTCATCCTTCCAGTTTAACATCTCCACCAACCTTTCCACCACAGGGAGACTGATCCCGATTTTCTGCAGGGTATCTTGGGAGAATCGCGAGCTGGTCGCGAATCTCCTCAAGATCCTCGCCCCGATGAGATTCTCATCGGGGGAGTTGGAGCTTAGAAGCTCTATGGCGAAGGAGACCATGTCCATTTTCAATCCATCGAAGACACTCCCGTTGACGCATTTTGAATATGCGTCGTAAAAGAATCTCCGGATCGAAATCAGACCGGAATCTCCCAACTCACACTCTTTGTTAACGATTTCCAACAAAGAATCGAAGGTGAGCTTCCATTCCCAATAGGCTTTCTCTAGCAGAAACAGAAGAGCTTCAGACAGGGATAAAGAGTAGAATATGATCAAGGCCGATTCCCGGTTCCTTTTATCAGAATTGTCCTTCTCCATGTCTCCAAAATCACGGTGGACGAGCTTGATCATCGACAGAACCACGCAGGATACAGCGGAAGCGAGCTGCAGCCAGTGGAGGACTCTGCTGACATTTGTTGATATAAACATCCATTTCCCGTACGAGAGCAATGGCACCTCCGAGCTCGTCCACGTCCTCGTAGGCGGCCGTTTCTCCCCCCAATCGGTTCGTAGCTGCCTTGTTGTGCGATGCTTGGCGGTTCGTGATGATGAGAAGGCGTTTTTTATGGCTCGGAAGGTTGAAATGCCGGCTTCGGTGATGGACCATGTGGCTTGGTGCTGGAGCTCTAGCTCGTGGCTGCGGCTGAAGATGCGGGTCCCTTCGATAAGGAGGATGATGGTGATGAACCAGAAGTCGGTCTTGTCGAGGGTGATGGCGAAGCCGCCTAGGAGGACTACGGTTGCCCAGATGAAGCCGAGCGTGCCGATGCCAGAGGCGGTTTTTTCCAGTACAGCCAGGCGGAGGGCGAAGAGGGTCAGCTGCTTCTCCGGCGCCCGGGCTGAGGAAAGGGAGGACGAGGCGTCGGTGGCGCTGCTGGCTTTCGTGTCGAGGCTGGTGGTTGGGGTGTTGCTGAGCTCAAAAATGTGGAGATGGACGCTGCCTTGGCTTTCACTAGGTGAAGAGTTGTGATTCATGCTGCTTTTTGTTTGTTTGTTTGAGAGTTTGGGGGTTTTAGTTTGAGAAGATGAGAATGTTTTCAATCAAGAATTTCAAGTTGATAGATATGAATGTTTTTCTTCTTCTTTTTTCGGTTGAATTCTTCTACTTGTGTTTATATATAGATAGGAGAAATGTGATTGAACTTAGAGTGCACGTTTTCTGAATAAATACATTTCAAATGAGGAAAGATAACTGTTAAGATGGGTCTCTTTATGCTTTCATTTTAAATTTCTATTTGTGTTTCATTGTTTGCATTCATGATTTTTTGTTTATAGACATGCACGTTGCAAGTCATTTGCACACCGATGGATCCATTAAACGGAGCTCCATTTTGGGGTTAGATACGTTGAAAAAGGTAGTTGTCGGTATTGAAAGGCAGACACAGTGTGACAGTCGTCGTTGTATCAGAAAAGAACGAAAATGAACCACAACTCGAAAGATCAGAGCGAAGTTGTCGTGCTGTCGGGACGACGACAACTCCAAAGACTGAATTTAATGAATTTTTCGGTCGTCATGAGACGTCGGTTGGATCGGTTGACCCTCGGACACCACCTGACCGGTAAAACGAGATGTTGTGATCGATTAATTCATGCATATACCTATTGTAACAAGGGACGTCTATGCACTTTCACCAAAAAAAACACTACAATTCATGCATATCTCTTGAAATTGATTGAAGGAGAAAAAGTTAGATAAAATTAGTCATATGAATCTTTGTAATTGACTAACATTTCCTAAAAATGCAATATGTGTATCTGTATTTGGTAATCCAAAAATCATGAAATAATAAGGCATCGTTAATTGCTTGATTAATGTGCCTATAGTGGAGCGCTGTTACCATATTCCATGCCTAAATAAGTTTATGTTCAATTGATTGACCCCTAATATACACAGTTTTTTTAATCTACTTTGAAACTTTTTTTTTTGGTTTTATAAATAAACGTTCAAATACATAAATACAAGTTGTAAATTCCAAAGTTATTCCAGCATAAGTCAACTAATTTTGAGTGGATGTTAGTTAAAGATTAGGAGAATGTTAGCCAAATTTTCTTTATTTTGTACTTTAAGTCATGTCAACTTGAAATTATATTATTATATTTTATAATCATAGATTAGGCTCTATAGATTATTGTTATAATTACTATATTCAATTATTGACTAATTCTTGGATTTGTGAATAACAATAATTGTGTAATTTTGTGGTACATGAGTTGGCCATGGCTTGTACGATTCAATAACACCAAGTCTATTTGTTTCAAGCTAAAGGCTGCTATAGATATGGATCTTTGTCTCATCTTTTGCTTATTATTTCTTTGAGTACAAGAAAATTTGACATTTATTTGGTTTACATAAATTTTAAAGGCTGTCAATTAAACCGATTAAGTATAATTAATTCATAATTTGGCTTGCTAAATAAAACACAATGCACTATCATTTTATGGAAAATGGACCAATTCAAATAAACCTAAAATCAAGAAAAGTGAAATATCTTTTAAAATCCTCCACACCCAAATGCATTCCTGTTTTCTCTAATTTGTTTAAAATACGTTTGCCAAAAAAGATGTTTCTAGAATTTTGTTTGTTTGGCCAATAGATTATTATATATGTGGTGTGTTAAGGTTTATTGCTTGTCTGTATCGATTTAGTTGGTAATAACAGTGAGTACAATTATGGAAAGATATGCAAGTTCTTAGAAATGAATTCATCTTTCTAAAAAGTAGTACTCATAATTTAATCAATTGCCACACAAATGCAATGTAATTAGGAGAGCAAATTTGCAAAGAATTGTGTCTAGCCCAATTCATTGTGGTCTAATCTAGTAGTGTAGTATATAAGTTTTTCACTGAAATGAGATTCAAAAGTCAAATTCCTGAATATAAATTTTATCAACAATCTTTCATACTTCTAGTTCTAGTTGTGTTTCATTGAGTACTTTTGGATCGACAATACTAAATATTGACACAATCCACTAAATCGAAACCTCTACATACAAGTCACAATATTGGATAAACAAAATCAATTCAAGAATCTATCCACTTTCCTTGTCAGCATCAGCCAACTCAAAAATATAAAATTTCATAACAAAGCAACTGTTGCAGTATGAGGCTATTCTAACAAATTAAATATACTCATGTAGCACAGTTGAAAAATTACTCATGTAGCACAATTTCAACCATACTCAAGGAAGAAGAAATCAATAAATACTCTAGTCTTGAAGAACTTGTAATCTATGGCATCAGAAAGCTCACAGTCCATGTTCTGATGAGCTTGATAGTGATATATCCCCTTTTCTATGCTCGAATAAGTCCCCTTTCGAAACCGTGCTTTTCCATGACGAGAACTGCAAAATTGGCCTTCATTTGATCAGAACTGGAAGATCCATCAAAAGATACAACCTTGATTGCCTTCAAGAAACAACATAAAAGAATTAAAATCAGCTCTAGAATGCATTGCAAGAAGCATTCTGATATACATTCACATAGTTTAATAGTCTCAATCCAAGAAGTGAAAGCAACCTTACTTTCTATGGAATCTATCAATCTCTCGCTAGTGTATTACAAAAATCAGTCTTTAGTCCAAAAACCAAAATATTATACGTCTTTCTAACCAAAATCGGGGAACCTTGTACAAATTTGCAGCTAATAACTTCATGACACTAACACAATGCTTCCAACATTACTTCCATTGAAAGATAAAAAACACAGGATCTCCATTATCCTAAGAAACAGTCACCGAGTTATTTAGTGGTGAAACAATTAAATCAACCTATATTGGCAACTATGATATCAGCAGCAAGATATTTGATTTGAAATGACAAATCAATAGTTTCACAAATCACAAGCAAAGACCTCTCAAATTAGCATAATACTATATCAATAGTTATTAATTTCACAAGCAAAAATCTCACAAAGTAGCATAATATATCAATAATGAATAACTAATCAAGATTAGCAACAAATTATACCACATTACCACCTTATCGGCATAACTGTCCCCAGTAAGTTCAAAGCAGGAACAATACCGACCTAATCGCCAAAATTCCATATCTAAACCACTGCTCTACGCTGCTGCACCTTCGCCTTCTCCGCATCAATGATGGATTCCATCAACTTAACCGAACCCTCCAGCTCACCCTCCTTATTGACAACCACATAATCAAACTCCTTCACATGCTTTAGCTCCTCCTTAGCCGATGCAACTCTCATCAGCAAAGCCTCCACCGTCTCAGTCTTCCTACCTATCAGCCTCTTCACCAGCGCCTCCTCACTATCGGCCACCAAAAACACAAAAACAGCATTATCTCTCAAGATCTTCCTCAAATAAGCCGCGCCCTGTATATCCACCCTCAACACGACATCATACCCTTTCTCCATGTAATCCCTAATCTGCTGCTTCGGAACACCCTTATAATCCCCATACACCATTGCGTACTCCAACAGCTCATTTTTCTCAATCATCGACAAAAACTCCTCTTTACTCATAAAATAGTAATCTTTGCCATCAACTTCTCCCTCCCGTTTCGTCCGGCTAGTTGCCGTGACCACAAAATGCAAATCCTCCCTAACTTCCCTCAACCTCTTAATCACAGAATCTTTTCCTACACCACTTGGACCACTAATCACGATTATCAGAGGGTTAGGGTCCGGGATTATGGGTTCAGAGCTGAATGATGACCCCAAAGAGGCTTCGAGAGCCCGGAAAACTTCGGCCCGGCCCGCAGAATCAGGGTGCGGAATGGGTACCATTGGAGGTCTTTTGGAGTCATCCATCTGTGAATTTGTGGAGCTTTCTGAAACGAGACTGTTCGGAGTTGCGGAAATGGTTCTTCGCGACGATAATCTTAGGGTTTTCAAATTGGGCGAATATACTGAATAAGAGGATGGATTGCGAGAAGGGTTTGTCAGTATTGGGGAGAGGGAAAATGGGTTGTGATAGGATTTGGAAATGGAGCAGCAGATCCTTCGGAATAGCATTGAATGCGTGGAATTGGGGACGCCAAATGGTCTAATTGGAGGATTCGGGCGAGTTCCAGAATGAAATTGAAAAGTTACACAATCGAACTTACAGATTTTGCCGCCAATTTGGAAGAATCATGAACTCAATACCTGCAAAACTGAGATCAGGGTTTATCTGGATAACAATAGTACTATTATTCAATTCAAGTTTTTTCATTTTGTATTAGTAATTTATAATCGCATGGGCTTCATGTGCTCAACTTTTTGGTTCTGGGCTTTTGGATTGGATTTATGCCGATCTAAATTGATCCAAAAAAATTGAAATAATTTTTACATACTACTATATATATTATGTTAGAAATAATAAAATAAAATTATTTTGTTTGAATAAAACTATATGTTAAATATAGTTCGGATTTTTGGATTCTTTGATGTTCTAAAAAATAATTTGAACTTTGATGAAGAAGAAATGTAATCCAATCCGAAAATGCCATTAACGAAAATGATATTTCCATTTGTTTGAATTCAGTTACTCGGAATACATATATTTTGAATTCAGTTTTATTGGTACTATATTACAAAAGCTACTAACAACAGAGGGAGAAGCGTGAACCAAATTCAGTTGAGATACTTAACAAACCAATCCAGCATGTCTTTATGAGCCTCCTCAGCACTCTTCACGGCCCCTTCGTCTTCGTCTTTGTACCTCACGGACCACCCGTGTGAACACCCCGCGAATATCTTCACAAAGCTATCCACCTGCACCAATTCATAATATATGAACATACATAATAATCATTAGCTCCTTTCATTTTTATCAAGAAATAGATAAGAGCAGTGAGTCCAGGCTTTTCACCTCAGGCTTTGCGTTTAAGGCAGCTTCGAATTGCTTGACAACCTCTGGTGGAGATACACGGCATAAAATCCAGCAGCCCCGACTTTGTCTGCAAGCTTCCTATATCATTCAAATGCACATTACTTCATATAAGAAGCATGAGTTAGTAACAGGTTCAACATTTGTCATAATGCAAAATCTAGAAAACTAATTAGTGAGAGTACCTCAAATTTGGAGCTTCATATCCTGCACATAACAAAAAAACATGATTGGAAAAGAAAAAAAAAAGAAAGAAAGAAAGTTTCAAAATCCCAAATCGAGAAAAGCAGTGATACATTTTTATTAGTATTACCATAAACATCAGAGACTAAAATGAGAGCAACGTTGGAATAAGCAGGGCCAGAAATGTAAGAGCTAAGGCCTCCAAATTCTTCAACTTTCCCACTTCCACTGCCTGAGCTTGGAGCTGGTGGATTATCACAACACTCAGCTCCCGACATTTGATTTCTGTGTGTGATCGTATTGGAAAATAATGACTTACTTTATACACACCAAAATTCCTCTGTATCGGTAATAAAATTGTGGAAATTAAGCCAGTCGCCAATATGACTATTTTTAAAAACTTTAAAAGACCGAAAAAATCCTCTGTATGGGTCAAAATATGATAATTAAGCCAGTCGGTAAATATGACTGTATTTTTTTGCAACTTTAAAGACAGTAAAATTCCTCTGTATCGGTCAAAATATGGAAATTAAGTCAGTCGCCCAGTATATATTTTAAAATTTAAAGATGGTAAAATTCCTCTGTATCGGTTAAAATATGGAAATTAAGTCAGTCGCCAAATATGACTATATTTTTTAGAATATATGTAAGAGACTAATTTGGGTCTTTAGTCTTTTTTAAATGAGTAAACAACTAACTGGACTAAAATATTTGAGATTTGACCATGACCCAACTAACTCATTTTGATAGGTTTTGGGTTCGGCTCGGCCTGGCCCGATTGCTCTAATCAGCAGACGACACAGACATTTAGAAATAAAAATTGTCTAGATTTTGTACTTTTAAAGGTGGAGCCACAATCCACCATACTACCCTCACTTATTATATCTATTTTTTCTCTTTCTTACTTTACCAATTATTCTCTCTCATTTTAACAATTGTACATTAAAATTCGTGCCGTTTCAAATGTGTCTATTTTTCAAGAACGGAGACAGTATTTTTTTAAAGAAAATTTTAAATTATTTAAAAGCCAAAGATTTTAAAACAGCTTTTTTTCAATTTCTTAAATTTCAATTTTTCAGTTTTAAATACCTCACTTCCCATTCATTTCATTAACATCAAAATTATCTTTTCCTTCTACTATTTTCGTTTCAATTTCTCTCCATTGTTTATTTTTTGGTTGTTCATATTGTTGAAGAAATTTGAGCACGCTTAGCCTTCGGTCCACTCAGTGATAAATTTATTTTATATTATATAGTATGTTTTTATTTAAATTATGTAATGTTTTTATTTATCTCAATTACGTAGTTTTTTTAAATTAAATTTTAATGAAATTTTTGTATATTTATATTTCTCCCTATATAAGAATAAAAATAATCCCTTCGTTACTTCAAAGGATTGTTTTTGAGATATCCGCAGGCTCAAATAATCTTATTATAAGCCCGATCTTACATTCTCTACCATATTGGGCTTGGGCCGTAGTTTTGAAGTCTTTGAGCCCAATTCATTTCTATTCTCTTGTTTGGTTGTATAAATATGCTACTTTTGTCTCTTTTTTTAAAAAAAAATTATAGCTGAAATGGTACAAAATCGACTAGACCAGACTCTTTTGTTTGCACCACTTATAAAGAGTAATTTTTTTGAGAGAAAAAAAATAATCATAAATTAAGCTTAGTAGTACTACTTAATCATAATTCACCACCAATTTAAAATTAAAAATGCTTAATTTATACAAAAATATAAAGAAAATCAAAGTCTTATAATAAATGGCGAACCCAAGAAATATGAATAAGGGATCCATTTATTTATATATTTTCTTACACAATTATATATACTAGAAAATAACGTATCAAAAAAATACTATACTACGAATAAGGGATCCATTTATTTTAAGAATTTCTTCTTCCTAACTTATTTCTACAATCATTCTTTTTCCTTTTCTTTGCAATTTCAGCCCCTCACAATCCTCCAACTTCCAACATTTCAATCTTTAGAAAATTGATTTGATAAAGACCGAAAACAATTTTCAATAATTTTACAATAGAAAAAGTAATTTTTGGTAGGTCTCTACTTGTCCAACTATATTTCAGATCTTTTTGATTTACTATTTATTTATCCTACATTTATGAAATACTATAAATAAAATAATTTTTTTCACGAAATGAGACAAAATAGATAATCACATTTCTCGATATTAAGCGAAGTAATGCGGAAAGAACTAACCTTTATAGACTATAGTTTAATAGTTATATGGAAATATTAATAATAAAAAGAACAACAATAATTGTTGCTTGCTTTGGCAATATTGATTAAGGTTAGTTTGCTCCCACTTAAAGTCACATTTTTACATAAATCTAGTGCGAAATAAAAAATTACAGTTGATTACTGTTTGATGCAATTAATATAAGAAAGCAGTAACTCGACAGCAACATAGTCAAATCAGTTGAAACCAAAATAAACAAAGATAAAATGTCAATTACAAATTTAGGATTATCATGCAACCCCACAAAGTCCCACCCACTCATAAAGAGGGCAGGTTAGTTTGTACTTTGTTTGTTTCTTCTAAGTAGATGACCAAAACTAAGCACCCCACCTAATTTTACCTTGTGATTTTGATAGGGATTTTGATATATTTATAATTATAACTTTGATACGTTCATTGTGCTTGTTTAAGTAGTACTTCTGTGTAAAATAGATTATAACTAAAGGTATATGCAACATCATGTAAAAATGACACATAGAGTGTGGTACAACGTGTAACACAACATTGTAGAGTCTTATATATTTCTATACAACATGTAACAAGTTTTGTAAGCAAAGTTGTGGGAGTGGGCATCACATATCATTGAGCAACACGCGCCCACTTAGATCAATGTCGTCGTGAGTGCTACTCACTCTATTAGGAATTGGTTTCGATATTTACATTTTATTTTCTAAACAAGAATGAAGAAAATGAATAACATCTGTAATGTGCCCCATAAGAACCTTAACTTCCACACATAATTAAGACTATGTCTAGATTTATGTATGTCATGCATGTGCAGTGATTATTCTAATCTTCTTTGTCTCGTTCCAATATCATCAGCTGTCCTTCAAGATACAAACTTCCATACATAATAAATTTGTGAATAATTTGACATATGAGAATATTTCTCGATTTATGCGTATCATCTTTGCACAAGGATTATTTTATTTTTTCTTAAGTACGAACTCTAACATACTTATAAGTGTGTAATTCGTATCTATGTGTCATTCTTAATTTCTACAAAATTTTTATCATTCTTGACTAATCTTTACCATATTGTATATAATAGTACTCCTTTCGTCCCTAAAAAGTACAAACAACATCCTTTTTAGTCCATCCCTAAAAAGTATGAACATTCTAATTTTGAAAATTACTTTTTCTCTAATGAAGTAGGATTCATTATCCACTAACAATACTTTAATTACTTTTTTCTTTCTATCTCTCTCTTACTTTACCAATTATCCATTAAAATCTGTGCTGAACTAAATGTTCATACTTTTCAAGGACGGAGGGAGTACTATATTATAGTATGTGGTGTGTGGGCCCATATTTGCACTTGCTAGTACGCATGGGCATGATCATGACCAAGTCACACTCACTTTGCCCTCACCAACCAATCTATTATAATGTGTAATCCAAGTATAGACAATAAAGCTGCCACACCATACAAATTACACACAAATCCATTTGCAAAAATATAATTTTATAAAACCAAAAAGGACCCATTTTTTGTATTACTACCCAAAGCAATATCATCACAAAGGCCAACCTTTGATGGGGATGTCCAACCTGTCTTCATCTCTACCTACCCCTAACCACTATCAAATTTTATTCCATTTAATTTCTTGAAATCTAATATTCATAAACAAAGTAATTTTATCCATGATGCTACATCATACGAATATATGTATCGAGACATGTTTATATAAAAACTAATGTTCCTAAGCTAGCTCTGGAATAATGGTCACTTATAATGCTTTACTTATGGTATTACTTCCATCAAAAAAATTGAATCAATTCTTGAGGGAATTTCTACAAGATGATACTCCCCTATGTATTTTAGGTCTTACATGAAGTGAGTTTATTACTATAAGTTAGTTTAGAAAACTCAATTGGAGTTATTATGTGAAATATGATCACTTATTAACCAATGAAAAAGTGGGCTGAACATGAGTTGGTGGGCCATTGGAATTGGTGTATCATCAAATGCTTAAATAAGTGGGGTTTTTTTTTTGTGATAATATTTCATAACTTTTAATGTGTGCAAAGGGAATGATTCTCAAAACCTTATGTTCTATTTCTTGATTTGGTACCCAATCAAATAATCAATCATAGTTCATAATTCAATAGCTCTAACTATTAACTATTCCATGTTACCATATTTATCTCATGAGTTTCCACTAAATTCATCTAAATGCGTAGAATATCATAATAATTATTACCATAATCTTAATTATTGTCATCATATTCGCTTTAAAAGAAAGCGTTGGTTTTCAACTTATCTCGGTGTCAATGTGTCATCATCATTATCACGTTTAATTGATTACTAGTATTTTTTTTATTATTATTAATGTCACATTTTTTTATTTTTATCAAATTGTTACACAATGTTTTAATATTTTTTTAATTGTATACCATGAGGCTAATTTTCTAGTGACATTGTCAAAACACATTTAAACATATATATCAATTTTATAATAATTTAAAAAGTGATTTTCGGAAAAAGATTTGATATTCATTTTGCCACATTTTCTCATATTTTTCTAAAAAGAAATGATCACATGCTCATGGATCGAAATTGTGGCTGTACCACATTCACTATCATGTGATTACAAACCTTTTTTTTTATTAGTAGTAGTACTACATAATATAACTACACTATGAGTTATGAGTGTGATTCATTATCATACAAATAATTGAAATATTTGGAACAATGAGTGTGATCAATTTTCATTCAAATATTGGAAATATTTGTGGAGTCAACTTCTAGCACAATTGTTTTTTTATTAATTATATAAAATAATTACACAAAACAATTGCCCCACCTCGGTGTATGGTTTGAATTCAGCGAAGCAAATCACGCATACTAAAATATCTAAAATAAAATTTCCGATCTAAAATTTCTAAGTGTTAGAGAATTTACATGGTGAAGATAACCACAACTCCCATAGTTGGAGTGAAATAAATGAACAAATAATAGAGAGACATTACTATATGAACACATTACTTAGCTTAGCAGTGATAATAAAACAAAATAAGTAGTAACAAGAGTTTCCAAATATGATTGGGAATTTAGAGAGTATTTTTATCTAATAAAAAAGTAGTTGGGGAAGCTCAACTTAATCCACTGGAATCCCACTTCCTTGGGTTTGACATTCACAATAGAAAACCAACCACTTTTTACTTTGCTGCGTTCTTGAATTTCTCCCTTTTCTTTAATCCCACAACCGCAAACTGGAATCTTTTTTGTTTCTAACCAATGATGAGCTTGTGAGGAAGGAGATGGCAATGGAGGTGAGCTGCAGCAGCATTTGGGACACTATTTTGGTGCAAACTAAGGTGGCCCAAGACAAGGGCAGCGACCCATTGCTGTGGTCAATCCAAATCTCCTCCAATTTGAGCTCTGTTGGAATCACTTTGCCTTGTGTTGAATTAGCCAACCATCTGGTTTCTCACATTTGTTGGGAAAACAATGTGCCCATTGCTTGGAAATTCTTGGAAAAGGCATTAGCTCTCAAGATTGTTCCTCCCTTTCTTGTTCTTGGATTGCTTTCACAAAGGTTTCTTTGAAATCCGTGTCTACTTTTCTACTTGAAAATACTTGGTGTTGTTTGGCCAGCAAAGGTTCCTACCTTTTTTGTGATTTTCTGTCTTTTGATTCTTCTTGTTCTGATCTTTAGTGGAGTGGTTGCAGTGACTTTGGCTGGTTTTAAATGGTTGAATTTGATAATATGGTGTAGTTTGTTTGATTTACTTTTTTAGAGTTGGTGTATTATGCTTTTGATTTCATGATGCATAGAATAATTAATGTCAATATTTTGAACAATCATATGCAGTTGCTTTCTTTTTTCCTTCTTCATGTTCTTACATTATGATTATGGCATGGATGGAAAATGAAGAGTGTGTCGATTATGCTCTCTATCTCGTATTCGTCTCAAGTTTTCTTGCTTATTGTGGAAACATGATATCTTTTGCAATATGTGGAGAAGTGTGTTACAAAATCATTTACTTTGTTTTGTTTGAATTCTTAAGTTTCTTTATTTCTCTGCCTGTGAACAGAGTGATCCCATATCGAGGTTCTTGTCCAGCAGCATTTAGGTTATACCTGGAACTCATCAAACGGCATGCTTTTTCCCTGAAAGAGTACACAGATTTGCCAAACTATGAGAAGTAAGCTTCTTAATGTTCATAGACTTCATGTTGCCTCATTTACTGGTGAATCATATCATTTCCTATCCTTTAGTGTTGCCTGAGTTAAGATACTCTGAATGTCGTTGATGATCAATCTTGTTCTTGTAGGACCATGTTTTCACTGGACGAAATCCTCCAGTTATCTCACCTATTTGGCTTGCAAGCGAATGAAGCTAGTGTGCTGCTGGTTCTCTTCATCTTCTCTATCGTTTGGCAGTTGGTTGACGCAGCATTGGATGATGAAGGGCTGCTTCAGCTTGCGGAGATGGAGCCTCGGTGGCCTGTCAAACCTCAAGATATGGAAGTTGATAATGTCCCCGGCATTTTTGAAGGGAAGAGGAAAGAATATAATGAGAGACTGAGAGCTGTTAATACTGTCTTTGCCATCGAGTTATTGGGGGAGTTCTTACAAAATAAAATAACTTCAAGGATTCTTCACTTGGCTGGCCAAAACATGTTAGAACTCAAATCCCTTTTACCAATTTTTCCCCTCAAATTTTCACATATTATTTTATTTTTTCCTTGAATGATTCTTGATGGGAATAAACATAATCTCACAAAATTGGTTGAATGAGTTTCAGTATCTTGTAGCATTGTAGCAAGTAAATTTATGTCTCTCTCTCTCTCTATCTCAGGTGTACACATTGGAAAAACTTCACTCAGCGAACGGAACTTCTTGTTGAAAACTCCTCATTTCTGAGAAACTCGAAAACCATTAGACCCGAAGCACTACTTCAGTTTCTATCAGACACTCAAAGAAGCAATCATCATCACTTCAAGCCAAGCTTAGTGCAGGAGTTCCATCCTACGTTACAATCCAGACCTCTCATTAACTATGCTGGCCTCTGTCTTGGAACTAGCCGGTCTGCTCTCTGGCTTCCTCTCGACATGCTTCTAGAAGATGCAATGGATGGTTCACAAGTGAACGCTACAAGTGCCGTAGAAATCATCACAGGTAACTAGAATTATGTTCGAGGCCTGAAATTTCTTTACAAATGCATCAAAGATTCTAATTCATGGCTTCATTTCTGCAGGTTTGGTTAAATCTCTTCAAGCAACTAATGCAGCCTCTTGGGATGAGATCTTTCTCGGACTTTGGATGGCTGCTCTTCGCCTTGTTCAGAGAGTGAGAACATAATCGAAGATAACCTTCACTAATTAATTCTCTGCTATGATAGTCAGATAGTGGATAAGTCATAAGTGAATCTGCATTGCATTTGCAGGAGAGGGATCCCATTGAGGGGCCAGTGCCTCGACTGGATACTCGTCTGAGCATGTTGCTGTCAATCACAGCTCTCATAGTTGCTGATCTTGTCGGGGAAGAGGAAAGTGCAGCCATGGATGAGATCGGATATGGTTTTGGAGCCGAGCATCACGTCCCTGGGAAACGAAGAAAGGATTTGATATTTAGTCTCCAGAATCTACAGGATTATCAGAGCTTGCTCACACCACCACAGTCAGTCATACCTTCTGCTAATCAGGCTGCTGCTAAAGCCATGCTGTTTGTTTCTGGCATTAATGCCAGTGCATACTTCGAGTGCATCAGCACAATGGACATGCCGGTTAACTGCTGTAAGTAACACATGGTCTTATTCAGTATTATTATGAAACAAATGTAGTACATCAGAAAACAATGAAAACCTACATTTAATGCTGCAGCTGGAAGCCTTTACCATTTAATTGTTGAGTCGTGCGTAGCTAGAAATCTCTTGGACACATCTGCCTATTTGTGGCCCGGTTATGTAAATGGTCGCATCAACCAGTTACCACGCAATGTACCAACTCAAGTTGGGTGGTCATCATTTATGAAAGGGGCGCCTCTCACTCCCATGATGATCAGTGCGTTAGTCTCTACGCCTGCTTCAAGGTATGCAGCGCCTTGCTCATACCCTGTTAATCGACAACAAGAAACTCAGCTAAATGTTAAGAAAACATTCTTTATTCACAAGCTGTGGAATGGCTTTTTGTCAAGTGATTTTTTGTCTTGAGTGTTGATTCAATAATTTTTTTCGAGTTGAGTAACTAAATTTGAGCTCATGGATCTAATGGAAGCTTTGCAGAGATCGAAAAAATCTTTGAGATAGCAACCAAAGGATCAAGTGATGAAAGGACAGCTGCTGCTTCTGTTCTTTGTGGGGCCTCGTTGATTCGTGGATGGAGCATTCAGGTAACGGAGATTTTCTTGTTCCTACTTAGATAGTTATGGCTTTTCGAATTTTTCCCTCGTTACCAAAGATAGGTACATATCTAACTGCATACAAACTCTTCCTGTGCAGGAACACATTCTTTATTTTATAACTAGATTACTATCTCCTCCGGTTCCTGTCGACTATTCTGGGAGCGAAAGCCACTTGATAGCCTGTGCTCCCATGCTCAATGTTCTTCTTGTCGGAATCTCACCAGTTGACTGTGTTCAAATTTTCTCCATTCATGGCTTGGTATGTAACGTCGAGATCATATTTCTAAATCAAATATACTATTACTAAGAAGGCGAGAGTTTAGCCTTGAGACATTGAGGAAGTCAGTAAAGAGGACTGTACTTTCCTTTGACAGGTTCCGGAGCTTGCTGGTTCATTGATGACAATATGTGAGGTCTTCGGTTCATGCGTGCCGAACATCTCATGGACCCTGACCACTGGAGAAGAAATATCTGCCCATGTCGTTTTTTCAAATGCATTTGCCCTTCTTCTAAAGCTGTGGAGATTTAATCATCCTCCCATCGAGTATGGAGTAGGAGACGTGCCTCCGGTAGGATCCCAGCTCACTCCCGAATACCTGTTACTGGTACGGAATTCCTACCTAGTATCATCCGGTAACTTACTCAAGGATCCAAACCGGAGGAGGCTTGCTCAGGTAGCAAGTTCTACATCATCCAAACCCATATTCGTGGACTCGTTCCCCAAACTAAAAGTGTGGTATAGACAGCATTTGTCTTGCATAGCTTCTCCTCTCACTGGCCTCGTCAATGGGACTCCTGTTCTTCACACTGTAGATACACTACTCAACATGATGTTCCGAAATATAAACAGAGGAAACCAACCTGTGACTATTGTCTCATCCGGAAGTAGCAGCTCATCTGGACCGGGAAGCGAGGATGGTTATCTGAGGCCTAAGTTACCTGCTTGGGATATACTCGAAGCTGTCCCCTTCGTGGCTGATGCTGCTCTAACTGCGTGTGCTCATGGAAGATTGTCGCCTCGCGAACTCTGCACAGGTCTTTTGCCTTTTCAATTTCGATAATATTTGACACTCGACCTTAACGGTTACCTTTCTTGCTTGACAGGGCTGAAAGATTTGGCCGATTATCTTCCTGCAACTTTGGCTACCATAGTGAGTTACTTCTCAGCTGAAGTGACTCGAGGAGTATGGAAGACGGTTTTCATGAACGGAACAGATTGGCCGAGTCCGGCTGCTAATCTCTCCAATGTCGAGGAACAGATCAAGAAAATATTAGCAGCCACCGGTGTCGATATCCCTAGTCTTGCTGCAGGTTTTCTTTCAAGAATTTGATTCTCTTGAGATATAGACTTCATAAATGTGGCAACTTATTACTTCTTCTGTAGGAGGAAGTTCTCCGGCTGCACTTCCGTTGCCTCTGGCGGCATTCGTGAGCCTCACCATAACCTACAAGCTCGATAAAGCCTCCCAGCGTTTTCTGGATCTGGCCGGACCAGCTCTAGAGTCCCTTGCTGCAGGCTGCCCGTGGCCATGCATGCCGATAGTTGCATCTCTGTGGACTCAAAAGGCGAAGCGTTGGAGTGACTTCCTCGTCTTCTCTGCTTCTCGAACTGTCTTCCTTCACAGCAACGACGCTGTTGTTCAGCTCCTTCGGAGCTGCTTCAGTGCTATCCTTGGATTCAACAGCAGCTGCAGCATCTCAAGCAATGGTGGGATTGGAGCTCTTCTAGGCCATGGATTCGGGTCTCATTTCAATGGCGGGATCTCTGCTGTCGCCCCGGGTATCTTGTATCTGAGAGTTCACCGCTCGATCAGAGACATCATGTTCTTGAGGGAGGAGATAGTTTCCCTGCTCATGCAAACCGTACAAGACATAGTCCACGGGGGCCTCCCGGGAAGGCCTAAGAATGGGAAGAACCATGACGGTTGCGCTTCTCTCGCTGCAGTTTTAACGAAGGTGAAGCTAGCAGCATCACTCGGAGCTTCTGTCGTGTTCTTGACCGGAGGGCTGGGGCTCGTGCAGTCGCTGATCAAGGAAACTCTTCCATCTTGGTTCATGTCAATGAACCAAGGAGGGGAGAGGGGTGGAATGCTCCCGATGCTCCGAGGCTACGCGCTGGCATATCTTGCTGCGCTGTCGGGAGCTTTCATCTGGGGCGTCGACTCATCAGCATCATCAGCAGCCTCAAAACGACGGCCCAAGATCCTCGGATGCCACATGGAGTTCGTTGCTAGTGCGCTAGACGGGAAGATATCCCTAGGGTGTGATCGAGCTACTTGGCGCGCTTATGTGTCGGGATTCCTGAGCTTGGTGGTGCGGTGCACGCCTACGTGGATACAGGACTTGGACGTCGAGCTGCTGAGGAGGCTGACGAAGGGTCTGAGGCGGTGGCATGAGGCCGAGCTTGCCCTCGCTCTGCTCGGAGCTGGTGGAGTTGGGGTCATGGGCTCAGCAGCTGAGCTAGTTGTGGAGAGTGAATTGTAACTTTTGTTTTCTAACTTCGGAAATTTTGTAGATCAATTTGAATGATTTGTACAGGAGAATGGAGATTTTGTAGATCAATTTTAACAGAAACGTGTGTACAAAGTAGACTAGGAAGGTTTATCATTTCAAATGTTGCAATTTCATTAGTACTACTACTTGTAGTTTGATGTGTCAAATCAACGACTAAGCTCTAATCTAGACCATTAATTTATTGTTAATTATTAGTTAGTTAAATTTTTACTAAAATATATATAAAAAAATTTATTTATTGTTTTTATTTAATTCCTGCTCTATGATTCAAAAAAAGATTTCTACAAAGCTAAAAGGTATAGGTTGATTTTTAGATAAGACAATTATTGGATTAAATCTAGTTAGTAGTATTTCTTTATTTGAAGTAATATTAGTACCATTTTAACGTGTGATGTAGTTTCAGTCATTTTGTTGTATATATAATTTAATTTAATATTCTATAGTATTTATCTAATATTAAATCGTTTGGTTTTCTCTTGTAACGAATTTAGTTTTATCAAGGACTAATTTTATTTAAATCATGGACTATTTCAAATAAATTTTATTTTAATTTTAAAATTCTCTCAACAAACAAATTATTTCAGTAATTCAAATAAAATGCACAATCAAATAATTTAAGTTGGGTTGTGCCTTATATTAAAACTACATCAAAAGTTACTAAAGTTGATGTAATACGTATTTCTTACTACATAACTTACAAAATAATTAGATGTGAATGAGATATTTTACAAAATACATTAAATATAATTAGTGAGATTGATTGCTGCTATCGTTTTTGTTTCCGCACCCGTACGAGCATGTCATCCTCTTATTTGTCTCGGAGGGTTTTCTTATCACGTTGTATTCGGGTTTGGCCTTATTGTGTCACGTTGTTATTGTATCGATATAATAACAACCCAACTCATGATTTGCTAGGCCTCCCTCTCTGTCTCTTGTATTGACATGATAACAACCCAATGCAAACACATCAATGCATATATAAATCTGGTAAATGATAGTATTAACTTATTTGTCTATTTATTTTCACTTTGGTATATTAAAAGAGAGAGAGAGATACTTCCCCAATAATGTGGGTTTTAGGGTTTCAGTTTCTATGTAAACTGGTAACAGTAATGAAACCAACTACAATGGATGAAAATGGTAAGAGTCCTAGCAAGACACTCACCCGTCACCTTTGATCTCCTCCACCATTAAGAGACAGACTCCTATCCAATAAAAGCAGAAGAGCGATGTAAATTTCTACCAATCGAGATTAAAAGAGATAAAACGCGCATATAATTTGGCAGATTATATGTAACATGAAGAATGTCACACACTATACAAAGGAATAAAGAGTTTAGCAGATTATAATCATATGTTGAAAACCGGTACTAGATGAACAAGTAGAGCACATACGATTAAGAACTTGTCTATTCTCATCGATAGAAAAGCATATATACCAAAGTTTTGGTGTAGCTTCGACAAGATTTTACTTGTTGATTAGTTCAGTTCAGGGTAGAATACGGCAATCAGATTAGCAATAGCGATAAAAGAACCTCACATGCTAGTGAGATGCAAACTTTTAAATGAGCAAACTTCGCCCCTCTCCAACTAGTCAATCTTGAACTACGGATACCATGGACATGTCAAACATCGGGTGTTTTAACAAGTGTATGAAAATCAAGTCGGTCATCAGAAGCAAACAATAAGACTTTATGTACTAATGATGATCTGCATCCTAAATACAAACGCTACCTTGCCAAGGAGATATCAAATGAATAACTAGAGTATAGGAAATACCTAGATGCATAAAGACAACAGAATTACACGAAACAAGATGTTCAATATGTTAGGGGCTTAGGGCTCAAGTTCCGTTATAAGACATTATGTGGTCAGAGGTATCTTTTACGGATCCTTACTACCTCTGTCTATAACCAGTAGTTCAGTACTAGATTCAGACAACATAAGCCCCAAAAAACCCTAAATCGACAACAGAATCAACACTCCTTGCAAAAACTCCATTTAAGTTCATCAACTCAAAACATTAGTTCAGGATAAACTAGGATCCAAATCCAGACATTGAGAAGAACAGAAAGATACATTTTGGTAAATTAACAATCAAAAGCTAATTATATAGACAAACTAAAGACCCTCTGCCTCAACCAACTACAAGCCACACCATACATATAATCAGTCAACTTGGCATTTTCGAAACTATACTAACTAATCAACTTATCCATACCAATAACTAATGTCTCAAAAGTCCATCACCCATAGCTTACTATCCAACCATAGATAGCTAGACATACTACAAAGAGAAGAATTAACTTCAATACGTTCCACATTGACCTATTGTTGAAACTCTGAACCGCGGTACAAGGGAAGAATAGCAAGAAATGTGTCGTGTCAGAAAATTAATAATCGGGAAAAGCTAATCTATCAACGAATTGAAGACTAATTCACCTTAAACAACCACTGGCATTAACATATGATGACACAATCAGTAGAACATGAAACTAGTCAAACTGGCATTCAGTTCCACACTATCTAAATCCAATCACAAATAATCAGAATAACTTCGAATACGAAACAAATAAATTTCAACATGTTTGGCATAGTAGATACAAGGGACAATCCCTACCCTCATTAGCTCACAACTATGACACTACCAAATCAAACAAGCAAGAGTCTAAGCTCGCAATCGATTCATCTCACAAAATCGATCACAAATCCCTAAGCCATGCTACAATGCCAATTCTGCAATCCATAATTCAATACTTATAAATTGAAAATAAACTTGACTCACTTCTTGTGGCGCCGGCCGCGTTTCGGCCCCCAGCCTTCGAGTTTGGCGACGGGGCAGCCGCATTTGTCGCGGAAGAGCAGCACAGCGCGGCCGTTAGGCGGCGCCATCTTCCTCAGCTCCGCCCGCAGGCACTCGTAATCAGGGTTATCCTCAACGCCCCCTTTCCACGGCAGCTCATTGACGTCTCTCACTGCCTTATTTCCCGAGCGGAGCAGCTCATCGCCTTGAAGCTGCAAATCGAACTCCATCGCCTTCTTCAGCCCTCTGCACCCTTTCCTATCGCACCTTCTCGATCTGTGGCCGCAGCAGATCTCGAAGAAGATCACAAATCCGACTAAGGAGACGGCGAATAGCGTGAAGAAGATCAGCTGCGACTGCGGATTGGAGGCGAGATGGCGGTGGAAATGCGCGGCGATGGTGGAGAAAGGGGGCAGGATGAGAGAGAGGGACTGGAAGAGGTAGGAGAAGCAGGAGACGATTAGGAAGGCCCCGGAGAAGAGGACGAGGATGAAGATGAGGAGGTCGAGGGTGGCGGAGGGGGAGTGGCGGCAGAGGGAGGGGCAATTTGGGGAATTCGGGTGGTGGTGAGGGGCAGGGGTTTTGGGGATTGGGGTTTTTTTGAGGGAGGAGGAAGGGGCCATGGCGGTGATGGAGTGGTGGAGATGGCGCATGTTAGTGATAAAAAGGGAGGGAGGGGAGGGGAGAGGGCGAAGGGGCGGTGGAAGGGATTTCAGATGGAAAAGTTGGGGGAAGAGAGGGCGGTGCGCATGTTAGCAGGGGCGGCAGCGGGGGGAAAGTGCGTACGTTACTGGAGTAGTTCAAAAGTTACTGGAGTTGTTCAAAGAACCTATAGAAGAATTAATTAAGAATAAAGGCTCATTTTGGTTCTTAATATAGTGATTTTTAAATTTTGATCTAAAATATTATCTTTTGAATTATTCAATCTCTCACAAATAAAAACGGGTCACATTTGGTCCATTTTGGACTGTTCCGTCAAATTTGACTGAAATTCCCCCTCCAGCATCTCCGCCGCCAAGCTCCACCATACCATCATCTTCGGTCCTCCTCCTCCCTCTTTCTATCTCTGTCATGTCCTTCTCTCGCTCTTTTCTTCTCAATTAGAAGTTCCAAATTGAAACACGGTCTTCTCGGTGTCATCCACCTCTGCCTCAGAATCGATTTCGCGGCACCCTCATTTCTCCTCGGACATTCCGACTTCTGACTCCCAGTGTTCTGCCGCCGCTGCTCACCGTCAAGTCGTCGTCTCGCCTCCTCTCCCTTGACCCCCCCATCGACCACCTCGCCGTCGTCCAGGCACCCTCCGCTACGGCTGCCTCCCCCGCCGCAGTTCCACCTCCTCTTCTCAAATCGTGGCTGCGGCAACACCGGAAGGCGTCGTCGTCACTAATTTTGCCGGAGATGAAATCGATCGGATACACCCCCGATTGCGGCACCTGCAATTACCTATTTCTGACTCTTTCAAAAATCGATCAATTTGGGGAAGCGGTGGAGGTGTTGAAAGGGATGGGGAGGGCGGGATGCGTCCCCAATTGCGACAGCTACGGGGGATTGATTGCTGAGTTGAGCGAGGCGAGGAAGGTGGACGCCGTGGCGGAGGTGGTGAGGGAGATGATGTAAGGAGGGGGTGAGGCTGAGAGATGAGACGGTGACGACGGTGGGTGAGGCTGAGGGATGATGGAAGGCGGATGCCGTGGCGGAGGTGGTGAGGGAGGTTTGGGTTTAGGGTTTCTGTCAAATTTGACGGAATCATCCAAAATGGACCAAATGTGACCCGTTTTTATTTGTGAGGGACCGAATATATTAAAAAATATGTTTTGGACTAAAATAAAAAAATTGCAATATGTTAATGACAAAAATGGGCCTTTAGTCATTAATTAATTGGTGTATTTGATTTTGTGAGATTTGTTGCCTGCACTTTTCCCTCCTAATTTTGTGGGATTTCTAGCAGATTTAAAATGTTTTATGAGTGCCATTCAAGCTTTATTTTCAATATTTTATTTCCCATAAGTAAAATATCTCCAACTTAATTTTAGAATATGTTTTAAGTTAGTACTTTATAAAACAGAATTTGTAGGATGATACATTAAAAAAAATTGAACGAAATAATAAAATTGAACCTCTCGGATATATTAAAAAAACATTAAAGAAGGTCGTTATTGGAATCGGAAGACAAATTCGGTGTCATTCGATCACTATTGATATCATCTAACTATACTAAGGCAGTGTAAGGGTTGTTCGATCACCATCGATAGTGACAATTCTGTGGCAGTCTCCATGATCACGGGATAATACAAGATATTTTATTAATCGTCATTCCACAGTGCATAGGGCGTAGAGTTGCTCCTTGATTTTGATTCGATTGTGATTCATCATATGTATAGGGAAGACAATTTCGTTGCGATTTTCTTATTAAATTATGTGTGTGTACCATAGAGAATTAAGTATTTCCTACCTTTGTTAGTTTGTTATGTATTCAGACTTTGCCCGATTTCATTAAAAATAGAATGTTAGTACTACATTGTTCCTCAAATAAATATTTGAAGGGGCTTAAAGACATTTTGATTAGAAGGGATAAAAGGCATTTGAAGTTTACACTTTTGCATCAGAGATATAATACTACTCCAGTAATTAACAACAATATAATTACCATAAAGGAAAAGTAACAACAAGCTTTTTATATCTTTGAATTTTATTTTCAATATTATTGTACAGGTTACCATTTTTGCAAAAAAAATTGGTTGGATTTCACGAAAGTATATTCGGAACAATTTGTAATGTCTATGTCCAAACATAGAAAACTACACATCAATAATTTCACTGTAATTATATTTTATACAATAACCATAAAAAAAAGGTTCTTGTGATGCCCAGGCACAAATACAAGTAGTACTACATATCAAATTCCAAGTCTGTAACATTTTATAATTTATATACTAACATAATACTACATAGGAGTATATAAGTCTGATTCGACTCCAAAGTTGAGTGGTTACAACAACATCATCAATACATGTCACGTGTAAGCAGTTGGTCTAGTAGAACTCGCGATCGGGAAAGATTATAGGAGCGACGAGGGACCAAGTGTACAAGCCAGCCGTGATCCACTCCGTGCAGATTCGGACCCAAACCGACGTCCAACCGACATCAATGAGATCGGGGCTCTGGGAGTCGCTGGTCCATCCCGACAAAAGCATGGCAGAGTACATGCTAGCCAGCGCAAATATAACATGGAAGAAAAAGTACGAGTAACTAACCGGTCGCGCTTCAGCACCCCCGGACTCCACATCCCCCGACTCGAGAAGAGGCTTCTTGTCACCTGCGCATTTGTGGGGAAACGGGTTCCTCAAATTCGAAGGATAAAATGGTCATACAGGCTCAAAAAGTAGACTACCTTGAATATTTTTTCATCAATCCATTCCATCACTCAAAGTAAACCGAGCTCTAAATTAATCAACCCATCAAAGTAAAACTTTCAAAATAATTTTTATCATTCTATCATATCACTTAAAGTAAATGCTACCCACAATGATGTAATTATAGCATTGAAATGTGGAGATTTGACTAGTAGGAAAAAAGCTCAGAATCGTTGGTTCAGGTACCTGCTCGAGGCGAAGATGGAGGGGATGATAAGAAAGTGGTCGATGATCCAGCACGGAGAGCAGAATATAGGACGGACAGCACTGTTGTAAGCATCCCCAGTACGAGGGTGCTCGTGGAGACGGCTGTCGACTTGTGAAGACCGTTGCAGGCATAATCTCGAGGTTCACTAGAGAGACCGGTATAGCACACATAAGCGCAGTAGAGAGAGATCACAGAAGCAGGCAAGAGGCTGCCATTAACCTGCCCGAATCACCAGTCATCACTCACTAATTTATTAATTCATCGCATCATCCAACAAATGGAGAACAAAAATAGAGTGACGTTTACCTTTGGATGTAGCGCGATGATAGCGAAAGCAAAAGCAAGAATGAAGTTCGTGACTAGGAAGAATACGTTGAGACCACAGTCGTTCCCGGAAGGATTGAACCAGATGAATAGAATCCCTGTAAATGTAAATGCTCCAAGGTAGCACACCACTGACACGGCGAGCAAGGCAATGTACCTGAATACAGCACCACACAACATGATCAAGAACTCGACCAACGTGAAGAGTGGGGGAGAAATATTACTCGTAAGTAATAGCCCCTACCACTTCTGCTCATCTTTAGCAACCCATGAATCGTTCCAAGAATGTGTGGCTTCTAACAATATCAAAACCTGGACCAATAAGAAGCACCCGGCCCCAAACTTTGAAATCACTCCTGCATAGACAACAAATTTATTAAAATTAACCAATATACGTAACACACAGAAAAAGGCTGGTATGGGATTCAATGGAACGTCATGTTGACACTAGATTCGTTGGAATATATGATAGCAAGACACGAGTGTGATCTCAGCTTCCATAGATCAAGATTTTGCAAATCATTAGGCAGTTTAGATGCACAAGGACCTTAGAGGTAGTGAATCACAATTCAAAACCAATCCACGGAATCAGCTGAAGGATTATTTTCTATCTTTCTTTTTATTTTATTTTTCTCGACAGGAGCTACTCAGAACTACCAAGCCGTGCTTCTTTAACACCCCTACCAAGACATGGAATATCTACTCAATTTGTGGGATCTACACTTTATCTTAGTAACATACTCTATATATATGCATCTGTGCGTGCACGAGACTGACCATATACGTCTATGACTACATTAGGAACGAAGAACATGAGGATGGTGAGCAAAACCCAAATTATCATCTTAGCAATCCATCCACCATGATGCCAGGAATCACGCCTGTCATTCTGATCCTTCACACCAATCATAATGAGAGCTAACGTTCCAAAGAACAAGAAATTTGCCATGCTAACACGAAGAACTCCCTGTATTTGGAACCATTGGTCTGTAAGGTCATCGGAAGTATTTATCCCTGCAAACCAAATAAGCAACAGATTTCTCAGCTACTCTACAATTGACCAGAGGAAATGGAGATGGTCATTTATCTTATCTCAACAAGAAAATTTTAAAACTTAGCAAATTATTCACGACACAGAGTCACTCAGCTACTGCTACAATTGACCAGAGGAATTGGAGACAACCATCTATCTCAACAAGAAAATTTACAAACTTAGCAAACCAATCAAGAAAAAGATTTCAGCTCACACATTTCAGAGGCGAACAGGGACCAGTTCAACAAACGGAGTTCAATCGCTAGGCATCAACAGGTTTAAAAAGCATTAGCTCTTATCCGGAATGCTTCTACATTAGATCCATAGTTCATACACATTATCAATTGCTTCACCACACACTCTAGCAATATAAGTATCAATGAATTAAACAGCTAATTGAAAAAGAAATCATTTCAGCTGCAAAACGTGTCTACCTTAATGAGGATAAGCATTATTCATCTCTATCATGTACTTTTATTGAAAACTAAACAATAATCAATACACCCATTTTGCTTACCTATGAGCTCATGTATTAATCAATGCATTCAAAATACACCAAACTAACATGAAAACAGAAATTAAAGGGGATATTTTGACATCAACACAAAATTCCGTAGTAACCCTAAAAGCACCAATCACACATCACAAATCTTAGACAAAATCAGGAATAGATAAATCTGATAAAAGATGCTCTCTTTTCGGAGCTTACAGGAGAATTGTTTGAGGAGAGGTGCGCCGACTTCTCTGAGGATCCAAGAAACGATCAAGGAAACACCAAACAAGCCGCAGTAGGCAATTCTTGCAGAGCGCTTGGTGATGCCTGACGCCACCGATGTGCACAATCCACACGTCAGAGACGCACAGCACGATGCCAGGCACGACATCTCTCTCTCTGTGGGAATTCGATGATTGGTTTCTCAAACAATTATGCAATCAAACGATGATGCTGATGATGCCAGTGAAAATCTCGAGCTCCCGATCCTTGAAGTTGAAAACTAGGCTTTCTTGTACTGATTGTTTTCCCAAAATTCGAATTATTTTATTACTATTATTTTCAATTTATCTCCAAAATTTGAATGCCTGCGTTAAATAATTGCTCATGGAAATCAAGATGATAAATTCCAGAAGCACAGAGGCAAAATTAGTTATATCGATTAAAATCATGGGCTAGATACAGCCCAATAGATTTTAGATCCAACGAAATTCAACAATCTGAGTCGGGTCGGCCCATTCAACGGATTAGTTTGACTTTCATTTCTGGACTCATGATATTAAATTATTAATGGTAGTATAAAATTATACTTCTCCGTCCATGAAAAACAATCTCATTTATGGATGACAAAGTAGGAAAGAGAACAAGAAAAGTGTGTAATTAGGAGTGAGTAAAAGAAAAAATGACAATAAAACCAATTTTAATGTACCAACTTGAAAAATTATAAGACTATTTTTGTAAATGGAGCTCGAGCTTATTTGTATTTTCTCATTTTGAAAAATTATAATATTAAATTTTAATGGACTAACATGAAATTTTTTTTCTGGTTATTAGAGTAACATTTGATTAAATTATTAATACTGATTCGTAATTTGAAATATATGTAAATATGTTAATAATGAATAATGATAAATGTATAAAACACAAAACAAACACTACTAACTAAAGAATATAATTTGCATGTCAATTATAGATAACGAAAATATAACTTTCTCGATTGCAGAAAAATGTGTTGATTCTTTATGACAAGGGAAGGCCCTACATACTAGTATTAGGAAAATGTTCAAAAGTCCAAAAAGATATATACATATATTTAATTTCTCAATGATGTAAATGGCCTTTTGTCCTTCAAATTAATGTAACTCCATTTTTAGAAAACAGCATCGTCTATAAATGAACAAGTTCCTACAAGTCCACGAACGTCTTCTCCCATTTGTCTTAATATTTTCATGTCTCGAAATAAAAAAGAATGTTAGACAGAATAGAATCTGATATATATATGCGAAAGAGATAGACGAGACTAGTTGAACTTTCATTAATACCTAAAATTAATTTCGAGTTATGAGCAATAGCATTAAATTTTCATTCATATTTTAAAGTAATTACCAAAAAACTCTGATTCATAATAAAAAGTACTATAGTTCAAGTTGTGAAAAATAGATTTAGATCTCTCATTTACGGCCGAATTTCGAGTTAAAAATAATACTAGTAACATAAAAGATAAAACTCTCATTGACAGCCAAGACAATTTCGAGTTGTAAATGATAGTCTAAGAATTCTTATTTATAATTTAGAGTAATTTTGATTTGTGAATACTACTAGCTAGTATAAATCTCTCATTCAATTAAGACTATTTCGAGTTGTAGCATAAAACTCTTACTTACAATTCATCAGCCCAAGGGCAACGGCCGATGCCAACGAGTCAGTGACGTCCTTCTTCTGTCGACGAGTTCCAACCCCATGAGTTCCATTTTCTAGACCTGTCACTAAATAACGGCTGAGTTTCCCCTTAGTACGTGTTTGTTCGGGATTCTCATCTAAATAGTACTCCCTCCGTCCCCTAATAGGAGTCGCTCTTTGACCGGACACGAGTTTTAAGAAATGTAGAGAAAAGTTGGTTGAAAAAAATTAGTGGAATGTGGGACCCATATTTTTATATTGGTTTTATAATAAAATGTGAGTGAAGTGAGTTAATGGGATGTGGGGCCAACTATCATTTATGGTAAAAATGAAGAGTGACTTTTAATGGGGGACGACCCAAAATAGAAATTAGCGACTCTTATTCGGGGACGGAGGGAGTATTATACTTCATACTTCTTGTTAAAATAGTATTTGAGACAATCTAATTTAATATTCTTTCAATATTCATAAACATGTGATAGGAAATGATCAAAAATCACATTCTTAAAAATAATATTCTTAGACACCATTACTTTCGTATGAAATAAATGGGCTATGTTTACTTGTCCTAAGATTCTATCATTCAATATATGGCAAGTTCCAAGCAACTCCACTGCTCTTATCACATGCAACAAACAGCAAACAATATCTTCAACAGTAAGACCCCATTTCCCCCAAGTTTTGTGTCCACCTCTCAACCAGTGTGCTACTTCAAGGGGAATATTGTGATGGAGCTGTTTCAGTTAGTCACATCTTCATAAACTAAACTGCTTTTCTTGAATCATTATTGTACTTTTATTTGTAGGATAGTGCAACAGATAACCAGACCCCCACCACTATTGGATTTTGTCTAAAAACAGGAGATGGGAGAAATAAATGTCCCAATGTTGTTAAGACAAGTGTTGTTAGTCTTGAACAGTAACCACAACTTTCTAGTTCCTGTTTGAGCATGTGTACATGATAAATTTGAAAATTTATTTCAACAATGCAGTATTTGAGCTTATATTAGCTGGATGTATATGTATGATCAATGTGATGGGAAATTTAATTTTATCATGAGGTCCACTGTTATCATGTCCTATAGTAGTTGAAGAGATATCTTATCTTTGATTCTTTTGCTTTAACTTGAGATAGCCTAATCTTCTTACTGTGCCTCTCTTTTTCCATGCTAAAATGGGACACATTTGTTTGGCAAGTGACAATGAAATTATGATATGACTAGGAATAGGATACACGCAAGGCTCTTTAGCTAGTTCATTTGAAGTTTCAACTAATACTAGGTCATGACTCATGTCAATTAATGTAACTCTTTTAATAAATATCATATACTTAATAAACTTAGGCAATAAAACAACTCTGACAAGTACTCCCTCCGTCCCATAATAGATGTCACACTTTCCTTTTGTAGAAAAAGTTCTCTCTCACATTAATATAAATATATTGTTTTCTCTTTCCACTTAACACACAAAACAACACCTCCTAAAATCCCGTGTCAATTCCCAAGTGTGACATCTACTATGAGACGGAGGGAGTACAACAATTTTATCGTAAGTGATGCCTCATCGCATCCGACCCTAAACTGGGGAAAGTCCGCCAACCTCATCCACCAAAGACGATCAACAATGATTTGTCTACTCTAAGAAACTGCTTGTTGGCCCGTAGGACTTGACACAGGGTTAGAATTTTAGCTCTTTTAGACTGAATATATAGTACAATCAATTTTCAATATATATAGTATACTCGTAATCATAGAATAGAACTCAACGAATTTGAGATGAAGATACTAGTAGGACCTCAAGAAAGTTATTGAGGGCCAACACACACATCTAATCTTTAAACAAAGTGAAAAGAACCATGTTCAAAATAAGATAATGAGGTGGGGCTTAAGCTTTGAAATGATCACAAATGATTAATATCAAATTCTTTATAGGAAAAAGAAATAGAAAATTGGTACTTCCTCCGTTTCTCCATAGTTGAGTCATTGTTCCATTTTAGGAAATTCTCTCATAGTTGAGTCATTTCCCTATATAGTAACTTTTTTCTCTTTCTTATTTTACTCTCTCTTACTTTATTCTCTCTATTTTATTCACTTTCAACTTTCTCTCTACTTTTTTCTCTCTCTTACTTTTTTATCTATTTATTTAACACATTCAACCTCTCTTTCTTAAACTCCGTGCCGAAAAGTTTTGCCTCAACTATGAAGAAACGGAGGGAGTAATAAAATCATTATGATATATGATTTTAATAAGAGCCACTTTTCTTGAGATATATTTTGAAGTTCACTCCAAAATAAAAATGCATGATCTGTTGTGATTAGACAAAGATTGGCAGACACTTGCCAACAAATTTGATAGAAATGAGTTAGGAAATGGTAACCAACTTGAAACAGAATGAAAATGACTATCTCCAAGAGAAGAGATAACGAGGTGGGGCTTCCGCATTGAAACAGCACAAATGATTAATTATCAATTTTTGGTAGAAAATCGAATTGTGGGAAAGTGGTTTAAATGTGTAATAAGATAGGGTTAGTGCACGTGATGTTTGTGTAGTGTGAGGGTACAAACTGTCCCTACAATTTGAACTGCATTTGGAGTTCTTTTCAAACAGTTAGTTCAAACAAGTCTATTAAATTGGGAGAAGTTGTGGTTATCATCATATCAAGAAAATGGGGAAGAGATTTGGGAAGTGGAGAAGAATGGTGGGAGAGATGAGAGCCAAATTCTACATCATTAGAGTTTGTGTTACTATGCTTCTTTGTTGGGACAAGTATTCTTAGTTAATGTAATTATTCATTTTTGTTGTTTTATTAGTTAAATACAATCTGATCGATGTATCTTATTCTCCACTTAGAGCATGTGCGACGGTTGTGTCAAAGATTTACAATGCGTTCTTACAAAACGTGTCACACGGGTAAGAACACAAATGTACGCATGACACGGAAATTATAGGAGAGAAGCCAAAGAAACAAAATCATTCATTCAATGCAAAAACACCATCAAAAATATCACCAACAACACCCTACACACATCATAAATTTGATTAATCAAAACACAAGTACACACACAATAGCAAACTCCCAAACTCCCCACCCTGATTTTAAGGGCTTCCGATACGTCCATTTCCCACACACTCACTTTGAGACAAACATGTGAGAATGAAATTTGATGAGTCCCTTTCAGTTGGAGTTTGGCACCAGGTGGGACACACTACAAATTGATGACTCTGCAGCATCCCCCTACGAAACCGGGCCCCGTGGCGAGCTGGCCTCGCCACCGCTCCAATCGCCCCCCGCCACCTGTCCACCACTATCCATCAAGATTGCTTCACCTCTATATACACACACATGAGTCATGACACACCTCTCATTATTTTCTCACATTCATCAAGTAGTGGAATTCAATTTCTTTTCTCTGTTGCAACATTCATCATCTTAGTTCACTCACAACACCACAACTTGTGCGGCAATAATGGGCTTAGCGCGACAGAAGTTCCGGGCATGGGAGAAGTGTTCGCGCTACTTCCAAGAGCAGAGGACGCGCCTTCACATCATGTGGAGGTGCTCGGTGATTCTCATACGGTTGAAGCTCGAAGGCGTGAGCTTCGAGGACTGACACAAGCAGAAATGTGTTGGGGATGTGATGCATAGAATGTGTTGCTCAATTGTAAAGTGAAATGGGAGTAATCTAGCTAGTAGTAAGTAGGAAATCATGAGTAGCACCAAAATTTTGTACATTGAATAAGATTTGTATAATACTTCTGGAAAATTCCTGTGTCAGTGTCACTCTTGGATCTATCTCATCCAAGATCTGATGATTTTTTTTGTTTGAATGAATTTCTGCAAAATTTGAATGATTTTAGTAGAAAAAATAATCCATCAATTCATCAAGCTCAAGAGTATTCCTATTGACTTGTAAATACAAACACAAAAGCAATTGAAATAATGAAGATCATGACAAAAAAAAAATTAAACCCATAAATCAAAATTCCACTTTTCATTTCACTGTCATCAAATATTCATTCCTTTTTCATCAATCCCAGAATCACAACCTATATATACATGTTTTGTTGTACAGAAGTCTATTTACTAAAAAGTGAAAACTCTATTTTTATGCAAACAACAGATACAAAAAGGCATTATTAATGTCACAATATAATAATTGGACTTATTACAATAGTATCTTTTCAACCTGCAGAACTATAGATTATGTTTTTAATGCTTCTATAATAAATTGATCACTCGTGATCAGAATGAAGGCTTTTACTTCTTGAACTCAATAATACTACCAGAACCTTAAACTATATGAAATCAGAGAAAAATGTCTAAAGAAACTCTATTGATCATGTAATGGCAATCCAAAAGATTAAAATTATTTAAAAGAACTTTAGGATTAGTTATATTCTTGATGATAGAACCATTAACAAAAGCACAATTATCACAAATTAGTGAAAAACTTTACAGATGACAATGGAATGAGAATCCAAGATTCCCTCAGAAATCAATGTCACCTTTTTCAATAAGGGATTATAGCAAATGGTGCAATAAGATTAAGCCACCTTTAACAAAGGTTGATTTTGACCACTAATTATGTGAACTTCTTTTCCACTAGTAGTATAAGAACAAATTATGTCTTTTTATCTTATGCTGCTATATGCACCCTTGTTAGTGAGTGGATATAATAAATAAATAAATAAATAAATACATTTAATCAAAACTAAATCGAACTGTTTTTAATTCAATTTAATCAATTTGACAAGTGACAGCCATTAGTTCGCGCTGTAGAGGTATATTTGATGAATACATTAGACAATTAAACTTTAACAAATCTCCTAAATTTTAGAGAAATGAAATTTTAAGAATGTGGGCTAAAACCGAAAAATAACTAATTCCAACAATATATATGGGCTTTAAAAGTGGGCTAGTTCGATAAAGTGTTAGTCCAACAGATTAGAAAAAAGTCTAGATTTGAGGGAGGATGTAGGCAATTGAAATTAAAAATAAAATACTATAACTATCTCACATCGTTGTGAACAGAGAACTAAATTAAAAAAATTGACGATAAATATTGATGCTAAATTGCAAATTTTTAAGATTGTAAGGTTAAACAACTTGTATGGGGACTAACATGAACGTCTCCAAAATATTTTTTCAATTAAACTTGTTAAATAAATAAGGAAATTCAATATGTGTGTAGATGCATATAACGCTAGAATAATTTGGCCGGGCATTTCTTTTGTGGATGGGACACTCACAATTACAATTGTTTTGTGTGCCTGTCCTTCGATTCCCATATTACCTTCACTTGAATGGGCACAAAATTAATTGTTGTTATATGGTACATACCTAACAAGGTACATGTAACAACAATTAATTTTGTGCCCATTCAAGTGAAGGTAATATGGGAATCGAAGGACAGACACAAAACAATTTTAATTGTGAGTGTCCCATCCACAAAAGAAATGCCCGGCCAAATTATGTTAGCATTATTCAATTCTCATATTACCTTCAAATAATTCTCATATTACCTTCACTTGAATGGACACAAAATTAATTATTGTTACATGTTATGTACCTAACAAAATATTCCATTTTTTCATCAAAGGTCCATTTTATGTCCATTTCCGTACTATAGTGGTACCTTGGACTCCGAAGTCGAATATTGTACTATAATTTTACGAGTAATGTTGTCTTTTTTTATTAAATATTCCATATACGTGGCTCAAATACTATATATACATAAAAATGAAATACAAACTAATGTGATTGTAATTTGAGGAAATAATTTCGATGCTGGATATTTCATTTTTTTATAAATTAGCAATGATTGGTATAGAATAAGAACAATTCTTAAGATAAGAAATTAAGAAGATTCGAGAGACACCCATAGGGAAGATTTCAATTTCATCTTCAAATTTTGTTATAGCCTTATAGGGCAGAGAATTTTGTGTGTGAGTCGAAGAATCAAAATTTCATCGCAAACGTAAATTAAAAAAAATCCTTGGAAATTGGAATGGTAATCAAAGTATAATAATTTAAAAGACATGTTTAGTCCTTCTTAATTAATTAATTTCTCATCAAATATAAGTTAAATTGAAAATAATCTAATTATTATATCAGTTGATTTACTAAAAACGAGTGAAAGTTAAGAAAATACACGTTCAGTCCTACTTAATTAATAATTAGCCAATATAAGAGAAATTAGAATTATCTAATTATATCCGTTGATCTACTAAAATGCATGATTGCATAAAAATTAGTAATTTCTTATATGGAATATGATCAAATGCAAACTCTAAATATTGTACAAACTCTAAACTTTGATCTGAACCGTTAAAAAAATATCAACAGATGATAAAATAATAGCAATAAAAAATGTCAATACAGTGTCAATGGTTGATGCTGTGTTGACATTGTGTTGACATCAAAATCTTAAAATTTTACACTTTGTTGACATTGTGTTGATACTATGTTGAAAATTTTAGAATTTATACAATATATGAGTTTGCATTTTATCACTACATTTTCTTACATTCTGACATTATATAGCTCGATAAGTATGAGAAGAAAATATTGTTGAGAACTCCTTCAATTCTTGATCTAATGTCTTAGAAAATGTTTTTAAGATTTATGAAATTAATCAACAAAGACTAAATTAAATACTGAAACGAATTCATATTTTAAAAACGTGTTCCCTTCGCTTTTTTGGAAAAAGAATCCAACTTATTTTTTTATAATATTTGGCCTTCGGTGATTGGAATTCAAAAAGAGGATTCTTGAAATACCGAAAGACGATTTTAATAGATTTTGACAAGACACTTCAGCCGCTTGAAACTTAAAAGTGGCTAAAATATTAGAAAATATTAATGACAGGATGCAGTAGCATAATTAATTTTTTGTAGACTTTGAGCCATGAAAATAAAAAAAAGCAACAAATTAATTTAGAAATACTAAAGCAATTAAAAAATAAGAAGGAACATATTTTTTGATCCACAAACTTTACCAAAGTATCATTTTAGGTCCGTGAACTTTGGAAATATCATTTAAGGTCCACCAACTACGAGTTACTCCCTCCGTCCCCCAATTTGAGTCACTCTTTGACTCGGCACGAGTTTTAAGGAAAAGTTTGAATGTGTGGTGTAATAAATGGAGTTAGGTAGTGAAATGTGGGGCCCCTTTGACTTTTGGTGTAATGAAGGGTAATTTTGATGTCCAAAAATGGTAAGTGGGAAGAGTGACTCTTATTAGGGGACGGCCCAAAATGGAAAAGAGTGACTCAAATTGGGGGACGGAGGGAGTAATATCATTTGAAGTACTTTTTACTGTTTCTAAGTTTTTTTGGACGAAAATACCCTCAATACCTTAAATGGTGTATTTTTAAATAAATTTATCATATACTCATATTTTTTAGAAATATCTTTACAATATATTTTTGACAAATTTTCTAAATATAATTTGACCTTCAATATTATCATTTAATTTTGTGACATGCAAGAAAAGATCTTTATTCATTTTTTTATTATTAAAGAAAAGTTCTTTATTCAATTTTTAAAAAATTAATATAAAAAATTGAAGAAGCAATTTTACTTGCATGTCACAAAATTAAGTGATAATATTTAAGGTTAAATTATATTTAGAAAATTTGTCAAAAATATATTGTAAAGATATTTATAAAAAAAATATAAGTATGTGATAAATTTATTAAAAATATATACTACACTTTAAGGTATTGAGGGTATTTTTGTCAAAAAAAACTTGAAAATAGTAAAAAGTACTTCAAATGATATTAATCTATAGTTGGTGGACCTCAAATGATATTTTCAAAGTTCACGGACCTAAAATGATACTTTGGCAAAGTTCGTGGACCAAAAAAGATATTCCCTCAAAAATAAATATCAACATAATAAAACAAGGGCATATTGGCGTAAGATTATGAAGTTTGGTCATTTTTATTCTAATCAATTACGTGACTTTAATTTTTTATACACAATTACAATATATCAATGACATTCTTCTTTATTACCCAATTTATTTGTATTTAGAGGAATTTTTTATAATATGGAAGCCGAAATCAAAGTTTTTTTTAAAAAAATATCTGTGTACCACTCATAAAATCGGAGTAAACTTAGAGCATCCACAATAGCAACTGGAAAAGCAATAGCTCAGCCATAGTCCAACCACAAACTCCTCTGCCACATCATCAGCACTATATTCCCTCCTGCCACATCATCAGGACAAGCAACTGGACAAGCAATAACCCAGCCAAAGCCTAGCCATATCATCAGCACTAAAAACAAATAAACAATCACACAAAATACGGAATTCAACTTACGACACAGATACGGGAAAATGAAGTTCAAATCGCGTATATATAGAGTTTCGAAAAGAAATAAAAAAAACAAAATTACGCTCGCCGGTCGCTAGCCGATCGGGAGGCTGCAATAGGGGCGAGCCGATCTGCGAGCGCCCGGGAATCGGCGTGCGCTCGCTGAAATTCTCGCCGATTTGGCGCTCGCCGGTTGTATTAGTTCGGCGAGTTGACCGGCGACTGCCAAAAATCGGCGAGTCAGTGCGCTCGCCTCTATTGCGGATGCTCTAAGCGCCACTTAATGTTGAAAAGCAACTATTCTTTCCGCATGTACCTAAAGAATAATCTGACCGCCACTTCTCTCTGCAAGTACCCAAACAATAAACTTAGCGTCTCTTATGTTGAAAATCAACTATTCTTTCTGCATGTACCTATAGAGTCGTGTGTGTGACCATGATTCCATTATCAGTTAACAACTTAGTACTGTCTCCATGTTTAATTCATTTTAGAACTCTAGATATCCTTTATATATTCATTTCATGTCGTACTATTTAATAATATACTTTAGATGTGATAGAGCTTGGGCAAAAGTCTAATTCCATAATATAAGGAATGTGATTCCCATAAAATACTTCATGATTAAATTCTAACCTTCACCATTATGAAAATATTCACAGAACCACTGAGTCATTACATTCAAGATTTCAAGTCATACATATATTTATAAAATATATCCGATCGAGTTGTCATATCCGCGAATAATACAGCAAACATAATAATTAAAGAGACCCAAAATAAAACGAATTTAAAAAATAAAACTTTAGAAAAATAGGAAACCAAAAAATATACTACAAGTCACTTCCCTTTCCCCCAAGATTTCCCAACTGTACGGCCGACCAAGATTGAACTGCTCAAAACTGCAGATGGAGACAGCAACCTAGATTACGAAATTTCAGCCCAGATTCCACCCCGGCGGGCCCACAACCAGTGCCACGTAGATCTCGGAAAAAAATACTCCCTCCGTCCCGGGCTACTCGCTCATTTCCTTTTCGGCTCTGAGATTAAGGAATGAGTGTATAGGAAAGTCAAAAATGACGGCTGTAGGTGAAATTTTTTACTAAAAATGGAAAGAGTGCAAGTAACTTGGGACGCCCAAAAAGGAAATAAGTGCGAGTAGTGCGGGACGGAGGGAGTAATTCTAAGTACTACTAGAATTACTATCATACTTGTTCCATTTAAGATAGACCAATTTTTTGGACGATAGTAGGAGTTGATTTTAAGTGAAGCCATTAAGTACTCCTTCCATTAGCTGCGAATAGGAATTTTGATTCATTTATACTATAAATGATAGTAGGCTCTGCATCCTACTAACTTATTCCTTTTCAACTTTTTATCCTCAACTTTTCTTAATATTTCTTTTAACTTGTGCCGGAAAAAAAAATAATTTTCTTATTTATGGACGGAGGGAGGATTTAGTACTAAAACAGTGAAAATATTTGAAGGGTCCCACTAGCGGCCGACGGCGGAAGTTATAAGTTGACCGGCGGCTGGCCGGTTTGGCCCAGCCGCGATCGCTGACACAAAGTCCACTTGGTCCTCGCGCAGGAACTGAGCTATGATCCTGGCGCTCAGCCCCTCCATGGGCCTCTCCCCATCGAGGCGGTGCATCCGCCGCTCGAGGTGCTCCGCTAGCCGCATAATGTTCTGCCGCTGGCGACCCGCCAGAGCCCGGGTATTGAATTTTATCTGATCAATTCCTTTTTCGAGCAGCCTCTCCCTGTCGCCGCCGCCACCCTCGCTCCTGAAGTACTCGTCGAGCTCCGGCACGCCGATGGCGCGCCGGGCCCCGCGGCTGTAGTCTCCAGCGGGGCTGAAGAAGCCCCGCGCCTCCTCCACCAGGCCCGAGTCCACCATCCGGTCGACTCGCCCCGACACTCGCGGGCCGAGCACATGCGCCGCCACGTCGACCCACAAGAAGCAGCAGTCGTACCTCGACCGGAAATGGTGGTCGTCGACGACGAGCGCTTTGATGAAGGAGTTGGATCCTCCGGCGATGATGGGCATCCGCCCCCTCGCGGTGATGTCGTCGGCCGCCGCGGAGGCGTGGTGGACGAAGTCGCGGGCCCCGAAGTCCGCTGCGGGGTCCGCGAATCCGAGGAGGTGGTGCGGCACGCCGCAGCACTCGTCCTCGGTGACCTTATTGGTGACGATGTCGAGCCCCCTGTATACTTGCATTTTATCGGAATTAATGACCTCCGCGTCGAACCGGGTCGCCAGGTCGATGGAGAGCCGGGACTTTCCGGTCCCCGTCGCCCCCACCACCACCACCGCCTTCTCCTTTCTCCGGTGGCGCGGAAGGAGGTTGATCACCATCGGCGTTTGCTTGGAGAGTGAAATATTCATGCTTTACCTGTAGTAGTATTAGTTACTAGCTTTTATTTACTTTAATAAACATTAAATTTAAGTAGAAGGGAATGAGAGTGAGAGTGAGAGTGAGAGTGAGAGTGAGAGTGAGAGTGAGAGTGAGGTTTGTAGTATGAACAAGTTACAAGTGTAGTGGGATTATATTATATGTGTAGAATAGGTATGAGTAGAGATGTATTTATAGTAAGGAAGAGGGGAATTGGAAGCCATGCATGATGTGCATGTAATGGTAATGGGGTCAATTATAAGCACGTCTCAACCGCATCTACTTGTATTCTCTCTGTCGTTTGAATCATTTTTTATTCATTCATATTTTGTATGTCCCATCATGGACATAAGTATATCATACGTACATTGTTGTTGGAAAATTAAAATTTTGTGTTTTCCGTTAAGGAGAACTAATCATTCAAGTATCCGTTCCGCTATAGTTACGAACATTTAGCTATGAACAGAAAAACAATTACTCCCTCCGTCCTCCAATACAAGGCTAAGTTTGGTTGGGGCATGTTAGGTCTCAGTGTTTTGGTTTTTTGGGGCGTTTAGGTTGTAGTGGCTTTGGTTGACCGTTTAGTTCTTTTAGCTTTCTACGGAGCACTATTTTATTTTCGACATCGTTCAATAAATTTGCATTGTTTTATCATAGAATGTTTATCTTTTGCATGTAATATTGCTATAACTTGGGATTTGTATATAATGGGACGTTCCTATTTATGTATATAATCATCATGTATTTGCTTATACAAAAAAATAAACTATAGAATTATACTTAGAATAGCTAGCTTAAATAGAAATTTCCTGAGAGGACATTAATAGGCATATTAGCTTATGTTATTTACTGGTTTATATACGAATAATTTGGTTTTAATTTGAAGCTCTGTTACCCTACCTTAATGTTTGTGCTGTCCTCCTACCTATGGATACTTCTATTTTATGTAAGAATAAATCTAAGTATAGAAAAACGTTAAGCCCTAGTCTGTATATAGGAGTATTATACTAAAAGTAGGTGGCAGGTGTCACGCAACAAACTAAGATTCCCTTAAATCTTCTTGCTCAAATTCTACAATTTTGAGAAGTTAAAATATGCCATTCATTTGTTAAGTTTTACCGAAATAGACCATATCATTGTCACACGCAACCCCAATTCAATTTTCAATAGTATTTGATCAATCTATTAGTACATCTCATTATCCTGATTCCTGATCATATGGCAATCATATGCAAAATTTACTTAAATAAGAAAATAAAATCTAAACTTTTTTTATGGGTTACGAGGTGGTAACAATAATACACCACAAAGTACCCACCAACTAAGCAGAAGTTGACACAAAGATCTAAACACACGCAAAAGCAACGAAGTACATGCTCCCTCCGTCCCGGAATAGGAGTCTTATTTAATTATGGCACGGATTTTAAGAAATATAAAGAAAAATAAGTTGAATAAGTTAGTGGAATATGAGTCTTACTTAAATATATTAGTTTTATAAAAAAAATGTAAGTGACTTAAGTTGGTGGAATGTGAAACTTATTTACCATTTATGATATAAGTAAAATATAACTCTTATTATGGGACGGACTGAAATAGCAAAATAAGACTCTTATTGTGGGACTGAGGAAGTATATGATTATTGGATAACTACAAACACAAGAGACAAATTATATAAACTCACCGGTCACCAAGGTAAATAAAAGAACTAAACCATAGAAACACTTTTAACATCAAAGAAAAATATAATAAACAAAGAATATCAACACAACAAATAAATAAATAGGTAGATAATTAAACTGCGTATAATTCATTAAGTAATTACCTTTATTTTGCAGTTTGTTAAGGTTTATCAATATCTTGGCATTTTATAAAAACTGATCACATTATCAGCAGAAGGTGGGCAAGTTGTTTTCCGAAAAGCAGCGCCGAGAATCATTTATAACCAATTATTAATTAATTAATTAATCACGTCTTAATCTAGCATCACACTTTAATTATACTATATTAATCATAAGCCTCAACTTTTGCTCGACGATTAGTTAGTTTTTAGTTTCCTAATCGATAAAGTTGACTACTTAGGTTTATCTAAAAGTATTTTTCTGTCATTAGAAAGCTTAAATTGAATCACAAAAGAACTAAAGGTGCCTGGCTAGGGTAAATTGATTAATAAATGCTGTTAACCCTAAGAGAATGGGAATTACTAGAATCATAACTTATTTTATGTAAAAATGTGAGTTCGTTATCTTTTCTATACAAAAGAAATTCTCTAAGTCAGAGTAACTCATAAGTTATCGAACATTAATAGAGTGACTACAGAAGCAGTTCAAAAAATAAAAGAAAACAATATATACACAGAAACAAACATTCAATCCGGCCAAAACCATTATTTATATACTAAAAAAAAGTGAACAAACATAAGAAAATAGAAGCAAATAACTAGCACAAATCCTGACGTCGCTATCCAAATTAAAGAGTAGTTCAATGCCTAGCGTAGTACTTAGTAAACTCTTATAAATATGCAATTATCTTAATTAACTAGAGAAGCTTCTGAAAAATATGGGCTTTAATTCGTGATAATATACGATAAATTGATGATGATGATCACGTGCATTTCTTGTACGGAACGGTTCATAATATGCTTTCGCACTAATTCATTCTTTAATTAATTAAATACTCCATTTTTATGGGTATGAATTGCATCAATACATTAGTGCTTAAAGTTAATTAGCGCTTAAAGTTAATTAGCATAGATTCTTCTATCATATCAGCATATCTCTTTCTATAGGGTCAAAAGTTAGATTGAAATGTCAAGATCAAAAGGGATTGCAATAGTGTGCTTAATTAAGTATAATTAAGTTATTCTTTCATTTCAATTTTTATTGTTTGGGTAGTTAATTAGAGCATCTCCAGCAAGACTGGACGTCAAATAGCTCTCACATAGCCTTCACACTGCCACATCATCAGCACTACAATTTTCCTGCCACATCAGCTTGCCACATCAACTGGACATCAAATAGCCCTCACATAGCCTTCACACTACATATCCACATCACTAATAACAATTATATAATTTAATTTACAATCGTATCAACATACGGAATTTAATTTACGAGACAAATACATTTAAATTGAATAATACTATTAAAATTTCAAAAAGTACAATAATTTAAAAAAAATACATTTAAAAAAATTACATAAATTTACATAAAAACTAACGCCTTGCAATCCTCCGCGCCCACAACTCTTCAACTAAATCCTTTTGGAGTCGAATATGAGCCTCCGTCTGACGCATGTCGGCATGTGCTTGGAGGAGGGCTTCTTCATCGTGAGGTACCCCACCTCGTACGTTGGCGGTGGCGACGCCGTGGCTTGGACCGGCCTCATTATCGTCGTTGGCCCAATCAGTCAGTTGTACACCTTCATCTTCGACAATCATGTTGTGCATGATAATACAGGCGTATAGTATATCAGCAATGCAGTCGACATTCCACAAACGAGTTGGTCCCTTAACTGCAGCCCATCGAGCCTGAAGCACACCAAATGTGCGCTCCACGTCCTTTCGCGCCGACTCCTGCCGCGTCGCAAAGTAGGCCTTCTTCGCATCTGATGCGCACCGGATCGTCTTCACAAAGACGGGCCACCTAGGGTATATCCCATCCGCCAAGTAGTAGCCCATATCATGTTGGTTGCCGTTGGCGACAAAACTGATGGCCGGACCGACGCCCTGGCACTGCTCGTTGAAAAGGGGCGACGAGTTGAGGACGTTTAGGTCGTTGTTCGAACCGGCTATCCCAAAATATGCATGCCAAATCCGGCTATCCCAAAATGACGTTCAAAGCGCGTATATATAGTGTTTTCAAAAGAAAAAAAATAAAAAATAAAATCTGACGCCGGTTTGACGCCGATCCGGGACCCCAATGGCGCCGTGAGGATCGGCGTCGGAACCGGCGTCATCCCGCGAATCGGCATGGCCACGCCGATTTTGACGCCGATTTCGCCGACGCCGGTTCCAATGGTTCGGCGTCAGAACCGGCGTCGGTGAAAAATCGGCGTCGCGATTTTGACGCCGGCATTGGAGATGCTCTTACTATCATAGTATGCTAGGAGTTTAAGCCCATTTACTAGGATTTTAATTATATTTTAATACAGGCAAAACTGCAATGGCATGGATGCATCGGTCATGCATGCGTCAATTAATCGTATAGCTATACCACCATGTCCATGGGAACCCTGGTTGGCATGATAAAAAATAAAAATCTTGTACTATAATTAATTAATATTGTTATTCCATGAAAAAAGTGAAGGTTATCTTCACTATCAAAGATGGCTTATAATTGAAATATTACTACTATGATTCACATAATTAGCAATTAATTTTTTATGCACTTTCCCCTCACCATATTTGAAACTGTTAATAATTATGCCTAACTAGGAAAGCGATCAAAATCAAAATTCATTGTAATACAAATACAGACTAAATCCTAATCATGAAATTTGCCAATCTGATAATCAATAATTATGCATATTATACGAATGGCATTATTAATTAGTTTTTAAGTCATTTTAATTATAAAATCTGAAATTAAGGTTATTTTTAGATTATTTTAGGTCATGTTTGTAAAATGACATGTGTTATGTCTAAAAATATATGACCTACGTATTTTTGGTTCAGTACTGTTCTGCACATATCACAATTCTGCCTAACCATCTTTAAAAATCGTAAATATTAACAATTTAATGAATAAAATTATACAAGTACAGACAAAACAAATGCACTCTATATTTTGAAATATTTATACAAAATAAGTTCGCACTAAAATTTACCCAATCAGTTTGAATTGTAACTTCTAATTTATTATTGCAATCATTATTAGTACCGTATATTTTAATAATATTTTCAAGTACCAACAGTGCTGTACATTTTTACCACGCTTTGAGAAATACTACTTAATAAACAATGGATTTACTATTATTTTTATTTTAGGCAATCAAAATGTCTTGTAGGTATCCTAAAACGAGGTTGTTTTACCCTTGAAATACACATGAAAAAGTTAGGATATTTCAATTGATTGTAAAAATTTGAAAAACAGTGTTGCAATTGCAATGTTTTTGATCGAAAGCATGGTGTGAGAGTTGCGAATTTGGATAAACTAAAACCAAACTCTATATATCATATGCACTAGCTTATTTAATCCACAAATTCTAGTCTATATAATTATTTAAATTTGAAGAATGAAAGCTTTCGAAATTTTAATAGATTTATTTTTTTCTTGGAGCGGCCCTCCAAAGAATAATTGCATATACAAGACGAGATTAGGAAGAATTATCTGGGAGAGATATATGCCAAAGCAATTTCCTTTTTCCATCGAGAAAATTAGTCATCTCAATCGGACTTTTTTTCCTAACAGCATCTCAAAGGGAAAGAGTAAATGGAAACGTAAAGAGAAATAACTACCATATTTACCTCTTCTTGATAAAATTTCATGCTTCAATGGAAAATGTATTTGAGAAGGTATTATACCTTTTTTTATTTTGAGAAGGTATCTTTACCTCTTCTTGGAAGAAAATGTAAAAAGTTAGTTATTTTTGTTTGTCTTCTTAATTTACCTTCTTCTCTTGGAGTCTATTACTTTTTAGGAAGGTATAATTATATTTTTGAGAAGGTAAATGATAAATATTCTTTCTCAACTTACCTTTCCCCTAGAGATGCTCTAATAAAGCTTTATACCTTTGATATTAATAAGCAATCATGATAAGTATCTGTTGGCAAAAAAAACTTTTTTTTCTAAAATAAATCATCTTTTATACAAACTTATGGACTATGGTAATCTAAAATTTTAAATATGACCCCCACTTCACATATGTACAATAATTATTTTACTACTTTAATTCCGAAATCAAGCATGCTGTCTTTTCACTAGATCATCATGCATTAATTAATGTAATCTTTGCTGCTCCAATTGAATAATATTTCCATCATCTCAATGCTTATTCCATTCTGACTCCACGTCTTATTTTAGAACATAAATATGAAATATATGACTAGATTAAATTAATAGTATGAATTAATTAGTTATAATTGGACCATAATTTAATTAATTTATGTAAATAGTACTTAATACGTAATGAGCCCATTGGCCTAGGCATGGCAATCATAATCCAATCATATAATATACTTCCTCCGTTTCTTCATAGTTGAGTCATTTCCCTATATAGTAACTTTTTTCACTTTCTTATTTTACTCTCTCTTACTTTATTCTCTCTATTTTATTTACTTTCAACATTATTCTCTCTACTTTTTTCCTCTCTTACTTTTTTATCTATTTATTTAATTCATTCAACCTCTCTTTCTTAAACTCCGTGCCGAAAAGTTTTGCCTCAACTATGAAGAAACGGAGGGAGTACTATGTAATAATATTTCTCAATATATAATTTTGCTAGAATACATTTAATCGCTTGAGAAATATTCTAAATATAGTTGAAAGTTCTAAGTTACGATCCTTAACTAATTATAATAAATTCTGTTAAGTTTGACTCAGTTTCAGTTTGACCTTAACTCTAAAAATAGTCGAAAGTGTAAAACAACATATAAATTTGAACATTGATAATTTTCGTTTTTTTTGCCGTTCAGTTTTGCAATCGTAGAATGAAGGGGATCTCTCCTACTAATAAATTGAATTAATAAACAATCTGAAAGGATTAAACGGATCTACTTTGACAAGGAAATAACAGAAATAACGGAAATCTTGCACCCAAAACAAACACTTAATGAAAGGCAAACAAGAATTGAAGATACCAACACCAAGACATCTCCTCTCCACCCCAACCGCCGCCATCAGCCGCTCTTCCACCGCCATGACGCCCAACTCCCCAACCGGAGCCGCCGCAGCCGTTAACAATAAGTATAAGCTTCACGGGATGATGTTCAAGTATGGCCCAAAACCGATTCAGGCAAGGAAATAAATAACATCTTAATTAATTGTTACTAATTAAACCCTAGGAGTTTTTTTTTTTAAAAAGTACTCATATATTTTTGTTTAATTATTCTTTTCATCATTTTGAAATTCATCCGGATCTAGTAATTAATGGAATAACTTTTCCAAAAAATAGGAAATACTCCATTTTTCTTTATGGTATTTTAATTAGGTGAAATGTTGTTGCAGGTTGCATTTAAGATAGGTAATTTCAAGCAGCAAGTTGTTTTTGTTGGTGGATTTAGAGAAGGAATTTTGGCAACTGAGTAAGGACATCCGCAACAGTGTGCTAAAAAATTTGTGTTTACATACACAGAGTGCACAACATGCGTGTAACACGTAAAAACACAGCTTTGCACGTCACGGCTCTCGCGCGAAATCCAACCACCCACACATTGTATCTTTAATTATAGTTTTGCAGATACTTGGAGCCTCTGGCAATTGCTTTAGAGAAGGAGCATTGGTCGTTAGTTCAATTCCTTTTTTCATCTTCCTACAACGGATATGGCGTCTCCACCTTGAAACAAGTTATATAATTTGTTTCCAACGTCAAATTTGTATATGATTATCTTGTGAGAATATGATTATCTTTGTAGCCTTTGCTTGTTTCATAAATTAAATTGGATTTGCATCTTGTGGTGAAGGATGCCAATGAACTTGATCAACTCATAAGTTATTTAATCGACAATGAGGACTCCCATGGTGTCATCCTATTAGGACACAGTCATGGCTGTCAGGTTCGTTACTTGGTTTTTGTCTTTTGTTAGTTTATGTGTTCACATTATATATGTTGTTTCGATTGTCATCATTCTTGATGGACTCTGCTCGCCAATTCTTGCTTTGATCGAATTTTTGTGTCCCTCTGATGTGTTGATTTTGTACTGTTTGAATGGTTATCATTAATCTTGGTGGATTCTGCTCGTCGTTTCCTGACTTAGGGAAAAAAATATGGATGGGATATGAAGCAAAAATATGTTATAATAACAATTTTGAGGCTATGCAGGATATTGTATTTTACTTGGATAGTAATGCAGCATGGTCAAGAGCTGTTAGAGCAGTCATTTTACAGGTCCATTTCTATACCTCATAATCAATTTGAGTGGTAGTTTAAGTTTTGTTATCTCTTAATCTAGTTATTAATTAATACTTAGGCTCCAATTAGCGATCGTGAACACTTCCAAGAGACTGGCTCCATGATTGATCTAGCCGCAACTATGATCAATCAAGGTCGACCGCATGATTTTATGCCGAGAAAAGCACATCCACACGCTCCAATCACGGCCTATAGGTCAAAAATTTTAACCTTTTTGATCATGTTGTCCTTTAAATGTATACAACATGTATTTTTGACCTATCGAATTAAGTTGTCTCCTCTTGATCGGCTCGCTCAGGTATCACTCTTTATGCACGAGGAATGGTGAGGATGATATGTTTAGTTCCGACTTGAGTGATGAGGAGTTGAAGGAGAAGCTCGGGCACATGTCCAATACGCCTACCTTGGTACACCCTCTTTCGTTTTCTTGAGTGTATTGTTGAGTCTGAAAGTACTATGTCTGAAAGGTCGTCTTCTCAATGGCGGACGAGCATGTGCCACAACACGTGAACAAACAAGATTTTGGTGGCAGGCAAGATTTATTTTGTGTTTTAATTATGAGAGTTTTTTTTTTCAAAATAAATATTATACTCCTCCCCTCTGTCCCATAATAGATGTCAAACTTTCCTTTTTAGTTTATCCCACAGAAGATGTCACATTCTCCAACTATGCCATCTATTATGGGACGGAGGGAGTACTATATTTGATTTTGTGAGTGATTTTTTTTTTGCGTAGATTATGTAGAGCATTGGGTGGAGCCGAGATGGTTGAGATTGAAAGTGGAAACCATTCTCTCTCTGACTGGATTAAGGAAGCCGTGCAGGCTATAATGGAGTTCGTCAAGAGGGACGGACTCAAAGGTTGCGAAGATCCTTGGAGCTAAGCTCGTAAATGGGTCGAATCGAGTTGAGTCGAGTTAAGTCCGACTTCGTATTTCTTTAATTTTACTCCACATGTGATATGTACATTATTTGGCACACATTCTCTCTATTTTCTTTGCGCTTCAATAGTCGTGATGCTGAAAATAAAACCCCAATATTTAATTATTTTTATTAGCCCATATATATTGGGCTTCGCCCTTTCCCAATAGCAAAGTTTTAGAAGGCTTATTTCATGGACCATTGGCCCATATATATTGCCCTCCGAATTTGCATGGAGTATAAAATTATGAAATTTGGTCAAATTAGGCACCTTTCAAAGTTTAATATATAAATTATGATGCTTCAAATATTCTTGAATTGTTCCATGTTACTTTTTTTAATGCAATTTCAATACTAAATTGGCATATATGTGTAAAATTTTGGTGTTCTCAGTGAATAGTAACATAAATATGTATTAATGTAACAGCGCAAATGACTAAAAATAATACTAACATGTCTGGTCAAATAAGACAATTGAGAATTTTTTAAACACTGTAATTTTATTTTTCTAATAAATGTTATTATTGGGATACGGTGTGGGAGTACAAAACAATGGGATACTATTACTTGATCTTATGCATATTAAAATGGACAATGAGCTTGAACTTTAAAATGATGAGTGTGTAAACAAGTTAATAGAGGCCATATTTGAGTATTGAATAGCAATGGCTATGCATGTGTATGTATCGATGCCCTCTTATGCAAATGTGTATCCAAGGACAATCAATATTTATTATGATGGTGATGGTTACCCATAAAATTTATATAGCACACCAAATGAAATGAAATGATGAGTCATTTCATTTCAGAAGATAAGGGCATATTTGTCTTCACAGTCATTTTCCAGTATAATGATTAATGCCTACCAAATGATGTATTAACTCACAACACATTTCTACTAAACACCATTATAAGTATGATTAGCTATTTAAAATACTGGAAAAAGGGGAACTTATTAAAACATCAGCAATGCTACCAATCTTAAAATAATGTATTTTATATCATTTTCAGATGTAAGATAAGATTAGCCAAATTGCAGTAGTTTTTTAGTCTATGGAGGAGTATTTCAATAGGTAAACAGTAAAGTGGGTGCGTGCCCGCACGGACTTAACTCAGTTGGTTCCTGGGTGGTAGATTGTCCCTAAGCAGACAGGATCGAATGCTGGCAGCCGCAGTGTGGGAGTTTCACCACTGTGGTGGCTCCTTGTGTGCTGGTTACCAGTGTAAGTTCCTCCCACCTAATGGGCCGCTGAGGTACCGTGTTTAAACCCCTCCATAGCGATGTCGGGCCGGGTTATGGGGGCGCCTGGGGTGAGCGAATCACCTTTTGTCCCTAAGTAAAGTGGGTGCGTAGCGTAGAATTTGTTTGACGACAAAGCCATCAATTCACCAACTGCTAACAATCAATTTTTTCCGCGCAGAATGATCAGAGGACCATTGTGTGTAAAACCTCCACGAACTTTCATACAAATGGGATAAATTCCCTTCACCTCCATCGTTTTCTTACTCACTAATCGTCTGATTTCTTCTCAATTCAATCAATCAATCCCCCCAATTCAATCAATCTGGCAAATTTAGGGGGAATAAATTAGCGGCCTCGCTTACCATTTAAGCAAGCTCTACCCGTGGACCCAGACGACCAAGAGTGCCGGCCGTGGCGCAGAAAGATCTTATTTTTCTCGCCGCAATCGATAGCTATGGCGTTTAAATTCAGTTGGGTTTCGCTGTGGAAGATTTCGCTACTTCTATTGCTGATTGGGTCTATTTTAGTTGCTTGTTTTACTCTCCCTGTTGACAAGGTTGCCTTCTTTTTCACATATCCATCTAACATTAATGATCTGAGTATAGTATTTTAGTTCGCTTGACTCTGCTTATTTAGTTAGGGGGTTTGTCAACTGCTATTGATGTTGTAATGGGGGAAATCTTGGCTGCCTTTTTCGTAATTCGTGTTGTTTAGTCTTTACATTTGATTGATTTTGTTTGCCATTTTCATCAACTGAACTAACTATGTCAATGTGAGTTAGTTATTGTTTTTTTTTCTGTGCGCTTCGAAATGTAGCAGCGACCTTTCGTTCAAATGTGCGTTGGAAGTATGATATTTTGTAAGTTATCTGTTATTGATCGACACCGGTTTTATTTGATGGTTTTGAACAGATACTGAAAGATTTCTTAGTATGGATAGAGCAAGATCTTGGTCCTTGGGGTCCCCTAGTGCTGTAAGTGATGTTTTCATTTGCTCGTGTTGGTTGCATATTTTTATTTCGTGCCTGAATATGGAGGCATTGCCTTCATGCTTGTGAGTCTTCTAATGTGCTACTTGTATAGTACTAAAATAACAAAGACAATTTACAGAAGATATGCTTATTCAACTAGAATAAGAGCAAATTAAAAAAAATGTTCTGGTTACATTAGTTCAGTCTAGGGTTATTTGCAGTTGCCAAGCATTGACTAGTCATTGTAATCCGATCATATTTCTATGTAGTATCTATACATACATATACACCTTATAGATGCTAGGTTGTTTTGTTGTCTAGTTGTTTATATGTTGAATTGACTTTTATTACTCCAATTGGTTGTTAAAGAAAGTGTAGATGTAGTGGTTACTAGAATCATCAGAGACGAGGATCAGTAGTGTAATGTCATGTTTCATTTCAAGTAAAACTAGAGACTAACTTTGACCACCTCACTGAATGTGAGGTCGAGATTAAATGTTAGATAACTAAGAAGAAGGCTTAATAACCTAGCATATTATTCCTTATATTTTTAGTGTTGAACTTCTCTGTGATTCAGTCAATTTATGCATATGATTGTCTTCTTTATTGCTACCTAGCCCTTCAATATCTGATGTCATGCGTGTTTCTCTATATTCACTCACGTCCATTCACGTCCTTTGAATTATTTGAAGCATGGCAGAATATACGAGGCCTTTGAGTTGTTGGTGTGCTTTTGAATCACGTTGTTCATCTAGTAAAATTATGGAGTTGCAAAAGATACCCAGAAAGCTCGAATGTCATAAGCTTCTGCTTTTGAATCACGTTGTTTGCCAAAATTCATATATGGTCGATTTGCTATGCTTGCAGCGGTGTTGTCTAGTAAAATGTCACAAGAGTTGCAAAGGCTGCGTTGGAAAAAGCATTGGCTGAAACCGGGGAGTGTCTAGACGGAGATACCATGTCACCATCGTTGCCCCTCACATCGAATCCTTCTGTCAATCTCCACGAACCACTTATAATCAAGATTGATACTCATCAAGACAACCACGAACACTAACTCATCTCGTGTAAATTCTCTCTACTCCTTGTTGTCATTTGTAATTACTCCCTCTATGAGATGCTCCATATTCATCTGTACAGCTTTAGCTTTAGCTACATCAAACTTCATGGATATTCCATGTCTACTTTTACCTTCACTTCCTATAGTTATTCACGTCAGAAACTCGACCGTTGAACGATTGACCTTGCGTTCCAAGTCCTCGATTTTTGCCTAGATTGATGAAATTGCCTCCAACTTTGGTTTATGATCTCCAGTTGGATTGGTGTTATTAATCGAGGTCGGAATAAATATTGATGCATGGTTAAACTGAGACCGCGTCGGTCAACATCGGTTTAGAACTGTAACTTGAACCGCAAACTAGACGGCCTGATTTAGGCTCCAAACTTTCTGACCCATGAACCGATAATTCAGTTCAAAATTGAAAAAAAAAATTAAAAATTGGGAAAAGCAGGAAAAAACTCTAGTTTCGGCTCATTAATCACAACCGCTAGGGCCCTTCATTGGCTGGTTTTGGTTCGACCTACGTGGAACCAGAACCGGTTCCGGTTGTTTGGAACCGGAATTTGCGGTTTTCGGCCCGGCGGTATCACTAGGAATGAACCCAATAAAGTGTCTTCAAGAGTGTATGACCTACTTTGAAATATCTTCTTAATTAGTTGTTACAAAGCACTTTGTTAGTGATGCTTTTTCCAGATGGCTGAGATAATGGTTGTGAAAGAGATATTTGACTTGGTAAAAAGATGTCTGCACTCTCACCAATTCTCCATTTTATAATGTTTATTACCATAATTAAATTCTTTCTTTAATAGAGAGATTATGAGGTGCACAAAAGTATGATGTCCACTTACCTTACCAATTACCAATTATTGTTCACAATTTCTTCAATGTGCATTGGATATTTTGGTTATTGCACTTGAATATATCAACTTTAGATTTGTTCTATTTTTTCTATAAGCTTGCTCTGAGGAGTTTGTAATTGATAATTGTATGCTTATTTTGCAAGAAAATAAATTAATTAACCCTCCAGCAAACACAACGAGCAGTTTAGTAATTGATGCACTAATTGCAACTAACAAATAATCAATCAGATAAGGGACCAATACCTCAATTTGCAATTAACGGTAACATACCTAAAATATGGAACCGAGAGGTTACTTAATATTTTATTTAAGTTTGAATTGTTTAGAACATACCCCGCTATCTATAAAAAAAAATAGTCTCATTTGCAGACGACACGAATTTTAATGAGAAATTAGTAAGAGCATCCACAGTGGTTATAGCCCAGCAATAGCCCAGCCATAGCCTAGCCACAAACTCCTCCTGTTACATCATCAATACTAAAAATCCTCCTGCCATATCAGAAATAGCACAGCCATAGCCTAGCCATATCATAAATAGCTCAGCCACATCACTAATAACACAATATACGGAATTTAATTTACGAGACATATACGGGAAACATTAATAATACTATTTTAATTTTTTTAAAAAGTACAATAAATTAAAAAAAGTACAAAAATTTTAAAAAAGTACATTAATAAAAAAAATTACATTCAAAATCGCAAAAAGTACATTACTTAAAAAAAATCACTCGCCGGCTCCCTCGCGTATGAAAATGAAGTGCAAATCGCGTATATATAGTGTTTCGAAAATTAAAAATAAAAAATAAAAAATCTGCTGGGCTATGCGCTGGGCGATCCGAGCGCTACAATGGAGCCGAGCGGATCGCCCAGCGGATTTTGACCGCCTAGCGCTAGGCGAAATTGATTTCCGAAAAACCGCTCGGCGGTTTTCGGCTCCTCCAATGGTTCGCCTAGCGCCGGCGCTCGGCTAGGCGGTGCGCTAGGCGCCATTGTGGATGCTCTAAAGTAAAAGAGAGAGAGAAAATGTAGATAACGTAGAAGATGAAAAGAGAAAAAAGTAAGAGAGAGAAAGAGAATAGTGGATAAAGTATGAGAAAAAAATTCAATTTTTAAAATTAGACTATTTTTATGGACATCCCAAATAGCACAATGAGACTATTTTTCGTGGACGGAGAGAGTAATTAATTAATTAATGAGTAAAGACCTTTATAGCCGGTTGACACCAAAATAATTATAGGGGAGTGATCAATTGCTAACTCATCATTTGATTGCTAACTGCAACTAATTTAAGACCACAAGATTTTAGAAATCTTGTGGTCTACAATTTGCCATGTGTAATTTCGTTTATCATTTTTTAATATTAAAAAGATAACAGCAAGTATAAAAAATTTAGGGTTTAGAAACTCAATGTCAATACAGTGTATGAAATACATCAACACAAAGACATGACAATGTCAATACAATTTCATATTGACATTGTACAAGCATTGTATTGACATATTATGTGATGTGTATTGATATAAAGCTATTAACGAAATTTATGAAAATTTTCACAATTTTTTTCAAATTTTGACATCGGAACATATGCAAGTGAGATCTCGTTAGAATCCTTATGAAATTATCTTTAATTTGATATATGTTGTGCGAAAAAATAATTTAACTCGAGAAAGTTATATGCATTTTAAAGTTATGAGATATTTTTTAAAAGTTAGTTACAACTAATTTATTATAAATTGACTTTAATACCCTTATTGACGCTTTTTGTTGATCGTATTGACATTCCGGGGCTGATGATCTAGATCATTGATTTGAATATCTAATGGCTATTATTTAATTGTACTTAACAATTAAGTATTGAGTTAGCAATATAACACTCCCCAATAATTATATAACCTTCAATTGGGATGTGATCAATTGCTAACTCATCATTTAATTGCTAACTAAAACTAATTTAAGGCCATCGGATTTTAGAAATCTTGTGGTCTATATTTCGTTTTTTATTTTTTAATATTAAAAGATAATAACAACTATCAAATTTAGGGTTTAGAAACACAATGTCAATATAGTGTATGAAATACATCAGTATGAAGACATGACAATGTCAACACAATTTCATATTGACATTCTACAAGCATTATATTGATATATTATGTAAGTCATATTGACATAAAACTGTTTCTTAAAAAATAATAATTCAAAAAAATCAAATTTTGACTTCTAAACATATTCATGTAGAATATCCAAGCCCCTTGGCCTAGCGGTAAAGGGTGCTGGATACCGCGTCCATCCTGGAGGTCTCGAGTTCGAACCCTGGGTGGCGTAATTTGTCTTTCCTCCTTGTTATAGGAGTTGATTTGTAATTTCCTTCTTCATATATATGATATAAATATATGAAGTTAATTTTAAAAAAAAAACATATTCATATAGAATCTCGTTGAAATCCTTATAAAACTATCTTTAATTTGATATATGTGGTGTGAAAAAATAATTTAAATCAAGATAGTTATATACATTTAAAGTTTTGGGATATATTTTAAAAGTTAGTTATAACTACTTTGTTGTTAATTGACATAAATACCCTAATTTGATATTTTTCTTTCACTGTATTGATACTTAGAGTTGAATGATCTTAGCCTTTGATTTTAAGATCTAATGCATATCATTTAGTTGTAGTTAGCAATTTAACTATAAGTTGGCAATATAAAACACCTCACCTTCAATTACTATAAAACATGATGTATTCAATAGTTTATATTAGGGGTGTAAAATAGTGTATGATGAGTCGTTATTGGGTCAATCTGATAACGATGACCCGTTAACAACCTAAGGGTCTAACCTAAAACTGGCCTGTTAAAAAAAGTGTAAACCTAACACGGTCTGATACCTTCAAACCTTAGCATGACCCACACTTGACACAAGCATTA